>NC_057806.1:394554392-394857280 GCF_018294505.1 Triticum aestivum | reverse complement strand
CGTTGAGACGACACCGTGTGAACTATGGTTTGGCAAGAAACCTAAGCTGTCGTTTCTTAAATTTGGGGTTGCGATGCTTATATGAAAAAGTTTCATCCTGATAAGCTCAAACTCAAATCGGAGAAGTGCGTCTTCATAGGATATCCAAAGGAAACTATTGGATACACCTTCTATCACAGATCCGAAAGGCAAGACTTTTGTTGCTAAATTCGGAAACTTTCTGGAGAAGGAGTTTCTCTCGAAAGAAGTGAGTGGGAGGAAAGTAGAACTTGACGAGGTAACTGTACCTGCTCCCTTATTGGAAAGTAGTACATCACAGAAAACTGTTTCTGTGACACCTACACCAGTTAGTGAGGAAGCTAATGATGATGATCATGAAACTTCAGAACAAGACACTACTGAACCTCGTAGATCAACCAGAGTAAGATCCGCGCCAGAGTGGTACGATAATCCGTTTCTGGAAGTCATGCTACTAGATCATGATGAACCTACAAACTATGAAGAAGCGATGGTGAGCCCAGATTCCGCAAAGTGGCTTGAAGCCATGAAATCTGAGATGGGATCCATGTATGAGAACAAAGTTTGGACTTTGGTTGACTTGCCCGATGATCGGCAAGCAATTGAGAATAAATGGATCTTCAAGAGGAAGACAGACGCTGATAGTAGTGTTACTATCTACAAAGCTAGAATTGTCGCAAAAAGGTTTTTCGACAAGTTCAAGGTGTTGACTACGATGAGAGCTTCTCACTCGTATCTATGCTTGAGTCTGTCTGAATCATGTTAGTAATTGCCGCATTTTATGAAATCTGGCAAATGGATAAACAAAACTGCATTCCTTAATGGATTTATTAAAGAAGAGTTGTATATGATGCAACAGAAGGTTTTGTCAATCCGAAAGGTACTAACAAAATGTGCAAGCTCCAGTGATCCATCTATGGACTGGTGCAAGAATCTCGGAGTTGGAATATACACTTTGATGAGTTGATCAAAGCATATAGTTTTATACAGACTTGCGGTGAAGCCTGTATTTACAAGAAAGTGAGTGGGAGCACTACAGCATTTCTGATAAAGTATATGTGAATGACATATTGTTGATCGGAAATAATGTAGAATTATTCTGTAAAGCATAAAGGAGTGTTTGAAAGGAGTTTTTTCAAATAAAGACTTCGGTAAAGCTGCTTACATATTGAGTATCAAGATTTATAGAGATAGATCAAGACGCTTGATAAGTTTTTCCAATGAGTACATACCTTGACAAGATTTTGAAGTAGTTCAAAATGGAACAGTCAAAGAAAGAGTTCTTGCCTGTGTTACAAGGTGTGAAGTTGAGTAAGACTCAAAGCCCGACCACGGCAGAAAATAGAAAGAGAATGAAAGTCATTCCCTATGCCTCAGTCATAGGTTCTATAAAGTATGCCATGCTGTATACCAGATCTTTTGTATGCCCTACCACTGAGTTTGGCAAGGGAGTACAATAGTGATCTAGGAGTAGATCACTGGACAGCGGTCAAAATTATCCTTAGTGAAATAAGGATATGTTTCTCGATTATGGAAGTGGAAAAAGGTTCGTCGTAAAGGGTTACGCCGATGCAAGTTTGACACTAATCTAGATGACTCTAAGTCTCGGTCTAGATACATACTGAAAGTGGGAGCAATTAGCTAGAGTAGCTCCATGCAGAGCATTGTTGACATAGAAATTTGCAAAATACATGTGGATCTGAATGTGGCAGACCCGTTGACTAAGATTCTCTCACAAGCAAAACATGATCACACCTTAGTACTCCTTGGGTGTTAATCACATAGCGATGTGAACTAGATTACTGAATCTAGTAAACCCTTTGGGTGTTGGTCACATAACGATGTGAACTATGGGTGTTAATCACATGATGATGTGAACTATCGATGTTAATCACATGGTGATGTGATCTAGATTATTGACTCTAGTGCAAGTGGGAGACTGAAGGAAATATGCCCTAGAGGCAATAATAAAGTTATTATTTATTTCCTTATAATCATGATAAATGTTTATTATTCATGCTAGAATTGTATTTACCGGAAACATAATACATGTGTGAATACATAGACAAACATAGTGTCACTAGTATGCCTCTACTTGACTAGCTCGTTAATCAAAGATGGTTATGTTTCCTAACCATGAACAAAGAGTTGTTATTTGATTAACGAGGTCACATCATTAGTAGAATGATCTGATTGACATGACCCATTCCATTAGCTTAGCACCCGATCGTTTAGTATGTTGCTATTGCTTTCTTCATGACTTATACATGTTCCTATGACTATGAGATTATGCAACTCCCGTTTACCGGAGGAACACTTTGGGTACTACCAAACGTCACAACGTAACTGGGTGATTATAAAGGAGTACTACAGGTGTCTCCAATGGTCGATGTTGGGTTGGCGTATTTCGAGATTAGGATTTGTCACTCCGATTGTCGGAGAGGTATCTCTGGGCCCTCTCGGTAATACACATCACATAAGCCTTGCAAGCATTACAACTAATATGTTAGTTGTGAGATGATGTATTACAGAACGAGTAAAGAGACTTGACGGTAACGAGATTGAACTAGGTATTGGATACCGACGATCGAATCTCGGGCAAGTAACATACCGATGACAAAGGGAACAACGTATGTTGTTATGCGGTCTGACCGATAAAGATCTTCGTAGAATATGTAGGAGCCAATATGGGCATCTAGGTCCCGCTATTGGTTATTGACCAGAGACATGTCTCGGTCATGTCTACATTGTTCTCGAACCCGTAGGGTCCGCACGCTTAAGGTTACGATGACAGTTATATTATGAGTTTATGCATTTTGATGTACCGAAGGTTGTTCAGAGTCCCGGATGTGATCACGGACATGACGAGGAGTCTTGAAATGGTCGAGACATAAAGATTGATATATTGGAAGCCTATGTTTGGACATCGGAAGTGTTCCGGGTGAAATCGGGATTTTACCGGGTTACCGGGAGGTTACCGGAACCCCCCGGGAACCACATGGGCCTTCATGGGCCTTAGTGGAAAGGAGAAAGGGGCAGCCCAAGGGGGCTGCGCGCCTCCCCCCTTCCCCTAGTCCTATTAGGACTAGGAGAGGTGGCCGGCCACCCCTCTCCCTCTTTCCCCCTTGGGAATCCTAGTTGGAATAGGATTGGAGGGGAGTCCTACTCCCGGTAGGAGTAGGACTCCTCCTGCGCCTCCTCCTCCTGGCCGGCGCACCCTCCCCCCTTGGCTCCTTTATATACTGAGGCAGGGGCACCTCTAAACACACAAGTTGACACAAGTTGATCCACGTGATCGATTCCTTAGCCGTGTGCGGTGCCCCCTGCCACCATATTCCTCGATAATACTGTAGCGGAGTTTAGGCGAAGCCCTGCTGCTGTAGTTCATCAAGATCGTCACCACGCCGTCGTGCTGACGAAACTCTTCCCCGACACTTTGCTGGATCGGAGTCCGGGGATCGTCATCGAGCTGAACGTGTGCTCGAACTCGGAGGTGCCGTAGTTTCGGTGCTTGATCGGTTGGATTGTGAAGACGTACGACTACTTCTTCTACGTCGTGTCAACGCTTCCGCAGTCGGTCTGCGTTGGGTACGTAGACAACACTCTCCTCTCGTTGCTATGCATCACATGATCCTGTGTGCGCGTAGGAAATTTTTTGAAATTACTACGAAACCCAACACTAGGTATTGAGATACCAACGATCGAATCTCGGGCAAGTAACATACCGATGACAAAAGGAACAACGTATGTTGTTATGCGGTTTGACCAATAAAGATCTTCGTAGAATATGCAGGAACCAATATGAGCTTCCAGGTTCCGCTATTGGTTATTGACCGGAGATGAGTCTCGGTCATGTGTACATAGTTCTTGAACCCGTAGGGTCCGCACGCTTAACATTCTGTGACGATCTGTATTATGAGTTATGTGATTTGATGACCGAAGTTTGTTTGGAGTCTTGAATGATATCGGGGACATGACAAGGAGTCTCTAAATGGTCGAGACGTAAAGATCGATATATTGGAAGGCTATATTCGGACATCGGAAAGGTTCCGAGTGATTCGGGTATTTTTTGGAGTACCGAAGAGTTACGGGAATTCGTATTGGGCCTTAATGGGCCATACGGGAAAGGAGAGAAAGGCCTCAAGGGTGTCCGCGCCCCTTCCCCATGGACTGGTCAAAATTGGACTAGGGAAAGGGGGCGCCCCCTTCCTTCCTTCTCCTTCTCCCTTCCCTTTTTCCTATTCCATGTGGGAGGTGGAATCCTACTAGGACTAGGGAGTCCTAGTAGGACTCCACACTTTGGGTGCGCCCTATGAGGGCCGGCCTCCTCCTCCCTCCATCCTTTATATACGTGGCCAGGGGGCACCCCATAGACACACAAGTTGATCATTGATCTTTTAGCCGTGTGCGGTGCCCCCCTCCACCATAATCCACCGTAGTGCTTAGGCTAAGCCCTGCGCCTGTAGCTTCATCATCACCGTCATCGCGTCCTCGTGCTGACAAAGCTCTCCTTCAACACTCTACTGGATCATGAGTTCGTGGGACGTCACCGAGCCGAACGTGTGCAGATCACGGAGGTGTCGTACTTTCGGTGCTCGGATCGGTCGATCGTGAAGACGTACGACTACATCAACCGCGTTGTCATAACGCTTCCGCTTATGGTCTATGAGGGTACATAGACAACACTCTCCCTCTCGTTGTTATGCATCACCATGATCTTGCGTGTGCGTAGGATTTTTTTTTGAAATTACTATGTTCCCCAACAGTGGCATCCGAGCCAGGTTTATGCATAGATGTTATATGCACGAGTAGAACACAGAGGAGTTGTGGGCATGGCTATATACATATTGCTTGTGGTCTCTAGTTGTTTCTTGATTCGGCGGTATTGTTGGATGAAGTGGCCCAGACCGACATTACGCGTACCCTTACGCGAGACTGGTTCTACCGACGTGCTTCGCACACAGGTGGCTGGTGGGTTTCAGTTTCTCCAACTTTAGTTGAATCAGATTCAATGAACATGGTTCTTTCTGAAGATCGAAAAGCAATCACTATACGCGTTGTGGTTTTTGATGCGTAGGTAAGAACGGTTCTTGCTCAGCCCGTATCAGCCACAAACTTGCAACAATAAAGTAGAGGACATCTTACTTGTTTTTGCAGGGCATGTTGTGATGTGATATGGTCAAGACGTGATGCTAAATTTTATTATATGAGATGATCATGTTTTGTAACATAGTTATCGGCAAGTGCCAGGAGCCATATGGTTGTCGCTTTATTGTATGAAATGCAATCGCCATGTAATTGCTTTACTTTACCACTAAGCGGTAGCGATAGTCGTAGAAGCAATAGTTGGCGAGACGACAATGATGCTTCGATGGAGATCAAGGTGTCAAGCTGGTGACGATGGTGATCATGACAGTGCTTTGGAGATGGAGATCAAAGGCACAAGATGATGATGACCATATCATATCACTTATATTGATTGCATGTGATGTTTATCCTTTATGCATCTTATTTTGCTTAGTTCGGCGGTAGCATTATAAGATGATCTCTCACTAAATTTCCAGGTATAAGTGTTCTCCCTGAGTATGCACCGTTGCTACAGTTCGTCGTGCCGAGACACCACGTTATGATCGGGTGTGATAAGCTCTACGTTCACATACAATGGGTGCAAGCCAGTTTTGCACACGCAGAATACTCAGGTTAAACTTGACGAGCCTAGCATATGCAGATATGGCCTTGAAACACTGAGACTGAAAGGTCGAGCGTGAATCATATAGAAGATATGATCAACATAGTGATGTTCACCATTGAAAACTACTCCATCTCGCGTGATGATCGGACATGGTTTAGTTGATATGGATCACGTGATCACTTAGATGATTAGATAGATGTCTATCTAAGTGGGAGTTCTTAAGTAATTTGATTAATTGAACTTTAATTTATCATGAACTTAGTACTTGATAGTATTTTGCATGTCTATGTTGTTGTAGATCAATAGCTCGCGTTTAGCTCCCCTATTTTATTTTTGATATGTTCCTAGAGAAAACTAAGTTGAAAGATGTTAGTAGCAATGTTGCGGATTGGATCCGTGATCTAGGGATTATCCTCATTGCTGCACAGAAGAATTATATCCTTGATGCACCGCTAGGTGACAAACCGATTGCAGGAGGAGATGCAGACGTTATGAACATTTGGCAAGCTCGATATGATGACTACTTGATAGTTTAGTGCACCATGCTTTACGGCTTGGAATCGGGGCTTCAAAGACGTTTTGAACGCCATGGAGCATATGAGATGTTCCAAGAGCTGAGATTAGTATTTCAGACTCATGCCCATGTAGAAAGGTATGAGACCTTTGACGAGCACTTTGCCTACAAGATGGAGGATAATAGCTCAGCTAGTGAGCATGTGCTCAGAATGTCTGAGTACTACAATCACTTGAATCAAGTGGGAGTTAATGTTCCAGATAAGATAGTGATTGACAGAGTTCTCTAGTCACTATCACCAAGTTACTAGAACTTCGTGATGAACTATAATATGCAAGGGATAGCGGAAATGATTCCCAAGCTCTTTGTGATGCTGAAATCGACGAAGGTAGAAATCAAGAAAAGCATCAAGTGTTGATGGTTGACAAGACCACTAGTTTCAAGAAAAAGGAAAAGGGAATAAGGGGAACCTCAAGAAGAACAGCAAGCAAGTTGCTCAAGTGAAGAAGCCCAAGTCTAGACCTAAACCTGAGACTAAGTGCTTCTACTGCAAAGGGACTGGTCACTGGAAGCAGAACTGCCCCAAGTATTTGGCGGATAAGAAGGATGGCAAAGTGAACAAAGGTATATTTGATATACATGTTATTGATGTGTACTTTACTAGTGTTTATATCAACCCCTCAGTATTTGATACTAGTTCAGTTGCTAAGATTAGTAACTCGAAACGGGAGTTGCAGAATGAACAGAGACTATTTAAGGGTGAAGTGACGATGTGTGTTGGAACTGGCTCCAAGATTGATATGATCAGCATCGCACACTCCCTATACTTTCGGGATTAGTGTTGAACCTAAATAAATGTTATTTGGTGTTTGCGTTAAGCATGAATATGATTTGATCATGTTTATTGCAATACAGTTATTCATTTAAAGTCAGATAATAATTGTTGTTCTGTTTACATGAATAAAACCTTCAATGGCCATACACCCAAGGTGAATGGTTTATTGAATCTCGATCGTAGTGATACACATATTCATAATATTGAAGCCAAAAGATGCAAAGTTAATAATGATAGTGCAACTTATTTGTGGCACTACCGTTTAGGTCATATTGGTGTAAAGCGCGTGAAGAAAATCCATGCTGATGGGCTTTTGGAGTCACTTGATTATGAATGAGTTGATGCTTGCGAACCATGCCTCATGGGCAAGATGACTAAGACTCCGTTCTCCGAAACAATGGAGCGAGCGACAGACTTGTTCAAAATAATACATACTGATGTATGCAGTCCGATGAGTGTTGAGGCTCGCGACAGGTATCGTTATTTTCTGACCATCACAGATGATTTGACCAGATATGGGTATATCTTCTTGATGAAACATAAATCTGAAACATTTGAAAAGTTCAAATAATTTCATAGTGAAGTGGAAAATCATCATAACAAGAAAATAAAGTTTCAACAATCTGATCGTGGAGGAGAATATTTGAGTTACGAGTTTGTTCTTCATTTGAAACAATGCAGAATAGTTTCGCAACTCACGCCACCTGGAACACCACAGCGTAATGGTGTGTCCGAACATCGTAACCGTACTTTATTAGATATGGTGCAATCTATGATGTCTCTTACCGATTTACCACTATCGTTTTGGGGTTATGCATTAGAGACAGCTACATTCACGTTAAATAGGGCACCATCTAAATTCGTTGAGACGACACCATATGAACTGTGGTTTGGCAAGAAACCAAAGTTGTCGTTTCTTAAAGTTTGGGGTTGCGATGCTTATCTGAAAAAGTTTCATCCTAATAAGCTCAAACCAAAATCGGAGAAATGTATCTTCATAGGATACCCAAAAGAGACAGTTGGGTACACCTTCTATCACAGATCCGAAGGCAAGACATTCATTGCTAAGAATGGATCCTTTCTAGAGAAGGAGTTTCTCTCAAAAGAAGTGTGTGGGAGGAAAGTAGAACTTGATGAGGTAACTGTACCTGCTCCCTTATTGGAAAGTAGTTCATCACAGAAATATGTTCCTGTGACTCCTACACCAATTAGTGAGGAAGCTAATGATGATGATCATGTAACTTCAAACCAAGTTACTACCGAGCCTCGTAGGTCAACCAGAGTGAAATCCGCACCAGAGTGGTACGGTAATGCTGTTCTGGAGGTCATGTTACTTGACCATGATGAACCTACGAACTATGAGGAAGCGATGATGAGCCCAGATTCCACGAAATGGCTTGAGGCCATGAAATCTGAGATGGGATCCATGTATAAGAACAAAGTGTGGACTTTGGTTGACTTGCCTGATGATCGACAAGCCATAGAAAATAAATGGATCTTCAAGAGGAAGACAGACGCTGATAGTAGTGTTACTATCTACAAAGCTAGACTTGTCGAAAAGGTTTTTGACAAAGTTCAAGGTGTTGACTACAATGAGATTTTCTCACTCGTAGCGATGCTTAAGTCTGTCTGAATCATGTTAGCAAATTGCCACATTTTATGAAATCTGGCAAATGGATGTCAAAACTACATTCCTGAATGGATTTCTGGAAGAATAGTTGTATATGATGCAACCAGAAGGTTTTGTCGATCCTAAAGGTGCTAACAAAATGTGCAAGCTGCAGCGATCCATCTATGGACTGGTGCAAGCATCTCGGAGTTGGAATATATGCTTTGATGAGTTGATCAAAGCATATAGTTTTATACAGACTTGAGGTGAAGCATGTATTTACAAGAAAGTGAGTGGGAGCACTACAGCATTTCTGATAAGTATATGTAAATGACATATTGTTGATCAGAAATAATTTAGAATTTTCTAGAAAGCATAAAGGGGTATTTGAAAGGAGTTTTTCAAAGAAAGACCTCGGTGAAGCTGCTTACATATTGAGCATCAAGATCTATAGAGATAGATCAAGACGCTTGATAAGTTTTTTTCAATGTACATACCTTGACAAGATTTTGAAGTAGTTCAAAATGGAACAGTCAAAGAAAGAGTTCTTGCCTGTGTTACAAGGTGTGAAATTGAGTAATACTCAAAGCCCGAGCACACCAGAAGATAGAAATAGAATGAAAGTCATTCCCTATGCCTCAGCCATAGGTTCTATAAAGTATGCCATGCTGTGTATCAGATCTATTGTATACCCTACAGTGAGTTTGGCAAGGGAGTACAATAGTGATTTAGGAGTAGATCACTAGACAGCGATCAAAATTATCCTTAGTGGAATAAGGATATGTTTCTCGATTATGGAGGTGACAAAAGGTTCGGCGTAAAGGGTTACGTCAATGCAAGTTTTGACACTGATCCAGATGACTCTAAGTCTCAATCTGGATACATATTGAAAGTGGGGAGCAATTAGCTAGAGTATCTCCGTGCAGAGCATTGTTGACATAGAAATTTGCAAAATACATACGGATCTGAATATGGTAGACCCGTTGACAAAACTTCTCTCACAAGCAAAACATGATCACACCTTAGTACTCTTTGGGTGTTAATCACATGGCGATGTGAACTAAGATTACTGACTCTAGTAAACCCTTTGAGTGTTGGTCACATGGCGATGTGAACTATGGATGTTAATCACATGGTGATGTGAGCTATTGGTGTTAAATCACATGGCGATGTGAACTAGATTATTGACTCTAGTGCAAGTAGGAGACTGAAGGAAATATGCTCTAGAGGCAATAATAAAGTTATTATTTATTTCCTTATTTCATGATAAATGTTTATTATTCATGCTAGAATTGTATTAACCGGGAAACTTAGTACATGTGTGGATACATAGACAAACAGAGTGTCACTAGTATGCCTCTACTTGACTAGCTCATTGAATCAAAGATGGTTAAGCTTCCTAGCCATACACAAGAGTTGTCATTTGATTAACGGGATCACATCATTAGAGAATGATGTGATTGACTTGACCCATTTCATTAGCTCAGCACTTGATCGTTTAGTATATTGCTATTGCTTTCTTCATGACTTATACACGTTCCTATAACTATGAGATTATGCAACTCCCGGATACCGGAGGAACACTTTGTGTGCTACCAAATGTCACAACATAATTGGTTGATTATAAAGGTGTTGGGGAACGTAGTAATTTCAAAAAAAAATCCTACGCACACGCAAGATCATGGTGATGCATAGCAAAGAGAGGGGAGAGTCCTGTCTACGTACCCTCGTAGACCAAAAGCGGAAGCGTTAGCACAACGCGGTTGATGTAGTCATACGTCTTCACGATCCGACCGATCAAGTACCGAATGCACGGCACCTCCGAGTTCAGCACATGTTCAGCCCGATGACGTCCCTCAGACTCCGATCCAGCCGAGTGTTGAGGGAGAGTTTTGTCAGCACGACGGCGTGGTGACGATGTTGATGTTCTACCAACGCACGGCTTCGCCTAAGCACCACTACAGTATTATTGAGGTGGACTATGGTGGAGGGGGGCACCGCACACGGCTAAGAGATCAATGATCAATTGTTATCTCTATGGGGTGCCCCCTGCCCCCATATATAAAGGAGCAAGGGGGGTGCGGCCGGCCAGGGGAGGAGGCGCACCGGAGGAGTCCTACTCCCACCGGGAGTAGGACTCCCCTTCCTTTCCTAGTTGGATTAGGACATGAGGGAGAAGGAGTGGAGGAGAAGGAAGGAAGGGGGGCGCCGCCCCTTCTCCTTGTCCTATTCGGACTAGGGGGAGGGGCGCGCGGCCCAGCCCTTGCCTCCTCTCCTCTCTTCCACCTAGGCCCACTAAGGCCCATTAAGTTCCCGGGGGGTTCCGGTAACCTCCCGGTACTCCGGTAAAATCCCAATTTCACCCGGAACACTTCCGATATCCAAACATAGGCTTCCAATATATTAATCTTTATGTCTCGACCATTTAGAGACTCCTCGTCATGTCCGTGATCACATCCGGGACTCCGAACAACCTTCGGTACATCAAAACATATAAACTCATAATATAATTGTCATTGAAACGTTAAGCGTGCGGACCCTACGGGTTCGAGAACTATGTAGACATGACCGAGACACGTCTCCGGTCAATAACCAATAGCGGAACATGGATGCTCATATTGGCTCCCACATATTCTACGAAGATCTTTATCGGTCAGACCGCATAACAACATACGTTGTTCCCTTTGTCATCGGTATGTTACTTGCCCGAGATTCGATCGTCGGTATGTCAATACCTAGTTCAATCTCGTTACCGACAAGTCTCTTTACTCGTTCCGTAATACATCATCCCGCAACTAACTCATTAGTTGCAATGCTTGTAAGGCTTAAGTGATGTGCATTACCGAGAGGGCCCAGAGATACCTCTCCGACAATCGGATTGACAAATCCTAATCTTGAAATACGCCAACCCAACATGTACCTTTGGAGACACCTGTAGAGCTCCTTTATAATCACCTAGTTACGTTGTGATGTTTGGTAGTACACAAAGTGTTCCTCCGGTAAACGGGAGTTGCATAATCTCATAGTCATAGGAACATGTATAAGTCATGAAGAAAGCAATAGCAACATACTAAACGATCGTGTGCTAAGCTAACAGAATGTGTCATGTCAATCACATCATTCTCCTAATGATGTGATCCCGTTAATCAAATGACAACTCATGTCTATGGTTAGGAAACATAACCATCTTTGATCAACGAGCTAGTCAAGTAGAGGCATACTAGTGACACTCTGTTTGTCTATGTATTCACACATGTATTATGTTTCCGGTTAATACAATTCTAGCATAAATAATAAAAATTTATCATGATATAAGGAAATAAAATAATAACTTTATTATTGCCTCTAGGGCATATTTCCTTTAGTCTCCCACTTGCACTAGAGTCAATAATCTATATTACACTATAATGATTCTAACACCCATGGAGCCTTGGTGTTGATCATGTTTTGCTCGTGGAAGAGGCTTAGTCAATGGGTCTGCAACATTCAAATCCGTATGTATCTTGCAAGTTTCTATGTCTCCCACCTGGACTAAATCCCGGATGGAATTGAAGTGTCTCTTGATGTGCTTGGTTCTCTTGTGAAATCTGGATTCCTTCGCTAAGGCAATTGCTCCAGTATTGTCACAAAAGATTTTCATTGGACCCGATGCACTAGGTATGATACCTAGATCGGATATGAACTCCTTCATCCAGACTCCTTCATTTGCTGCTTCCGAAGCAACTATGTACTCTACTTCACATGTAGATCCCGCCATGACACTTTATTTAGAACTGCACCAACTGACGGCGCCACCGTTCAATGTAAACACGTATCCAGTTTGCGATTTAGAATCGTCCAGATCAGTGTCAAAGCTTGCATCAACATAACCATTTACGATGAGCTCTTTGTCACCTCCATAAACGAGAAACATATCTTTAGTCCTTTTCATGTATTTCAGGATGTTCTTGACCGCTGTCCAGTGATCCACTCCTGGATTACTTTGGTACCTCCCTGCTAAATTTATAGCAAGGCACACATCAGGTCTGGTACACAACATTGCATACATGATAGAGCCTATGGCTGAAGCATAGGGAACATCTTTCATTTTCTCTCTATATTCTGCAGTGGTCGGGCATTGAGTCTTACTCAACTTCACACCTTGTAACACAGGCAAGAACCCTTTCTTTGCTTGATCCATTTTGAACTTCTTCAAAACTTTGTCAAGGTATGTGCTTTGTGAAAGTCCAATTAAGCGTCTTGATCTATCTCTATAGATCTTAATGCCCAATATATAAGCAGCTTCACCGAGGTCTTTCATTGAAAAACTCTTATTCAAGTGTCCCTTTATGTTATCCAGAAATTCTATATCATTTCCAATCAGCAATATGTCATCCACATATAATATTAGAAATGCTACAGAGCTCCCACTCACTTTCTTGTAAATACAGGCTTCTCCAAAAGTCTGTACAAAACCAAATGCTTTGATCACACTATCAAAGCATTTATTCCAACTCCGAGAGGCTTGCACCAGTCCATAAATGGATCGCTGGAGCTTGCACACTTTGTTAGCTCCCTTTGGATCAACAAAACCTTCTGGTTGCATCATATACAACTCTTCTTCTAGAAATCCATTCAGGAATGCAGTTTTGACATCCATTTGTCAAATTTCAGAATCATAAAATGCGGCAGTTGCTAACATGATTCGGACAGACTTAAGCATCGCTACGGGTGAGAAGGTCTCATCGTAGTCAATCCCTTGAACTTGTCGAAAACCTTTCGCAACAAGTCGAGCTTTGTAGACAGTAACATTACCGTTAGCGTCAATCTTCTTCTTGAAGATCCATTTATTCTCAATTGCTTGCTGATCATCGGGCAAGTCAACCAAAGTCCACATTTTGTTCTCATACATGGATCCCATCTCAAATTTCATGGCTTCAAGCCATTTTGCGGAATCTGGGCTCACCATCGCTTCTTCATAGTTCGTAGGTTCATCATGATCTAGTAGCATGACTTCTAGAACAGGATTACCGTACCACTCTGGTGCGGATCTTGCTCTCGTTCATCTACGAGGTTCAGTAATAACTCGATCTGAAGTTTCATGATCATCATCATTAACTTCCTCACTAATTGGTGTAGTAGTCACAGGAACAGATTTCTGTGATGAACTACTTTCCAATAACGGAGCAGGTACAATTACCTCATCAAGTTCTACTTTCCTCCCACTCACTTCTTTCGAGAGAAACTCCTTCTCTAGAAAGTTTCCGAATTTAGCAACAAAAGTCTTGCCTTCGGATCTGTGATAGAAGGTGTACCCAACAGTCTCCTTTGGGTATCCTATGAAGACACATTTCTCTGATTTGGGTTCGAGCTTATCAGGTTGAAGCTTTTTCACATAAGCATCGCAGCCCCAAACTTTCAGAAACGACAACTTTGGTTTCTTGCCAAACCATAGTTCATAAGGCGTCGTCTCAACAGATTTCGATGGTGCCCTATTTAGCGTGAATGCGGCCGTCTCTAAATCATAACCACAAAATGATAGCGGTAAATCAGTAAGAGGCATCATAGATCGCACCATATCTATTAAAGTACGATTACGACGTTCGGACACACCATTACGTTGTGGTGTTCTAGGTGGCGTGAGTTGCGAAACTATTCCGCATTGTTCCAAATGTACACTAAACTCGTAACTCAAATATTCTCCTCCATGATCAAACCGTAGAAACTTTATTTTCTTGTTACGATGATTTTCAACTACACTCTGAAATTCTTTGAACTTTTCAAATGTTTCAGACTTATGTTTCGCTAAGTAGATATACCCATATCTGCTTAAGTCATCTGTGAAGGTGAGAAAATAACGATATCCGCCACGAGCCTCAACATTCATCGGACCACATACATCTGTATGTATGATTTCCAACAAATCTGTTGCTCTCTCCATAGTTCCGGAGAACGGTGTTTTAGTCATCTTGCCCATGAGGCACGGTTTGCAAGTACCAAGTGATTCATAATCAAGTGGTTCCAAAAGTCCATCAGTATGGAGTTTCTTCATGCGCTTTTACACCGATATGACCTAAACGGCAGTGCCACAAATAAGTTCCACTATCATTATCAACTCTGCATCTTTTGGCATCAACATTATGAATATGTGTGTCACTACTATCGATATTCAATAAGAATACACCACTCTTCAAGGGTGCATGACCATAAAAGATATTACCCATATAAATAGAACAACCATTATTATCTGATTTAAATGAATAACCGTCTCGCATTAAACAAGATTCAGATATAATGTTCATGCTCAACGTTGGCACCAAACAACAATTATTTAGGTCTAATACTAATCCCGAAGGTAGATGTAGAGGTAGCGTGCCGACCGCGATCACATCAACTTTGGAACCATTTCCCACGCGCATCATCACCTCGTCCTTAGCCAATCTTCGCTTAATCCATAGCCCCTGTTTCAAGTTGCAAATATTAGCAACAGAACTAGTATCAAATACCCAGGTGCTACTGCGAGCATTAGTAAGGTACACATCAATAACATGTATATACATATACCTTTGTTCACCTTGCCATCCTTATTATCCTCCAAATACTTGGGGCAGTTCCGCTTCCAGTGACCAGCTTGCTTGCAGTAGAAGCACTCAGTTTCAGGCTTAGGTCCAGACTTGGGTTTCTTCTCTTGAGCAGGAACTTGCTTGTTGTTCTTCTTGAAGTTCCCCTTCTTCTTCCATTTGCCCTTTTTCTTGAATGCTCCTTCTTGATTTCTACCTCCGCAACCTTTAGCATTGCGAAGAGCTCGGGAATCGTCTTATCCATCCCTTGCATGTTATAGTTCATCACAAAGCTCTTGTAGCTTGGTGGCAGTGATTGAAGAACTCTGTCAATGACACTATCAACAGGAAGATTAACTCCCTGTTGAGTCAAGTGATTATGATACCCTGACATTTTGAGTATATGTTCACTGACAGAACTATTCTCCTCCATCTTGCAGCTATAGAACTTATTGGAGACTTCATATCTCTCAATCCGGGCATTTGCTTGAAATATTAACTTCAACTTCTGGAACAAGTCATATGCTCCATGACGTTCAAAACGTTGTTGAAGACCCGGTTCTAAGCCGTAAAGCATGGCACACTGAACTATCGAGTAGTCATCAGCTTTGCTCTGCCAGACGTTCATAACATCTGGTGTTGCTCCTGCAGCAGGCCTGGCACCCAGCGGTGCTTCCAGGACGTAATTCTTCTGTGTAGCAATGAGGATAATCCTCAAGTTACGGACCCGGTCCGTGTAATTGCTACCATCATCTTTCAACTTTGCTTTCTCAAGGAACGCATTAAAATTCAATGGAACAACAGCACGGGCCATCTATCTACAATCAACATAGACAAGCAAGATACTATCAGGTACTAAGTTCATGATAAATTTAAGTTCAATTAATCAAATTATTTAAGAACTCCCACTTAGATAGACATCCCTCTAATCCTCTAAGTGATCACGTGATCCAAATCAACTAAACCATGTCCGATCATCACATGAGATGGAGTAGTTTCAATGGTGAACATCATTATGCCGATCATATCTACTATATGATTCACGCTCGACCTTTCGGTCTCTGTGTTCCCAGGCCACATTTGTTATATGCTAGGCTCGTTAAGTTTAACCTGAGTACTCCGCATGTGCAACTGTTTTGCATCCGTTGTATTTGAACGTAGAGCCTATCACACCCGATCATCACATGGTGTCTCAGCACGAAGAACTTTCACAACGGTGCATACTCAGGGAGAACACTTATACTTTGATAATTTAGTGAGGGGTCATCTTATAATGCTACCATCAATCAAAGCAAGATAAGATGCATAAAAGATAAACATCACATGCGATCAATATAAGTGATATGATATGGCCATCATCATCTTGTGCTTGTGATCTCCATCTCTGAAGCACTGTTATGATCACCATCGTCACCGGCGCGACACCTTGATCTCCATCGTAGCATCGTTGTCGTCTCGCCAATCTTATGCTTCTACGACTATCGCTACCGCTTAGTGATAAAGTAAAGCATTACAGGGCGATTGCATTGCATACAATAAAGCGACAACCATATGGCTCCTGCCAGTTGCCGATAACTCGGTTACAAAACATGATCATCTCATACAATAAAATTTAGCATCATGCTTTGACCATATCACATCACAACTGCCCTGCAAAAACAAGTTAGACGTCCTCTACTTTGTTGTTGCAAGTTTTACGTGGCTGCTATGGGCTGAGCAAGAACCGTTCTTACCTACGCATCAAAACCACAATGATAGTTTGTCAAGTTGGTGTTGTTTTAACCTTCGCAAGGACCGGGCGTAGCCACACTCGGTTCAACTAAAGATGGAGAAACTGACACCCGCCATCCACCTGTGTGCAAAGCACGTTGGTAGAACCAGTCTCGCGTAAGCGTACGCGTACTGTCGGTCTGGGCCGCTTCATCCAACAATACCGCTAAACCAAAGTATAACATGCTGGTAAGAAGTATGACTTATATCGCCCACAACTCACTTGTGTTCTACTCATGCATATGACATCTACGAATAAAACCTGGCTCGGATGCCACTGTTGGGGAACGTAGTAATTTCAAAAAAAATCCTACGCACACGCAAGATCATGGTGATGCATAGAAACGAGAGGGGAGAGTCCTGTCTACGTACCCTCGTAGACCGAAAGTGGAAGCGTTAGCACAATGCAGTTGATGTAGTCGTACATCTTCACGATCCGACCGATCAAGTACCGAACGCACGACACCTCCGAGTTCAGCACACATTCAGCCCGATGACGCCCCTCGGACTCCGATCCAGCCGAGTGTTGAGGGAGAGATTTGTCAGCACGACGGCGTGGTGACGATGTTGATGTTCTACCGACACAGGGCTTCGCCTAAGCACCGCTACAGTATTATCGAGGTGGACTATGGTGGAGGGGGGCACCGCACACGGCTAAGAGATCAATGATCAATTGTTGTCTCTATGGGGTGCCCCTGCCCCCATATATAAAGGAGCAAGGGGGGGTGCGGTCGGCCAGGGGAGGAGGCACGCCGGAGGAGTCCTACTCCCACCGGGAGTAGGACTCCCCCCCTTTCCTAGTTGGATTAGGACTTGAGGGGGAAGGAGTGGAGGAGAAGGAAGGAAGGGGGGCGCCGCCCCCTTCTCCTTGTCCTATTCGGACTAGGGGCGGAGGTGCGCGCGGCCCAGCCCTTGCCTCCCCTCCTCTCTTCCACCTAGGCCCACTAAGGGCCATTAAGTTCCCGGGGGGTTCCGGTAACCTCCCGGTACTCCCGTAAAATCCCGATTTCACCCGGAACACTTCTGATATCCAAACATAGGCTTCCAATATATCAATCTTTATTTCTCGACCATTTCGAGACTCCTCGTCATGTCCGTGATCACATCCGGGACTCCGAACAACCTTCGGTGCATCAAAACATATAAACTCATAATATAACTGTCATCGAAACATTAAGCGTGCGAACCCTACGGGTTCGAGAACTATGTAGACATGACCGAGACACGTCTCCGGTCAATAACCAATAACGGAACCTAGATGCTCATATTGGCTCCCACATATTCTATGAAGATCTTTATCGGTCAGACCGCATAACAACATACGTTGTTCCCTTTGTCATCGGTATGTTACTTGCCCGAGATTCGATCGTCGGTATCTCAATACCTAGTTCAATCTCATTACCGACAAGTCTCTTTACTCGTTCCGTAATACATCATCCTGCAACTAACTCATTAGTTGCAATGCTTGCAAGGCTTAAGTGATGTGCATTACCGAGAGGGCCCAGAGATACCTCTCCGACAATCGGAGTGACAAATCCTAATCTCGAAATACGCCAACCCAACATGTACCTTTGGAGACACCTGTAGAGCTCCTTTATAATCACCCAGTTACGTTGTGATGTTTGGTAGCACACAAAGTGTTCCTCCGGTAAACGGGAGTTGCATAATCTCATAGTCATAGGAACATGTATAAGTCATGAAGAAAGCAATAGCAACATACTAAACGATCGTGTGCTAAGCTAACAGAATGGGTCATGTCAATCACATCATTCTCCTAATGATGTGATCCCATTAATCAAATGACAACTCATGTCTATGGTTAGGAAACATAACCATCTTTGATCAACGAGCTACTCAAGTAGAGGCATACTTGTTGGAGTTGTGTCGAATATTGTGTACAAGGTAGGTTACAGTTGGACTATGAGTTGTATTGTGTTTACATAGGATGTGGAGTTGTGTCCTAATAGGACACTTGTATCCTAGGCCTCTCATATATAGTGGGGGTAGACACACGATGTAACCTATGCCAACATAATAGCACAGGCGCGCAAGGGGGAGCCGGCGGCGTGTGCCGGCGCCCGGGTGGCCGGTGTGCGGTATTGTGATGGTGTCATGGGGAGGAGCGCCCGTAGTCAGGCCCCGGGGATGTAGCCATATCGGTGAACCTCGTTAACAAATCTCGGTGTCGTGCTCGTGTGATTGCTTGGTCCTCGGATGATCGATGGTATGCCTCGGATTTATTCTAACAAGTGGTATCAGAGCAAGGTTGTTCGGAGGCTGTGGATCGTTGATTTAGAGGAGAGCATGTGAAAGCTGTCAATGGGATCTAACAAGGTGCAACGTGTGTGATTGGAGACATGGCAGCAAGTTGTCGCGTCGGTGGATCAAGGTTGCATGAGTTGAAGATTCGGGAAGACGGCGTCGTGTATGGAAGAAGCGATCGCAGAGAGTTCTCGGCGGCTGGATCTGTTTAGCAGTGGCAACGGAGTGGAAGGCCTTCGTGATCAATCCGGTGTTATTACAGCGAGTCCGTGCGGCACCAGGAGTTCGTGTGGCGAGAGAGGCGCTCCAACGATGCGTGTTGTAAGACACGCAACCTGGCCGGAGGCTGTCGAGCGCGGACACGAACGGGTGCATGCAGCAAGGCCCGTGTGGCAGGGGTTGAGCCGGATGTCTAATGCTGCAGTGCAGCGCTGGGAGGCCAAACTGGACTGATTATGTGCAAGGACAACAGACAGAGATTTGTTTTGGAAACAAAAGGAGACTGAGTCTCCATAGTACACGGATAGGCAAGCAAATCGGTCAGCGGCAAAGATCCATCAAGTGTGTGCATGAGAAGTACTACTTGCGTAGGCGTTGTCAAGGCAAAGGCAACTATCCAGCATTAAAAATTTGTGTCAAGGGAGCTACGTGAGAAGACCAGAATGTTTTTTGGTTGGAATTTGCTAGTAGTACGCGGAGGTCTATTCGTGTACTTGGGGCATTGCGTGGAAAGCTCAAATTATTTTTTCACTGGGTTAGTCATACGAAGAACCATGGCATCAATGGGTACCTGGTTTGAGGTGGAGAAGTTCAACGGGACAGAAAACCTTGGGTTATGGCAGACAAAGGTGAAAGATTTGTTGGCGCGGTAGAGATGCTTGAAGGCGTTGCGGGAAGTCATGTCAGCTAAGATGGATTATTTTGTGATGGATGGAAATTCGCGGAAGACGATTTGGGAGCCTCGAGCGTGTCATACAGTCGAATGAGTTCAGCTGGGTCGGACTAGGCAGTCTGACGGATCGACGCAAGTCGATTGGTACAGAAGACGATGGTGGGATCAGTGATGACGACATATGAGCGTGATGCTGATGGTGACCGACTTCTGGGGCGTGGAAACACGTGACGCGGGCCCCGAGGGCTTGTGTGGCTTCGACAAGACTATGGCGTGGGGTTGATTCAAGATGGTGCACATGGAGCTTGAAGTTGACGGGGCGCGAGGGTGGACTGATCATCTACCATGGAGTCATGTTGAAGGTGGAGCTGGATTGAGGGGCTACGGTGTAAGGATCCAAAGAATCGAAGCCTATTTCAGCTGGGAAAAAGCGAGTGACATGCAGTTCGGACTAGAGCCCAGTGGTCTGATGGAAGCGTGAAAGTCGTCATCGGTTGGTGATGATCGTTGGAACTCTACGGTGGGGGTTGAGTGGTGTGGGTTCGCGACCCTTGAGACTCAACCAGGACAGCGAAGGCTCGATGCGGTAATAGCGGCGAGGCGTGCGGTACGCACGGGACATGGAGATGGGCCAGGGCTCTGGTGGTCATACATGTGGTGAGACAACTGCGAATTTGACTCAGGATGATGACAAGCAATGGTGAAATTCCTTCAAGTTTCAGACAGGCGGTCAAGAAAGGAGCGGTGATGTTGAGTTCAGGTAACTCTTATGTGTGACACCCAATATGTGAGTTGTTCATTCTCACGCAGGTCAGTGATCAGTGTGTGATGGCATTGGACGGATACTCTGGAAGTTGGGAGCACAAACTAGAGTAACAAGGAACTTAATTTTGCTCGAGTGTTGACTATGGTCAAGAAAAGGAGGGACTACAAGTTGCAGGTGGAGTCACATGGAGTCTTTGGAGTAGCAGCGGTGCTCATGGGATAAGCTCAAGTCCAATGTACATGGAAGTTTGACGTATGGACGAATCCAAGGTGGTGGAGAATATTCGCCAAGGTGGAGTTTGTTGGAGTTGTGTCAAATATTGTGTACAAGGTAGGTTACAGTTGGACTATGAGTTGTATTGTGTTTACATAGGATGTGGAGTTGTGTCCTAATAGGACACTTGTATCCTAGGCCACTCATATATAGCGGGGGTAGACACACGATGTAACCTATGCCAACATAATAGCACAGGCGCGAAAGGGGGAGCCGGCGGCGTGTGCCAGCGCCCGGGTGGCCGGTGTGCGGTATTGTGACGGTGTCATGGGGAGGAGAGCCCGTAGTCAGGCCCCGGGGATGTAGCCATATCGGTGAACCTCGTTAACAAATCTCGGTGTCGTGCTCGTGTGATTGCTTGGTCCTCGAATGATCGAGGTATGCCTCGGATTTATTCTAACAATACTAGTGACACTCTGTTTGTCTATGTATTCACACATGTATTATGTTTCCGGTTAATACAATTCTAGCATGAATAATAAACATTTATCATGATATAAGGAAATAAAATAATAACTTTATTATTGCCTCTAGGGCATATTTCCTTCAAAAGGTGCTCTACAGGTGTCTCCGATGGTACTTGTTGAGTTGACATAGATCGAGACTAGGATTTGTCACTCCTATTGTCGGAGAGGTATGTCTGGGCCCTCTCGGTAATGCACATCACTATATGCCTTGCAAGCAATGTGACCAATGAGTTAGTTGCGGGATGATGCATTACAGAACGAGTAAAGAGACTTTCCGGTAATGAGATTGAACTAGGTATTGAGATACCGACGATCAAATCTTAGGCAAGTAACATACCGATGACAAAGGGGACAACATATGTTGTTATGCGGTTTGACCGATAAAGATCTTCGTAGAATATGTAGGAACCAATATGAGCTTCCAGGTTCCGCTATTGGTTATTGACCGGAGATGAGTCTCGGTCATGTCTACATAGTTCTCGAACCCGTAGGGTCCGCACGCTTAACATTCTCTGATGATTTATATTATGAGTTATGTGATTTGATGACTGAAGTTTGTTCGGAGTCCCGAATGAGATCGGGGACATCACAAGGAGTCTCGAAATGGTCGAGACGTAAAGATCGATATATATTGGAAGGCTATATTCGGACATCGGAAAGGTTCCGAGTGATTCGGGTATTTTTCGGAGTACCGGAGAGTTACGGGAATTCGTATTGGGCCTTAATGGGCCATACGGGAAAGGAGAGAAAGGCCTCAAGGGTGTTCGCGCCCCTTCCCCATGGACTGGTCCGAATTGGACTAGGGAAAGGGGGCGCCCCTTCCTTCCTTCTCCTTCTCCCTTCCCTTTTTCCTGTTCCATGTGGGAGGTGGAATCCTACTAGAACTAGGGAGTCCTAGTAGGACTCCACACTTTGGGCGCGCCCTATGAGGGCCAGCCTCCTCGTCCCTCCATCCTTTATATATGTGGCCAAGGGGCACTCCATAGACACACAAGTTGATCATTGATCTCTTAGCCATGTGCGGTGCCCCCCTCCACCATAATCCACCTCGGTCATATCGTCGTAGTGCTTAGGCGAAGCCCTGCGCCGGTAGCTTCATCATCACCGTCATCACGTCCTCATGCTGACGAACCTCTCCCTCGACACTCTGTTGGATCATGAGTTCGTGGGACGTCATCGAGCCGAATGTGTGCAGATCGTGGAGGTGCCGTACTTTCGGTGCTAGGATCGGTCGATCGTGAAGACGTACAACTACATCAACCGCGTTGTCATAATGCTTCCGCTTACGGTCGACGAGGGTACGTAGACAACACTCTCCCTCTCGTTGCTATGCATCACCATGATCTTGCGTGTGCATAGGATTTTTTTTGAAATTACTACGTTCCCCAACAGCAATGGAGATGAAGATGCTGCAATGGAGATGATGATGTTGCAGTGTATGATCTATCTGTTTTAAGTTTAGTAACTTAGATCTATGTATGTGATCCTGTGAAGTACTATGTTTTTAGTTAGCATGGTTGATCTATCTGAATGAAACCTGCTCTCAACTACATGTGTTGATCTGTGTTGATCTATTTTTTTCTCTGAATTATTGTGCACTGCCTCTGAATCGGCACAAGTTTCTGTCAACTTTAAACAACACAAGTTTCACCACACAATAACTACAACACAACTACCACCAAGTCAAATCAGTCAAATCAGGACTGACTCACTGAATTCAACTTCTCTACTACATCACTCCACCTCTCTTTACTACATATCCTCTTTCTTCAACTACTCTACATCAACCTCATCGGATCTCCACAACTTCACCTCACTCGCCACTCCTTGAAGGAAATATGCCCTAGAGGCAATAATAAAGTTATTATTTATTTCCTTATATCATGATAAATGTTTATTATCCATGCTAGAATTGTATTAACCGGAAACATAATACATGTGTGAATACATAGACAAACAGAGTGTCACTAGTATGCCTCTACTTGACTAGCTCGTTAATCAAAGATGGTTATGTTCCTAACCATGGACAAAGAGTTGTTATTTGATTAACGGGATCACATCATTAGGTGAATGATCTGATTGACATGACCCATTCCATTAGCTTAACACCCGATCGTTTAGTATGTTGCTATTGCTTTCTTCATGACTTATACATGTTCCTATGACTATGAGATTATGCAACTCCCGTTTGCCGGAGGAACACTTTGTGTGCTACCAAACGTCACAACGTAACTGGGTGATTATAAAGGTGCTCTACAGGTGTCTCCAAAGGTACATGTTGGGTTGGCGTATTTCGAGATTAGGATTTGTCACTCCGATTGTCGGAGAGGTATCTCTGGGCCCTCTCGGTAATGCACATCACATAAGCCTTGCAAGCATTGCAACTAAATGAGTTAGTTGTGAGATGATGTATTACGAAACGATTAAAGAGACTTGTCGGTAATGAGATTGAACTAGGTATTGAGATACCGACGATCGAATCTCGGGCAAGTAACATACCGATGACAAAGGGAACAAACGTATGTTGTTATGCGGTCTGACCGATAAAAGATCTTCGTAGAATATGTAGGAGCCAATATGAGCATCCAGGTTCCGCTATTGGTTATTGACCGGAGACGTGCCTCGGTCATGTCTACATTGTTCTCGAACCCGTAGGGTCCACATGCTTAAGGTTTCGATGACAGTTATATTATGAGTTTATGCATTTTGATGTAACGAAGTTTGTTTGGAGTCCCGGATGTGATCACGGACATGACGAGGAGTCTCGAAATGGTCGAGACATAAAGATTGATATATTGGAAGCCTATATTTGGATACCGGAAGTGTTCCGGGTGAAATCGGGATTTTACCGGAGTACCGGGAGGTTACCGGAACCCCCCGGGAGATATATGGGCCTTAGTGGGCTTTAGTGGAAGAGAGGAGAGGTGGCCAGGGCTAGGCCGCGCGGCCCTCCCCCCTAGTCCGAATAGGACAAGGAGAGGGGAGCGGCGCCCCCCCCTTCCTTCTCTCTCTCCTCTTTCCCCCTCCCGAATCCTATTCCAACTAGGAAAGGGGGGGGAATCCTACTCCCGGTGGGAGTAGGACTCCTCCTGGCGCGCCCTCCTCCTGGACGGCCGCACCCCCTCCTTGATCCTTTATATACGGGGGCAGGGGGCACCCCTAGACACACAAGTTGATCCACGTGATCATATTTTTAGCCGTGTGCGGTGCCCCCTTCCACCATAGTCCTCGATTATATTGTAGCGGTGCTTAGGCGAAGCCCTGCGACGGTAGTACATCGAGATCATCACCACGTCATCATGCTGACGGAACTCTTCCCCGACACTTTGCTGGATCGGAGTCCGGGGATCGTCATCGAGCTGAACGTGTGCTAGAACTCGGAGGTGCCGTAGTTTCGGTGCTTGATCGGTCGGGCCGTGAAGATGTACGACTACATCAACCGTGTTGTGCTAACGCTTCCGCTGTCGGTCTACAAGGGTACGTAGATCACACTCTCCCCTCTCGTTGCTATGCATCACCATGTTCTTGCCTGTGCGTAGGAATTTTTTTGAAATTACTACGTTATCCAACAGTGGTATCAGAGCCTAGGTTTTTTGGGTTGATGTTATATGCACGAGTAGAACACAAGTGAGTTGTGGGCGATATAAGTCATACTGCTTACCAGCATGTCATACTTTGGTTCGGCGGTATTGTTAGACGAAGCAGCCCGGACCGACATTACGCGTACGCTTACGCGAGACCGGTTCTCCCGACGTACTTTGCACAAAGGTGGCTAGCGGGTGACAGTTTCTCCAACTTTACTTGAACCGAGTGTGGCTATGCCCGGTCCTTGCGAAGGTTAAAACAGCACCAACTTGACAAACTATCATTGTGGTTTTGATGCGT
Organism: Triticum aestivum; assembly: GCF_018294505.1. Classification (NCBI taxonomy): domain Eukaryota; kingdom Viridiplantae; phylum Streptophyta; class Magnoliopsida; order Poales; family Poaceae; genus Triticum; species Triticum aestivum. The sequence continues at coordinate 394,831,758 of NC_057806.1, read as the reverse complement.
AGGTAAGATTGGTTCTTGCTTAAGCCCGTAGCAGCCACATAAAACTTGTAACAACAAAGTAGAGGACGTCTAACTTGGTTTTGCAGTGCATGTTGTGATGTGATATGGTCAAGACATGATGCTAAATTTTATTGTATGAGATGATCATGTTTTGTAACCGAGTTATCGGCAACTGGCAGGAGCCATATGGTTGTCGCTTTATTGTATGCAATGCAATCGCGCTGTAATGCTTTACTTTATCACTAAGCGGTAGCGATAGTCGTGGAAGCATAAGATTGGCGAGGCGACAACGATGCTACGATGGAGATCAAGGTGTCGCGCCGGTGACGATGGTGATCACGACAGTGCTTCGAAGATGGAGATCACAAGCACAAGATGATGATGGCCATATCATATCACTTATATTGATTGCATGTGATATTTATCTTTTATGCATCTTATCTTGCTTTGATTGACGGTAGCATTATAAGATGATCTCTCACTAATTATCAAGAAGTGTTCTCCCTGAGTATGCACCGTTGCGAAAGTTCTTCATGCTGAGACACCACGTGATGATCGGGTGTGATAGGCTCTAAGTTCAAATACAACGGGTGCAAAACAGTTGCACACGCGGAATACTCAGGTTATACTTGACGAGCCAAGCATATACAGATATGGCCTCGGAACACGGAGACCGAAAGGTCGAGCATGACTCATATAGTAGATATGATCAACATAGTGATGTTCACCAATGAAACTACTCCATCTCACGTGATGATCGGACATGGTTTAGTTGATTTGGATCACGTAATCACTTAGAGGATTAGAGGGATGTCTATCTAAGTGGGAGTTCTTTAAGTAATATGATTAATTGAACCTAAATTTATCATGAACTTAGTACCTGATAGTATCTTGCTTATTTATGTTTAATTGTAGATAGATGGCCCGTGCTGTTGTTCCGTTGAATTTTAATGCGTTCCTTGAGAAAGCAAAGTTGAAAGATGATGGTAGCAATTACACGGACTGGGTCCGTAACTTGAGGATTATCCTCATTGTTGCACAGAAGAATTACGTCCTGGAAGCACCGCTGGGTGCCAGGCCTGCTGCTGGAGCAACACCAGATGTTATGAATGTCTGGCAGAGCAAAGCTGATGACTACTCGATAGTTCAGTGTGCCATGCTTTGCGGCTTAGAATCGGGACTTCAACGACGTTTTGAATGTCATGGAGCATATGAGATGTTCCAGGAGTTGAAGTTAACATTTCAAGCAAATGCCCGAATTGAGAGATATGAAGTCTCCAATAAGCTCTGTAGCTGCAAGATGGAGGAGAACAGTTCTGTCAGTGAGCATATACTCAAAATGTTTGGGTATAATAATCACTTGATTCAATTGGGAGTTAATCTTCTAGATGATTGCGTCGTTGACAGAATTCTCCAATCACTGCCACCAAGCTACAAGAGCTTCGTGATGAACTATAATATGCAAGGGATGAATAAGACTATTCCCGAGCTCTTCGCAATGCTGAAAGCTGCGGAGGTAGAAATCAAGAAGGAGCATCAAGTGTTGATGGTCAACAAGACCACTAGTTTCAAGAAAAAGGGCAAAGGGAAGAAGAAGGGGAACTTCAAAAAGAACAGCAAGCAAGTTGCTACTCAAGAGAAGAAAACCGAAACCTGGACCTAAGCCTGAAACTGAGTGCTTCTACTACAAGCAGACTGGTCACTGGAAGCGGAATTGCCCCAAGTATTTGGCGGATAAGAAGGATGGCAAGGTGAACAAAGGTATATGTGATATACATGTTATTGATGTGTACCTTACTAGAGCTCGTAGTAGCACCTGGGTATTTGATACTGGTTCTGTTGCTAATATTTACAACTCGAAACAGGGACTACGGATTAAGCGAAGATTGGCTAAGGACGAGGTGACGATGCGCGTGGGAAATGGTTCCAAAGTCGATGTGATCGCAGTCGGCACGCTACCTCTACATCTACCTTCGGGATTAGTATTAGACCTAAATAATTGTTATTTGGTGCCAGCATTAAGCATGAACATTATATCTGGATCTTGTTTGATGCGAGACGGTTATTCATTTAAATCAGAGAATAATGGTTGTTCTATTTACATGAGTAATATCTTTTATGGTCATGCACCCTTAAAGAGTGGTCTATTCTTATTAAATCTCGATAGTAGTGACACACATATTCATAGTGTTGAAGCCAAAAGATGCAGAGTTGATAATGATAGTGCAACTTATTTGTGGCACTGCCGTTTGGGTCATATCGGTATAAAGCGCATGAAGAAACTCCATACTGATGGGCTTTTGGAACCACTTGATTATGAATCACTTGGTACTTGCGAACCGTGCCTTATGGGTAAGATGACAAAAACACCGTTCTCCGGTACTATGGAGAGAGCAACAGATTTGTTGGAAATCATACATACAGATGTATGTGGTCCGATGAATGTTGAGGCTCGTGGCGGATATCGTTATTTTCTCACCTTCACAGATGACTTAAGCAGATATGGGTATATCTACTTAATGAAACACAAGTCTGAAACGTTTGAAAAGTTCAAAGAATTTCAGAGTGAAGTTGAAAATCATCGTAACAAGAAAATAAAATTCCTACGATCTGATCGTGGAGGAGAATATTTGAGTTACGAGTTTGGTGTACATTTGAAACAATGTGGAATAGTTTTGCAACTCACGCCACCCGGAACACCACAGCGTAATGGTGTGTCCGAACGTCGTAATCATACTTTACTAGATATGGTGCAATCTATGATGTCTCTTACCGATTTACCACTATCGTTTTGGGGTTATGCATTAGAGACAGCTGCATTCACGTTAAATAGGGCACCATCTAATTTCGTTGAGACGACACCATATGAACTGTGGTTTGGCAAGCAACCAAAGTTGTCGTTTCTGAAAGTTTGGGGCTGCGATGCTTATGTGAAAAAACTTCAACCTGATAAGCTCGAACCCGAATCAGAGAAATGTGTCTTCATAGGATATCCAAAGGAAACTATTCGATACACCTTCTATCACAGATCCGAAGGCAAGACTTTTGTTGCTAAATTCGGAAACTTTCTGGAGAAGGAGTTTCTCTCGAAAGAAGTGAGTGGGAGGAAAGTAGAACTTGACGAGGTAACTGTACCTACTCCCTTATTGGAAAGTAGTACATCACAGAAACCTGTTTCTGTGACACCTACACCAATTAGTGAGGAAGCTAATGATAATGATCATGAAACTTCAGAACAAGATACTACTGAACCTCGTAGATCAACCAGAGTGAGATCCGCGCCAGAGTGGTACGGTAATCCTGTTCTGGAAGTCATGCTACTAGATCATGATGAACCTACGAACTATGAAGAAGCGATGGTGAGCCCAGATTCCGCAAAATGGCTTGAAGCCATGAAATCTGAGATGGGATCCATGTATGAGAACAAAGTATGGACTTTGGTTGACTTGCCCAATGATCGGCAAGCAATTGAGAATAAATGGATCTTCAAGAAGAAGACTGACGTTGACAGCAATATTACTGTCTACAAAGCTCGACTTGTCGTAGAAGGTTTTCGGCAAGTTCAAGGGATTGACTACGATGAGACCTTCTCACCCGTAGCGATGCTTAAGTCTGTCTGAATCATGTTAGCAATTGCCGCATTTCATGATTATGAAATTTGGTAGATGGATGTCAAAACTGCATTCCTGAATGGATTTCTAGAAGAAGAGTTGTATATGATGCAACCAGAAGGTTTTGTCGATCCAAAGGGAGCTAACAAAGTGTGCAAGCTCCAGCGATCCATTTATGGACTGGTGCAAGCCTCTCGGAGTTCAAACGCTTTGATAGTGTGATCAAAGCATTTGGTTTTATACAGACTTTTGGAGAAGCCTGTATTTACAAGAAAGTGAGTGGGAGCTCTGTAGCATTTCTGATATTATATGTGGATGACATATTACTAATTGGAAATGATATAGAATTTCTGGATAGCATAAAGGGATACTTGAATAAGAGTTTTTCAATGTAAGACCTCGGTGAAGCTGCTTACATATTAGGCATTAAGATCTATAGAGATAGATCAAGACGCTTAATTGGACTTTCACAAAGCACATACCTTGACAAAGTTTTGAAGAAGTTCAAAATGGATCAAGCAAAGAAAGGGTTCTTGCCTGTGTTACAAGGTGTGAAGTTGAGTAAGTCTCAATGCCCGACCACTGCAGAAGATAGAGAGAAAATGAAAGATGTTCCCTATGCTTCAGCCATAGGCTCTATCATGTATGCAATGCTGTGTACCAGACCTGATGTGTGCCTTGCTATAAGTCTAGCAGGGAGGTACCAAAGTAATCCAGGAGTGGATCACTGGACAGCGGTCAAGAACATCCTGAAATACCTGAAAAGGACTAAGGATATGTTTCTCGTTTATGGAGGTGACAAAGAGCTCATCGTAAATGGTTACGTTGATGCGAGCTTTGACACTGATCCGGACGATTCTAAATCGCAAACCGGATACGTGTTTACATTAAACGGTGGAGCTGTCAGTTGGTGCAGTTCTAAACAAAGCATCGTGGCGGGATCTACGTGTGAAGCGGAATACATAGCTGCTTCGGAAGCAGCAAATGAAGGAGTCTGGATGAAGGAGTTCATATCCGATCTAGGTATCATACCTAGTGCATCGGTTCCAATGAAAATCTTTTGTGACAATACTGGTGCAATTGCCTTGGCAAAGGAATCCAGATTTCACAAGAGAACCAAGCACATCAAGAGACGCTTCAATTCCATCCGGGATCTAGTCCAGGTGGGATACATAGAGATTTGCACATACGGATCTGAATGTAGCAGACCCGTTGACTAAGCCTCTTCCACGAGCAAAACATGATCAGCACCAAGGCTCCATGGGTGTTAGAATCATTACTGTGTAATCTAGATTATTGACTCTAGTGCAAGTGGGAGACTCAAGGAAATATGCCCTAGAGGCAATAATAAAGTTATTATTTATTTCCTTATATCATGATAAATGTTTATTATTCATGCTAGAATTGTATTAACCGGAAACATAATACATGTGTGAATACATAGACAAACAGAGTGTCACTAGTATGCCTCTACTTGACTAGCTCGTTAATCAAAGATGGTTATGTTTCCTAACCATGGACAAAGAGTTGTTATTTGATTAACGGGATCACATCATTAGGTGAATGATCTGATTAACATGACCCATTCCATTAGCTTAGCACCCGATCGTTTAGTATGTTGCTATTGCTTTCTTCATGACTTATACATGTTCCTATGACTATGAGATTATGCAACTCCCGTTTGCCGGAGGAACACTTTGTGTGCTACCAAACGTCACAACGTAACTGGGTGATTATAAAGGTGCTCTACAGGTGTCTCCAAAGGTACATGTTGGGTTGGCGTATTTCGAGATTAGGATTTGTCACTCCGATTGTCGGAGAGGTATCTCTGGGCCCTCTTGGTAATGCACATCACATAAGCCTTGCAAGCATTGCAACTAAATGAGTTAGTTGTGAGATGATGTATTACGGAACGAGTAAAGAGACTTGTCGGTAACGAGATTGAACTAGGTATTGAGATACCGACGATCGAATCTCGGGCAAGTAACATACCGATGACAAAGGGAACAAAGTATGTTGTTATGCGGTCTGACCGATAAAAGATCTTCGTAGAATATGTAGGAGCCAATATGAGTATCCAGGTTCCGCTATTGGTTATTGACCGGAGATGTGTCTCGGTCATGTCTACATTGTTCTCGAACCCGTAGGGTCCGCACGCTTAAGGTTTCGATGACAGTTATATTATGAGTTTATGCATTTTGATGTAACGAAGTTTGTTCGGAGTCCCGGATGTGATCACGGACATGACGAGGAGTCTCGAAATGGTTGAGACATAAAGATTGATATATTGGAAGCCTATATTTGGATATCGGAAGTGTTCCGGGTGAAATCGGGATTTTACCGGAGTACCGGGAGGTTACCGGAACCCCCCGGGAGATATATGGGCCTTAGTGGGCTTTAGTGGAAGAGAGGAGAGGTGGCCAGGGCTGGGCCGCGCGCCCCTCCCCCCTAGTCCGAATAGGACAAGGAGAGGGGGGCGGCGCCCCCCCTTCCTTCTCTCTCTCCTCTTTCCCCCTCCCGAATCATATTCCAACTAGGAAACGGGGGAATCCTACTCCCGGTGGGAGTAGGACTCCTCCTGGCGCGCCCTCCTCCTGGCCGGCCGCACCTCCTCCTTTATCCTTTATATACGGGGGCAGGGGGCACCCCTAGACACACAAGTTGATCCACGTGATCATATTTTTAGCCGTGTGCGGTGCCCTTTACACCATAGTCCTCGATTATATTGTAGCGGTGCTTAGGCGAAGCCCTGCGACGGTAGTACATCAAGATCGTCACCACGCCGTCGTGCTGACGGAACTCTTCCCGACACTTTGCTGGATCGGAGTCCGGGGATCGTCATTGAGCTGAACGTGTGCTAGAACTCGGAGGTGCCGTAGTTTCGGTGCTTGATCGGTCCGACCGTGAAGACGTACGACTACATCAACCACGTTGTGCTAACGCTTCCACTGTCGGTCTACAAGGGTATGTAGATCACACTCTCCCCTCTCGTTGCTATGCATCACCATGATCTTGCGTGTGCGTAGGATTTTTTTTGAAATTACTACGTTATCCAACACTCCTCTCACAACCACATCCTCTCTGCACCCATGGTTGGTTCCTCCTCCACACCAGACCCGTGTCTCAACCCATTCCCCACTAGCAAGGGCTGGGTTGCCATGCTATTTGGTTTGGCGCGCGATGACCAGGATCTATTCCTGGACTACATGAAGATAGCTACGAGATACAAAAACGTAGATGGACTAGTAGATGCTGCTGACCTAGTCTAGAAGAAGGTGACGCCTCAAGAGAAGAAGTCCATGTAGTAGAGCTATGGAACTAAAGGTAAGGGAATCCTGCCCATCGACACTCTACTATGGGCAATGAGAGAGGCAGAGTCCTCCGATGATGGCCAGCGTAAGCGGTGGGAAGCCCATCGCTATGTTGCTCCGGCACAAGCTGCAACAGATGTAGCAGTGCAGGAAGAGGACGACGATGACTTGCAGATAGTTGCGCCACTTGCAGAGCAGGCTTGCCGCCGTCCCCCTCCCATCATCGTCATCGACGAAGATGATGAAGAGGAGGAAATGCAGAAGCAGTCAAATCCAAGGCAGATCAAGCAAATCAAGCGTCGCTCTGCATGCTTAGCAAATCCTAAAGATGAGAAGTAGATCCAATGTTTTTTAAGTTGCCTAAGTGAACCTATCTCTGAAACCTGCTCTAAAATTAGTGTTAGCTAATTCAGTTTCATCAGTGTTCACAAGTTCAGTATCGTCAGTTATGTTTATCTGAAACTTGATTTGCATGTATGTGCTATCTATGCTAGAGAGACTATGTGCTATCTATGTTATAGATAATATGTGCTATCTCTGGTGTATCCAAGATCAAATAATTCTATGTGCTATCTATGTGCTATATATAGGTCAGTAGGGGATGCAACAGATTAGGATAACAAATATAGAAATTTAACATCATCATGGATTATAGTTCATAAGCTAACTTATTATCCATACTTGGCATTACAACTTGGAGTTCATAGGTAGTTAATATCTTAAAGCATTACAGATCACATGTAGTGCCATGGGCACCACAAAACAAATCCCCAAAATGATCTGAAACCAGGACAGTTCATAGGCAGTTCATATCTAGTATTATAGCTAAGATGCATATTTGCATCAGATAACATAGCAAGGCCAGTTATATATATATGGGCCTCATATATACTTACCAACCAGAGCTGCCGCTTCACTCCTCCATTAAAACTTCCTTGATCTTGTCCAATGTTTCCTTGCACCCATGACCAACCTTCAGGAGCTCAGCAATGACATTCTCCAGCTTCTTCTTCTCTTCTTTAAGGAGGTCTCTGTCCACCTCTATCTCCTTCATGACCTTCCTTGTGTTTTGGATTATATCAGCTTGACTCTGAAGGATGCACCTCTGTTCTTTTTTTGAGTTTAAGCTTCTCCATTTGAGGCTCAATCTTTGCCTGCTCCTCAAGTTGCTTCTTCTTCTCCTTCAGTTCATTGATTGCCTGGCTTGTGCAATCCATGTCATGAGATTTCATTCCATCCTGATAATCAAACAACTTGGACACATCATCCACCAGCTGGCTATACTGATTGGCCAGAGAATCAAGCTCCTTCTGCAGTTTTGCAACCTCTGTCCCATGAGCCTCATTATCCTGGGCTCTACCAAGGTTCTACTCATGATACATATCCCAGAGCTTGGTTAAGCACCTTTGCAGAATTACAGGCCAGGGGGCATCTACCCACTCCAGAACACCACAGTTCACACCATCCTGAAAATCAAATTATTTGTTTAGTGAACACCACAGGTAACAAGCAAATTCAGAATAACAAATCATAAACACTAATGATATACATAGCTACACTAGCTAGCTCTATACTAAAAATACAACACATCAATATGTTTCCAGTGCTCTCTGCTACAAGTACAGTATTCAGACATACATATGTTTTTCACACTTCAGGAAATTCAGAAAAACAACAACTAAACGCTACTCTGTTTCCACTACATAGCAAAAAATCAAGCTAATAAAATCCACACCAAGTTGGTCCATTACCTCAGTAGCACATCCTATGAATCTCTTGCCAGTCAGTGCCTTCAAATGTCACAAACTTGCCTGCCCTCTGCCTGTGCAGGATGCAGCTTCTGTCAGATTCAGTCACAAGCCCATAGAAGTTAGGGTCTATCACATTGTGAGGAGTTTGCTGCAGCAGCAAAAACATATATGTATCAACTACAACTCACATATATGAACTTAAATGGAAGAAATCTCAATTATCTTCAAACCCTAACCCTAATCCTAGAACACACAGGAGAGGAGAGGAGATGATAGAGTGAGCTGACTTACAAAATACTCCATCTGCATGCTGCTGAACTCGCTCATGAACTCGCCATCGTCGTCTGAGGTCTCGTTACTATTGGGCCAGGACGGCATGGTCGTGGCGTCGCCGCAGAGCGAGAAGAAGCAGAGGAGAGCAGAGTGGGGAGTGAGCTCAGGGGAGAGTGAGGGAGCAGGTGGGGACGAGCGGCCTGGTCGACCAGCTTAGTCCTGGTCCGACCAGGTGCGACCAACGGCTGTGCGCGAGCGCCGTTAGCCGTTACCGCTGTCGTCCACCTGACATGTGGGCCACTGCTGTCAGAATCAGGTTTAAAGGCTCTAAAACGGTCGTTCCGTCGACTTGGTAGTTTTTAGTCACGTGATTCCAATTTTTTGGTAGTTATCAGCCTCTTTTAAAAAGTGGTAGTTCTGTGGGACGGAAGCCCCAATTGTGGTAGTTTTTTGTCAAACACTCGTACTTTGGTAGAAAATAACGACCAAACTCTGAATATGTTGAAGAGTGGAGACACAAAAGATAAAAGAAAACATGCCTGAAGGTAGTTCTTGTATTACTCACATCCGTCGTGGTTGTAATTCCTCTAGTCATGTTTTGGCAAACTTTGGGAGGACTCAAAGCCGAACTGCTGTATGGCTTGGGTCGGGACCAAAGGTCGTTTTAAACGTTGTTAAGCGTGATTGTATCTTTGATTGGGTAATACAAGAATTATTTTCGCAATAAAAAACGATGAGTCTCTTATACAAATGAATGAAACAAACGCAAACGAGCAAGCAGACACACACGGAGAGTTAACCGACAGGCGCGACAGATATTTGACGCTATAATAGGTTGATCAAAGACCGTGATTTACGGCGTAAGCATAGGTGACATGTGCGATCATACGACTAACAATGTACTCCTCGAACCAAGTATTACAATTTACATGTTGGTTCTTTGCTCTGACGGTGATCATTTCAATTTTGTGACATGCATGTGAGCGTGGTTCGAATTTCCTGTTTGTTGACTGAGGTAATAGCACTACAGGTCTCTGAACTTGCATGTCAGGTGATGGTTTGGTCCTTAAAGTTGAAAACGTGGATTATTTCATCCCTCAACTTGTCATGGATGTGCAAATTTAGTCCAGGGCCAATCAGAACTTGCCAAGTGGATGCCAAGTGGCCTGGCTGGTCAGCGCGCGGCATTTTGCACTTAGACCCCTAACTTATGTGCTTCGCTGGCCGCCATGCTGCGCCCCGCTTCAACATCCCGGGCCTCAACCCCTCCGCCGCCGCCGCCAACGCCGCGGGCAAGATCTCCTCCACTTACAGCCTCGTCGAGCCGATGTGCTTCCTCTACATGCACGTGGTCAAGGCGCGGGACCACCCGGCCGTCTCCCCCACCGGCTCCATCGACCCCTTCGTCGAGGTCAAGCTCGGCAACTTCAAGGGCACCACTGCCGTCCTCGCCGGCCACCACAGCCCTTCCTGGCACCAGGTCTTCGCCTTCTCAGCCACGCACCTCCAGTCGCATCTGCTCGAGGTCGCCGTCAAGGCCAAGGATCTCGCCGGCGGCGACGACATGGTCGGCTGCATGGCTTTCGACCTCTCCGAGGTGCCGGTCCGCGTGCCGCCGGACTCCCCGCTGGCCCCTCATTGGTACAGGCTCGAAGGCAAGCCCGGGGAGAAGCTCCACCGCGGCGAGATCATGCAGTTGGTCTGGCTCGGGACCCAGGCCGATGAGGCGTTCCCGGAGGCCTGGCAATCCGATGCGCATGGGGCGGCTGGTCCGTCGGCCGTCGCCTCCACGCGCCCCAAGGTATACTTCTCGCCCAAGCTCGTGTACCTACGCGTCACCGCTGTCGGGGCGCAGGACCTGGTGCCCCACGACACGTCGCGCGCCCCATGAACGCATCCGTCAAGCTGCAGCTCGCCGGGCAGGTGCGGCGCACGCGCTCGGGCGGGACGCCGGGGACGCCCAACCCGATGTGGAAAGAGGAGTTCATGTTTGTCGCGTCGGAGCCGTTCGACGAGCCCTTGCTCGTCACCGTGGAAGACCGCGTCGGGCCAGGCCACGGCGAGCCGCTCGGGCGCATTATGCTGCCCCTCAACGCCGCAATGCCGCGCCATGACCACTTCGGCAAGCCCGTGGAGCCGCGCTGGTACAGCCTTGCGCGCCCCAACGACGAAGGCGAGAAGAAGGAGGGCAAGTTCGCGAGCACGATACAGCTTCGGATGTCGCTGGACTTTGGCTACCATGTTCTTGACCAGTCGACTTACTACAGCAGTGATCTCCAGCCATCATCAAAGCACACCCGGAAGCCGAGCATTGGTATCCTTGAGGTGGGGGTTCTAGATGCACGCAACTTGATTCCCATGAAGGCCAAGGATGGTCGCAGCACTGACGCTTACTGTGTTGCCAAGTATGGTCCGAAATGGGTGCGCACAAGAACTATCATGAACACCCTGAATCCCCAGTGGAATGAGCAGTATACCTGGGAGGTGTTTGATCCTTGCACCGTGATCACAGTGGTGGTGTTTGACAATAGCCAGATTGGGAGCAAGAATGGTGATGCCCGAGATGAAAGTATTGGCAAGGTCAGAATTCGTCTCTCGACACTGGAGAATGACCGGGTGTACACCCATTTCTATCCTTTGCTAGCTCTTAAGCCAAGTGGCCTCAAGAAGACCGGGGAGCTGCATTTGGCTGTGCGGTTTACTTGCACGGCATGGGTGAACATGATGGCAATGTATGGCCGTCCGCTGCTGCCGAAAATGCACTACTCACAACCAATATCAGTGATGCAGTTGGACTTCCTGAGGCACCAGGCGATGCAGATTGTTTCGGCAAGGCTTAGTCGTGCTGAGCCTCCTCTGCGCAGGGAGGTGGTCGAGTACACGCTCGATGTGGGCTCGCACATGTTCAGTCTCCGGCGCAGCAAGGCCAACTTCTATCGCATCACCTCTTTGTTATGTGGTTTTGCCTCAATGGCCAAGTGGTATGATGGCATCAGGAGCTGGCGAAACCCCATGTTGTTCCTCATACTGATCTGCTACCTGGAGCTCATCATGCCTATCATCTTCCTCTACATGTTTATGATCAGACTGTGGAACTATCACTTCCGGTCAAGGCACCCACCACACATGGATACCAAGCTATGGCAAGTAAACTGCGGGTTGATTCGTCACAAAGGCAGGGGGCTAAGTGCAAAATGCCGCGCGCTGACCAGCCAGGCCACTTGGCATCCACTTGGCGAGTTCTGATTGGCCCTGGACTAAATTTGCACATCCATGACAAGTTGAGGGATGAAATAGTTCACTTTTTCAACTTCAAGGACCAAACCATCACCTGACATGCAAGTTCAGGGACCCGCAGTGCTATTACCTCTTGTTGACTTGGTCTCAGGAGGCTCGGCTGGTCAAACGTACACAGCCTCTGGCTGCCGGTGCACGTGAGAGAAAGGAGGAGAGTCCACGTGAACATGCCACCTCAGTCAACGAGAATTTTTCGAGCTGAATGTACGTGCCTACCAGAGACTTTTGCTTTGAGCGTTTTCAGACGGCTAGGGCAAACTCTTCTTTCAAAGCTTAATGAGTTTGTGGATTTGTCTTCCCTCTACGTGTCGTTTCGGCAGTCGCTGATGAAAAGATAAATCTCGGTGCCTTTGCTCCCGGTAGCAGTTTAAGTTTTTTTTTTTACGAATGAAGTTAGTTTTTTTAAGTTAGTTTCTTTAATCTACTCATGTGGGGCGTTTGGGCAGATGACAAGTTTCTTCTTTGAGTTTGTCTTTCGAGCCTCGATCCTCCTCGAGTTTGTCCATCAAAACGCTGTAGACGAAGCTTCGGCGTAGATTCCTGTTATCTGGGTTAAAATTTTCTCGTTTTGCATGCGCAACGGTGAGATTTATTGGTTGTTTCAGATATATTCAAGAGTCCGACATGACAACTACGGCGTCCGCGGCTCGTTCTAACAGCGGCAGCGGTTGTTTGGTGGTCTAGAGGTGTCGATGTCATTTTTACTATATTTGAGGTGGTTTGCATTGCTAATTATAACTTTATAACAAATCTGAAACTTTTTTTTAGAAAAGAAGTACATGCCTACTGTACTATACTACACTTTAGAGCCGAAAAATGGCAAGAAGAAATTCACGCATGCATAAACTAGCCATCACGTTGCTGCTTCTGCGTGACGGCTAAGAAGAAACTTTGCAGGGAACAGCTCAACCAAACGCAACTACTCATCCGTCTCAATCAATCATGGCGCTGCCACCAGTTTCGGAAGGAATGCCAGGCAGAGGCCCGTCCGTCTCGGTCCCACTCCGCAGAGCCGCCGGCCACGTCGGCGCACACGTCGTCGGCCGCGTCGGCAGCGCGGCGGGGCCGTGCGGCCGCACGCTGGAAAAGGCGGCCACGTCGGCCACGTGCTCGCGAAAGGGGAAAAAAAGGGACGAGCTCGCGAGGAACATCTGTGCTTTTCCTCCGCTGCCCTGTCCCTCTCTCCCTCTCGGCGCAATCCATCCATTATTCTCTCGCTTATTATTATTCCCCACTCCCCTCTCCCTCTCTCTCTCCCTCCCCGACTCGCTGCTGCGCTGCTGCGGAGGCCGCCGCCGGAGAGGAGCGAGAAGGTGTGCCGCCGCGTCCGGGGGATCCGCGCCTCCTGCTTCGGTTGCGCGGTGGGCGCCTCATGCGGTGGTCCGGAGGCGGGGGTGCTGCCGGGGGAGACGCGGTGGTTCGGCGCGGATGGCTCGCTGGTGCTTGGAGATTGGTGTGATTTGACGGGATTCGGCGGAGGCGCTGGGTTTCGTGGGGTGCCAGGGTTTCGGCGGCTGCGTGTGGGGGACGTGGGTGTTTGGTCCTCCCTGAGGCCGATCTGGTGGCGCTCGTGCGGGGGAGCGAGCTGATTCGACGCGATTCGGAGGTGTGGCGGCGGGATCTTCGTGAGGCTCTTTTCGCGAGGGGGAGGAGGTGGTGGTAGCCCATGGGGCTCGCGCCGCCGGAGCTGGGGCAGTTCGACGGGTGGGAGAGCTCGGGCGAGGAGGAGCGGGAGAGGTGGGGATGGTGCCGCCGCAGCAGCAGGCGCGGCCGCCGCATGCCCCGGAAGGGCGGCGAGGAGGACGCCGGCGTCGCCACCGGGTGCTGCATCCGGCTGTGGCCCATGGGCAACTGCCCGCCGCAGCCGCGCTCCAAGGTCGACACCTCCACCAGCAGCGCCAGCACGCACGGCGGTAATGTCTCTCTCTCTCGCGCGCGCGGTGCTGCTTTCCATATCTGCGGTTGATGCAATGCATGCATGCCCTAGTTGGTCATGGCCTATACTAGCCTGTTAGGTTGTTAATGCTGATGGTGTGTGCCTCTTCCACAGTGTCGCTTTGGGATGTTCAGATTCAGATTCCATGTAACGGATGCCGTAGTTGGTTGTCGGTTATGGTTCGTTAGGCTGTTAATGCTTGCGAGCGTGCGCCGCCGGTCACGTGTTGTTTTGGATGTTTCGGTTTGATTAATGTATGTCGTAGTTGGTCGGCGGTTACGGTTCGTTAGATTCTTATAATGCTGAGGATGTGTGTGTTTTGGTGGTTAAATTGCTGTGGAGCTGAGTGAACTACATGTGAGTACAGCTTGGCACAAAAATCTTTGGCCGTTGCTACGTTGTCGAGAAATGAATGTACTAGCAATTAGTATGGCAAGCCGACAAAGCATATAAATTGTGAAATACTTGGCGAATTCTAGTATTCTGTTGCATATTTAGCACCGCATTTCTAGCTGAACTGTTATTCTGTTAATGGTGATGACGTGTGCCACGTTCACGATGTCGTTTTGGATGTTTCGGCTTGATGCAGTTTTGCATGTTCTAGCTGAGCTGTTAGTCTGTTAGTCGGTTACAGTTCGTTAGATTTTTAATGCTGAGGATGTGTCTGTTTTGGTGGTAAAATTGCTGGACAGTTGAGTGAACTATGTGTGGGTGCACTAGTGCAGCTGGGCACAATAATCTTTGGTCGTAGCCACGTTGTCAAGCAATGAATGTAGAAATGTCCTAGTAGTATGACAAGCCGACAAAACACATTAATCGTGAAATAATTGGTGAATTTTACCGAACATTGAGCACCGTATTTCTAGCTGAGATTCAGATGTCGTCATCACCTAATTAATTAATGTGAAATTGAAGGGTGGGATTCTGGAATAGCAAGTGTACATGTGGGACTAGTGGCATGAGTGCTTTCATGAGTATCTATTTTTAGAATAGCATGGTATGTTGTTGCTTCACACAGGTTGCACTAAATCCTGTAACAATTTAATGAGAATGATGCACAATCAATCACAATGGATGTTGATAACTTGATAATATAATGTCACTCACCTACCTGACTCTGATTTTGTTGATCATCCCCTGTCTGATGTTTAAAATAGTAACCGCTTTCTCAAATCATATTCATCAAGACTTTTTGCTTCATCCATAGATGGAAATGTATAATTTAGAATGCATGAGATATCAATATAGCTGCTTTATGAAGCCCTATTGGTTTAGCTAGTGGCAAACTATTTCTTACAGACAATAAGTGGTGATCTCAGATAGATAATTTAGGTCTACTTTTGCATTTTTATGCCATGCTGTGAAATCTAGTTAGTTATGTTAGGCTTGTGCTGGCCAGTACTAATTCTGGTACAATGTTTATCATATGGGCCTAACGGACCTCTTTATGTAGTTTGTAATCTAAAGTAGACAAGAACAGTGGTTTGGGTAAGTAACAACTTTAATACCAAACAGTCCTTAGTTCATTCTCCTCCACTTGCTAACTAGATTATTTCAGAATTTTAGGCATGAAGAAATTACATATTAACATGGTACCGGATGATATAAGGACCGAATCTAGCCAGCTACTTAATTTTCCTCTAATTCGAGGATATATATGCCTTGTGTTTGTACTTATGCCTTGGAACTAAAATCATGAGCTAAAGCATGATGTAGAGCTACGAGAAAGGACTCCAGTTGGCATATGGGTCCGTATTTCTGTCATGTTTATTAACCTTTGTCAGTGAACCCCTTCTCCTTCAGAGAAACCTATTTCTATTTCTTCTTTCTGAATTTTGTAAAAAAAAGGGTAGATTGTTCAGCTAGGTATTTGAAGGAGAAGCCTATCTCTGCTTCTTCTATTGCAAATTTATGATTAAATGGTTGCCTATTCAACTAGGTATTTATTTAGGAGAGAGATGTTTCTTGATTCTTGAAAGGTACGACCAGGTATCTGCACTCAACGATACCAGCAACTGATATGTGAAATGGCATCCTGGTGTGAGCGTATTGTAAACAAGATTAAGTTGGTAATTAATAGCCTCTCCAAGTCCAGCACTGCTTTTCTAAAAAAGGAAGTCCAACACTGCCATTCTTTGTCAAATAGTCACTTGGAGCATTTCTGTTGAGCCTCTCCTAATGCATCTATGCTCCGATTTCCCACCTACATCCTCGCATTACTACTTGCTTCTTCAAGCTGGCAGAAATTGTACTTCTTTCTAATCAAGAGCGTGAGTAACCACAGCAACTTGCAAGGTCGTTTAGTTGTGTCTGCCAGCTTTTCTAATTTGCTCTTCTGTAATGCAGTGATAGAAATATGTAGGTTTACTTCGGTTACTTAGATTCATATTTGTGGCCTTGTCGGTATACATGGAGTTGCGTATCTAAAATATCATTTTATTCTTGAAGTTGGTACATGTGCTACAACTTAAAATACATTTCTACCAGTACCTCTTCCTCTAGACATCGGATTATGGTTGATGAACAGATCTTGTGAGTCCCAAGCACCAAAACATCTCTTAGGGAGCTCGCTATTGTTATATGAGTTAGTTGTATTTAGTATGTGTTTCTGTATGCCCCATACTTAAGAGTTAAAATTACACTTCGCTGTCCTTCAGGGATACCTCAGACTTGGCTGTGTAGATTGAAATTATGTTTATTCTTATTGTTACCGTGGGGACATTCTTATCTTATTATGGTATACTAAAACTGTTATTCATTGCATGGAACAGCAGAAAAGTCAGCAGAAAATGGTAGCAGGAACCAACCTGTTGTGTCAGTAGTCTCAGGCTCGACATCTACTAGTAATGCTGAGAGCAGTTCATCAGCATCTAAAGCTGGAGAGGAAATAAAGGTTTCCTCTAAGTTGCGCAAGTTTGGATTCAGTGATCTAAAATGTGCCACACGGAACTTCCGACCCGAGAGTCTTCTCGGTGAAGGGGGTTTTGGATGTGTGTTTAAAGGGTGGATCGAAGAGAATGGAACTGCGCCTGTGAAACCTGGTACAGGTCTTACAGTTGCTGTCAAGACGCTCAATCATGATGGTCTTCAAGGGCACAAGGAATGGGTGGTATGTGCTAAACTTCAAGCTATGTTTATTTTGATCTTCACTATCCAATTTCATTAGGACTCCCAATGATTCTCCCCCATATTCCATTTGCAGGCAGAAGTTGACTTCCTTGGTAACCTTCACCATCCCAATTTGGTCAAATTAATTGGATACTGTGTTGAAGATGACCAAAGATTGCTGGTATATGAATTTATGCCGCGCGGAAGTTTGGATAATCATCTATTCAGAAGTATGTACTGACCAGTTCTCAAGCCCTTGAAGCTTTAAAATTTTCATAGAGCCTTTGTCCCGTTTTGTTCATCATGTTTTCTTTTGAAGATAACATGTTCCAAAGTGTTTGCCCATTGCATCACTCAGTTGGAAAATATTAATTATTTCGTGGAAATTTGAAGCTTACATAAATTTTGATTCATATATAGGGTCTCTTCCTCTCCCATGGTCCATCAGAATGAAAGTTGCTCTTGGGGCAGCACAGGGTCTTTCCTTCCTTCATGAAGAAGCAGAAAGACCAGTCATTTATCGTGATTTTAAAACATCTAATATACTGCTAGATTCGGTAAGTATCGAATCATTGAATTTATTTCATTGCGCATCACATGACTCACATAGTTGCATTATGTTCATACGTGTACATGTTGCTCTTGCAGGAATACAATGCAAAGCTGTCAGATTTTGGGCTTGCCAAAGATGGTCCTGTAGGTGACAAGACTCATGTGTCTACTCGAGTAATGGGAACCTATGGTTATGCAGCTCCAGAGTATGTCATGACAGGTAAGTGCTTCATCAGATATAACTTGCCAGCTCTGGAAGAGTGAAAGATACTTACAGAAACAAGTTAGCTAGATTTGGAGTACCTGCGTAGGTTACTATGCATCATATGATCGTTGTTATTGACGTAAAGATATGAAATGATGCTTGTTGGATAGTGGTAAGTGGCAGGATACAGGCATACAGTTTGAGCAATTTCTCGGCTTTGTCGGGTGTAACTAATTTGAGTGCATCTATCCATTCATGCTAGAAACCCTTAATGTACTCATGTATAACTGATTTCCTGGCAAAAATAATATGCGCTAATCTACCAACATTAACTACTCCATAAACAAATATAAGACGTCCTAACTCTTTTCTGATTCGGATGTATATAGACGAATTTTAGTGTATTTGTTCACTCATTTCAGTCCGTATGTAGTCCATATTGAAATATCTAAAACCTCATATATTTGTTTACGGAGGAAGTATTTTGCTAATGCAGATCCCAGTGTCTTCTTAATTTTAAGGCATTGTTGGTGCTTGATACTGGAATGCTGCTTGGTTGCATAGTTCAATTAAAGTTTTATTTATTTATTTTTGAGATAGATGTCTTTTCCTTATAGTGGTCAGTTCCGTGATGTTTGTTCTAATGTTACTTGCTTTCATACATATTTTCAGGTCATTTGACATCAAAGAGTGACGTCTATAGCTTTGGTGTGGTGCTGCTTGAGATGATGTCAGGACGAAGGTCAATGGACAAGAACCGCCCAAACGGCGAGCACAACCTTGTGGAGTGGGCGCGCCCCCTCCTAGGAGAGAGACAGCGTTTCTACAAGCTAGTCGACCCTCGGCTGGAGGGCAATTTCTCTGTGAAAGGTGCCCAGAAGGCAGCACAATTGGCACGCGCATGCCTGAGCCGGGACCCCAAAGCCCGGCCGCTGATGAGCCAAGTGGTTGAAGCTCTCAAGCCACTGCTGAACCTCAAGGACATGGCCAGCTCCTCCTACTTCTACCAGACGATGCAAGCGGAGAGGATGGCACATTCGAGCAGCATGAACGGTAGGAACAGCCATAGCCTCAAGGTGCACGGGTCTTTTGCCCGCGCAAGCGCAAACGGGCAGCAGCCAATGAGGAGCATGTCTGATGGCCCCCGCGCGTCCCCGTTTCGCTACTCACCAAAGCCGAACGTGAAATAACCATAGCTCCGCGTCGCTTGGTAATCCTGGTCGAACCTAGAGTCTCTCGGGGTGGTGGAACTTGGGTCGGGGCGGCAGGTGCCGCGTGTGAACATTGTTGTGCGACATGAATTGATGTCTGTGTGTCGTGTAGATTTGACATGTGAAGAAGATATAGGTGGAAAAAGAAGATGTAGGCGTTGAGATATCTCTCGTGGATGCTTTGCGTTGAAGGTTAATCTCAACTGGATGCTGCTATACATCTCTTTGGAAAAATGATGTGAAGTTGCTCTTCGTCCTCCCTCGGGTGGCACTTGGTTGGGGAACAGTCCATGTGCCACTTGGAAAAGAGATGGCAAGTCAAGGCAGCCAATCAGTCATCCTTGGCTTGGCACGCACGCACGCGTTTTCGTAGGTATCTTTCGTATTGCTGTGCGCGTACAAGTGCTGCAGTCTGCGATCACATGAGCTCGACTCCATTTCCTTGCTTGCTTCTTGCGTATAGAGAGAGATAGGATAGGACATTTATCCTGCTCTTGTACCAAGCAAGCAAAGCATCGCCTCAGAAGGAGGCAACGTCTACAAGAAGATAGAATTGGCTAGCCTAGCCATTGTACCGTGGTGGTTGGGGCGTTCGTCTCCTAGCGCCCATTTTAGACGCCTGAGGAACGCTAGGTCCAGGGGCTAGGGATGGACGGTGAAGCTGATGGAACGTTCCTCCCTGATTAGCCGGCTCTATCATCGCACGGCTCCATCGCTTTCTTTCTCATCTGTCTGCCCCAAACGAATGAAAAGACGAAGAGAATCTGCAGCCTCCGATGAACTGCCGTGGAGGTGGTGGTGGTATACTGGTATGGAAGGAAGACCCGGTTGCGGTTGCCAGTGGCAAAATCTTCCAGTTCTGTCCCCATGGAGTTGCGCGGATGGTGCCGCTCGGCTCGCACACCGCAGTGCCATCGGCATCAAATGTTAACTACAGATTGGGCATACGAACTTCTCCGCCGGTGAGTCAGGCTTGAGATTTCTGCCTGACGGCTAATGGGTTAAGAGTCACATGAGATTGATTAATGGATCACTGGCAGGTCTCCTCCTTGTGGATGTCAAGCTCGGGGCTTCCTTGCGCTTGCGCCGCACCTTGCACGGTCCTCGGCTTTGGGCGAAGCGCGCTCTGACAAGTCCAATCCTGCAAGGTTTTTTGCCTACGAGTTCGCAACGGAAGCCTCGGAGACACAAACGAACCGGGACGGGAGTCTGGCGGCTAATCTAGCTACTCCTAGTTGTTCTACTTTTTTTTTGGTACACCCCTTGAAGGCATTTGTTCATTCAGCAAGCGTACGAGTCCGAGTGCATGATGGCGCTCTAGAATTCAGGGATCACATCAATTGTTGCACTTTGCATGCCAACGGAAAGGACATGTTTTTCCTTTTTCTTTTTTTGCGAATAAAAGGGCATGTTTTGTTAAAGTATCGGCCATCTTATTTGCATATCTTCCGTTGAACTTCATCTCAAACCCCTGAAAATGTGAGAGATAGGCGTGCATCTCTCTGATTACAGGACCCCTAGTCGGCAGATTCTTTCCTCCATGCAAATCATCCACAAAAGTTTGGCAACCAGATTCTATCTTGATCCTTGATTCCTCGTCCATCCTTTCTCAACCGTCAACAACATAACATCCCATCCCTAAACAACAACAACAACAACAACATAACATCCCAGCAGCCAGGGCTTCGCAAACAAAAAGGGCTCTCGTTGTACTTCTGGCAATCAACGTTTCTTTCCCCTCTGGATGTCTTACTCCCCTATTCGTTAGGGTTTTGGGTTCCTCTGGCGGCGGCGGCGCCAAGAGTCAACTATCTCCGTCCAACGATCCTCAATCCCCTCCCCGGCGAACTTCTCTAGTCAGTGCTCGGCTCTGTCTGGTGGTCTCGTACGTGTGGAGGGTTTGTTCTCCCACGTTGGGTTAGGGTTTCTCGAGGTGACCTCGCGATGGCATCTCAGGAAGAGGGGGGCGGATCACGTCCTAGGAAGGAACAAATCGAGGATCTTCTGAAACGCATGGATCTGCAGGAAGACGAAGAGGATCACTTCGTGTGGGAGGAGGAGTTCCAGGAGGAACAGGTGGCGGCAAAGTGGCTAGCCATTGCGAAGGTCCACATAGACAAGGGGTTTAGCCCATCTGCCCTCTATGCCGACATGAGATCTGCATGGAATCCAGCGAAGGAACCACGATGGCGCAGGATTGAAGACAATTTGTTCACGGTGCAATTTGGCTGCTTGGGTGATTGGAATACGGCAATGAACATGGGACCATGGCTCTTTCGGGATCACGGCCTCCTGATTGCAGAATACGATGGGTTTACGAACCCAACATCCATTGTTCTTGATAAGATAACGGTTTGGGCAAGAATCATGAAGCTACCGGATAATTATCTCATACCGGCTGCAATAAGAGGGATGTGCAGGAAGATGGGGAAAGTCCTAGATATACAGACTACCCTACCAGCAGATTTTGCAGGCGAATTTGTCCGAGTCAGAGTGGAGCTTGATGTTACAAAGAAACTGATCCGGTTTGTAGGGATCACAAAGAAAGAGGTTACTGACTATTACCAGGTCCAGTATGAAAAACTACCCATCTTCTGTGGGCATTGCGGTATGATGGGCCATTGGTACCAAGAGTGTGGAACTGGGGAACACGACATGACCAAGCTAGAATGGGGAGATTTCTTATTGGCTGATGGTGGTAGAGGCCGTGGTGTTGGGGAACGTAGTAATTTCAAAAAAAATCCTACGCACATGCAGGATCATGATGATGCATAGCAATGAGAGGGGAGAGTGTTGTCTACGTACCCTCGTAGACCGTAAGCGGAAGCGTTTATCAACGCGGTTGATGTAGTCGTACGTCTTCACAATCCGACTGATCCAAGTACCGAAAGCACGACACCTCCTAGTTCTGCACACGTTCGGCTCGGTGATGTCCTCGCCTTCTCGATCCAGCAAGAGGGGCGAAGTAGTAGATGAGTTCCAGCAGCACGACGGCGTGATGACGATGTTGGTGAAGAACAATCTCCGCAGAGTTTCGCCTAAGCACTACGAAAACTATGACGGAGGATAAACTAGAGGGGACGGGGTTGCCGGCACACGACTTGGTGTTTCTTGATGTCTCTTGGGTGCTAGCCCTACCCCTCTATTTATATGTTGAGCCTTGGGGTCGAAACTTGGAGTAAAAGCCTCCACAAAGTCGGTTTCACCTGAAAGGCAAGAGTCCTTCTCGGACTCCAGGGCCAGACGCCAGGGTTCCCAGCGTCTAGCCCCTGGACTCCGCAAAACTTCCTTTTGCGCTTTCCAAAAACCTTGTGGGCTTTCCCCTTTGGCCCAAATAAAGTGTTCTCATACCCAAACATTTCGGGAAACATCCGGAACCCCTTCCGGTGAATTCCCGAACCCTTCCGAAGTCCAAACACTACTATCCCATATATAAATCTTTATCTTCGGACCATTCTGGAGTTCCTCGTCATGTCCGTGATCTTACCCGGAACTCCGAACAACATTCGGTCACCAACATACATAACTCATAGTACTATATCATCAACGAACGTTAAGCGTGCGGACCCTACGGGTTCGAGAACTATGTAGACATGACCGAGACACCTCTCTGGTCAATAACCAATAGCGGGACCTGGATGCCCATATTGGCTCCTACATATTCTACGAAGATCTTTATCGGTCAGACTGCATAACAACATACGTTGTTCCCTTTGTCATCGGTATGTTACTTGCCCGAGATTCGATCGTTGATATCTCAATACCTAGTTCAATCTTGTTACTGGCAAGTCTCTTTACTCGTTCCGTAATACATCATCCCGCAACTAACTCATTAGTTGCAATGCTTGCAAGGCTTATAGTGATGTGCATTACCGAGTGGGCCCAGAGATACCTCTCCAACAATCGGAGTGACAAATCTTAATATCGAAATACGCCAACCCAACAAGTACCTTCGGAGACACCTGTAGAGCACCTTTATAATCACCCAATTACGTTGTGACGTTTGATGGCCCACAAAGTGTTCCTCCGGTAAACGGGAGTTGCATAATCTCATAGTCATAGGAACATGTATAAGTCATGAAGAAAGCAATAGCAACAAACTAAACAATCAAGTGCTAAGCTAACGGAATGGGTCAAGTCAATCACATCATTCTCCTAATGATGTGATCCTGTTAATCAAATGACAACTCATGTCTATGGTTAGGAAACTTAACCATCTTTGATCAACGAGCTAGTCAAGTAGAGGCATACTAGTGATACTCTGTTTGTCTATGTATTCACACATGTATTATGTTTCTGGTTAATACAATTCTAGCATGAATAATAAACATTTATCATGATATAAGGAAATAAATAATAACTTTATTATTGCCTCTAGGTGATTATAGCATGATAACTTTATTATTCTGCCGTTTAGGTCATACCGGTTTATCATTTATCATGATACAATTCTAGCATGAATAATAAACATTTATCATGTATTATGTTTGGCAGTAACTTGATCTGAAGTTTCATGATCATTATCATTAGCTTCCTCACTAGTTGGTGTAGGTGTCACAAAAACCGGTTTCTGTGATGTACTACTTTCCAATAAGGGAGCAGGTACAATTACCTCATCAAGTTCTACTTTCCTACCACTCACTTCTTTCGAGAGAAACTCCTCTAGAAAGGATCCATTCTTAGCAACGGATGTCTTGCCTTCGGATCTGTGATAGAAGGTGTACCCAACAGTCTCCTTTGAGTATCCTATGAAGACACATTTCTCCGATTTGGGTTCGAGCTTATCAGGTTGAAACTTTTTCACATAAGCATCATAACCCCAAACTTTCAGAAACAACAACTTTGGTTTCTTGCCAAACCACAGTTCATAAGGCGTCGTCTCAACGGATTTCGATGGTGCCCTATTTAACGTGAATGCAGCCGTCTCTAAAGCATAACCCCAAAACGATAGCGGTAAATCAGTAAGAGACATCATAGATCGCACCATATCAAATAAAGTACGATTACGACGTTCGGACACACCATTACGCTGTGGTGTTTCGGGTGGCGTGAGTTGCGAAACTATTCCGCATTGTTTCAAATGTAGACCAAACTCGTAACTCAAATATTCTCCTCCACGATCAGATCGTAGAAACTTTATTTTCTTGTTACGATGATTTTCAACTTCACTCTGAAATTCTTTGAACTTTTCAAATGTTTCAGACTTATGTTTCATTAAGTAGATATACCCATATGTGCTTAAATCATCTGTGAAGGTGAGAAAATAACGATATCCGCCACGAGTCTCAACATTCATCGGACCACATACATCTGTATGTATGATTTCCAACAAATCTGTTGCTCTCTCCATAGTACCGGAGAACGGCGTTTTAGTCATCTTGGCCATGAGGCATGGTTCGCAAGTACCAAGTGATTCATAATCAAGTGATTCCAAAAGTCCATCAGTATGGAGTTTCTTCATGCGCTTTATACCGATATGACCTAAACGGCAGTGCCACAAATAAGTTGCACTATCATTATCAACTCTGCATCTTTTGGCTTTAACATTATGAATATGTGTATCACTACTATCGAGATTCATCAAAAATAGACCACTCTTCAAGGGTGCATGACCATAAAAGATATTATTCATATAAATAGAACAACCATTATTCTCTGATTTAAATGAATAACCGTCTCGCATCAAACAAGATCCAGCTATAATGTTCATGCTCAACGCTGGCACCAAATAACAATTATTTAGGTCTAATACTAATCCCTAAGGTAGATGTAGAGGTAGCGTGCCGACTGCGATCACATCGACTTTGGAACCATTTCCCACGCGCATCGTCACATCGTCCTTCGCTAGTGTTCGCTTAATCCGTAGTCCCTGTTTCGAGTTGCAAATATTAGCAACAGCACCAGTATCAAATACCGAGGTGCTACTGTGAGCTCTAGTAAGGTACACATCAATAACATGTATATCACATATACCTTTGTTCACCTTGTCATCCTTCTTATCCGCCAAATACTTGGGGCAGTTCCGCTTCCAGTGTCCAGTCTGCTTGCAGTAGAAGCACTCAGTTTCAGGCTTAGGTCCATATTTGGGTTTCTTCTCCTGAGCAGCAACTTGCTTGCTGTTCTTCTTTAAGTTCCCCTTCTTCTCCCCTTTGCCCTTTTTCTTGAAACTGGCGGTCTTGTTGACCATCAACACTTGATGCTCCTTCTTGATTTCTACCTCCGCAGCCTTTAGCATTGCGAAGAGCTCGGGAATCGTCTTATCCATCCCTTGCATGTTATAGTTCATCACGAAGCTCTTGTAGCTTGGTGGCAGTGATTGAAGAACTCTGTCAATGATACTATCAACAGGAAGATTAACTCCCAGTTGAGTCAAGTGATTATGATACCCAGACATTTTGAGTATATGTTCACTGACATAACTATTCTCCTCCATCTTGCAGCTATAGAACTTATTGGAGACTTTATATCTCTCAATCCGGGCATTTGCTTGAAATATTAACTTCAACTCCTGGAACATCTCATATGCTCCATGACATTCGAAACATCGTTGAAGACCCGGTTCTAAGCCGTAAAGCATGGCACACTGAAGTATCGAGTAGTCATCAGCTTTGCTCTGCCAGACGTTCATAACATCTGGTGTTGCTCCTGCAGCAGGCTTGGCACTTAGCGGTGCTTCCAGGACGTAATTCTTCTGTGCAGCAATGAGGATAATCCTCAAGTTACGGACCCAGTCCGTGTAATTTCTACCATCATCTTTCAACTTTGCTTTCTCAAGGAACGCATTAAAATTCAACGTAACAACAGCACGGGCCATCTATCTACAATCAAACATAGATAAGCAAGATACTATCAGGTACTAAGTTCAAGATAAATTTAAGTTCAATTAATCATATTACTTAAGAACTCCCACTTAAAAAGACATCCCTCTAATCTTCTAAGTGATCACGTGATCGAAATCAACTAAACCATGACCAATCATCACGTGAAATGGAGTAGCTTTCAATGGTGAACATCAATATGTTGATCATATCTACTATATGATTCACGCTCGACCTTTCAGTCTCAGTGTTCCGAGGCCATATCTGCATATGCTAGGCTCATCAAGTTTAACCTGAGTATTCTGCGTGTGCAAAACTGGCTTGCACCCGTTGTAGATGGACGCAGAGCTTATCACACCCGATCATCAGGTGGTGTCTGGGCACGACAAACTTTGGCAACGGTGCATACTCAGGGAGAACACTTTTATCTTGAAATTTAGTGAGAGATTATCTTATAATGCTACCGTCAATCAAAGCAAGATAAGATGCATAAAAGATAAACATCACATGCAATCAATATAAGTGATATGATATGGCCATCATCATCTTGTACTTGTGATCTCCATCTCCGAAGTACCGTCATGATCACCATCGTCACCGGCGCGACACCTTGATCTCGATCGTAGCATCGTTGTCGTCTCGCCAATCTTATGCTTCCACGACTATCGCTACCGCTTAGTGATAAAGTAAAGCATGACAGCGCGATTGCATTGCATATAATAAAGCGACAACCATATGGCTCCTGCCAGTTGCCGATAACTCGGTTACAAAACATGATCATCTCATACAATCAAATTTAGCATCATGTCTTGACCATATCACATCACAACATGCCCTGCAAAAACAAGTTAGACGTCCTCTACTTTGTTGTTGCATGTTTTACATGGCTGCTACGGGCTTAGCAAGAACCGTTCTTATCTACGCATCAAAACCACAACGATAGTTTGTCAAGTTGGTACTGTTTTAACCTTCGCAAGGACCGGACGTAGCCACACTCGATTCAACTAAAGTTGGAGAAACTGACACCCGCCAGCCACCTGTGTGCAAAGCACGTCGGTAGAACCAGTCTCGCGTAAGCGTACGCGTAATGTTGGTCCGGGCCGCTTCATCCAACAATACCGCTGAACCATATGACATGCTGGTAAGCAGTATGACTTATATCGCCCACAACTCACTTGTGTTCTACTCGTGCATATAACATCAACGCATAAAACCTGGCTCGGATGCCACTGTTGGGGAACGTAGTAATTTCAAAAAAATTCCTACGCACACGCAAGATCATGATGATGTATAGCAACGAGAGGGGAGAGTGTTGTCTACGTACCCTCGTAGACCGGCAATGGAAGCGTTGACACAATATAGAGGAAGTAGTCATACGTCTTCCCGAGCTGACCGACCCAAGTACCAAACGTACGGCACCTCCGAGTTCTGCACACGTTCAACTCGGTGACGTCCCTCGAGCTCCGATCCAACCGAGTGTCGAGGGAGGGTTTCGTCAGCACGATGGTGTGATTACAGTGATGATGTTCTACCGACGCAAGGCTTCGCCTAAGCACCGCTACGATATGACCGAGGTGGAATATGGTGGAAGGGGGCACCGCACACGGCTAAGGAACGATCACGAAGATCAACTTGTGTGTCATGGGGTGCCCCCCTGCCCCCGTATATAAAGGAGGGAGGGGGAGGTGCGGCCGGCCCCTAGGGGTGCGCAGGAGTCCTACTCCCACCGGGAGTAGGACCCCCCCTCTTGCCTTGTTGGAGAAGGAAAGGGGAAGGGGGAAAGAGGAAAGGGGGGGGCGCCGCCCCCCCTTCCTTGTCCTATTCGGACTAGGGGGGAGGGGGTGCCCGGTCTTCCTTGGCCGGCCCTCTTCTTCTCCCTTAGGGCCCATGTAGGCCCATTAACCCCCGGGGAGGGGGGGGGGTTCTGGTAACCCCCCGGTACTCCGGTAAAATCTCGATTTCACCCGGAACGATTCTGATATCCAAATATAGGCTTCCAATATATCAATCTTTATGTCTCGACCATTTCGAGACTCCTCGCCATGTCCGTGATCACATCCGGGACTCTGAACAACCTTCGGTACATCAAAACACAAAAACCCTAATTACGATCGTCACTGAACTTTAAGCGTGCGGACCCTACGGGTTCGAGAACTATGTAGACATGACCGAGACACATCTCCGGTCAATAACCAATAGCGGAACCTGGATGCTCATATTGGCTCCTACATATTCTACGAAGATCTTTATTGGTCAGACCGCATAACAACATACGCTGTTCCCTTTGTCATCGGTATGTTACTTGCCTAAGATTCGATCGTCGGTATCTCAATACCTAGTTCAATCTCGTTATCGGAAAGTCTCTTTACTCATTCCATAATACATCATCCCGCAACTAACTTATTAGTTGCAATGCTTGCAAGGCTTGAGTGACGTGTATTACCGAGAGGGCCCAGAGATACCTCTCCGACAATCGGAGTGACAAATCCTAATCTCGAAATACGCCAACCCAACAAGTACCTTCGGAGACACCTGTAGAGCACCTTTATAATCACCCAGTTACGTTGTGATGTTTGGTAGCACACAAAGTGTTTCTCTGGTAAACGGGAGTTGCATAATCTCATAGTCATAGGAACATGTATAAGTTATGAAGAAAGCAATAGCAACGAACTAAACGATCAAGTGCTAAGCTAACGGAATGGGTCAAGTCAATCACATCATTCTCCTAATGATGTGATCCCGTTAATCAAATGACAACTCATGTCTATGGCTAGGAAACATAACCATCTTTGATCAACGAGCTAGTCAAGTAGAGACATACTAGTGACACTTTGTTTGTCTATGTATTCACACATGTATTATGTTTCCGGTTTAATACAATTCTAGCATGAATAATAAACATTTATCATGATATAAGGAAATAAATAATAACTTTATTATTGCCTCTAGGGCATATTTCCTTCAAAAATGTGCCATGGCGCTTAACTGGAATGTATGAAGAGTTCAAATGGGCAAATAAACACTTGACTTGGAGCCGCATGAGGCAATTGCACCAAAACAATAGCCATCCCTGGATCTTAATAGGTGACCTAAATGAAATTCAGTTTCTTCATGAGAAGGAGGGCGGAAACCCTCGCCCTACTCAGTACATGCAAGCGTTTTAGGGGGCTATTGATGATTGTGAGCTACACGATCTTGGTTTCATCGGAGATCGGTTTACTTGGCACCATGGAAGGATTCGAGAACGACTAGATAGAGGCCTAGTAAATGAGGCCTGGGCAGATTTGTTCCCTCATGCGGCTCTTGAAAACTTGGAGTACAATCACTCGGATCACCGACCACTACTAGTTAACACTTATTATTACGATGGTATGGGAAATAGTAGGGGTAGCGCTTGTCCGAAAAGATTTGAATCAAGATGGTTACGGGAAGAGGAATTCTGCAACCTAGTTACGGAAGCTTGGTCGGAAGCTGGTGCATTGCCGGGTATGTCTGGTATAGCCGAGAAATTAAATTTGATGCATGCTAAGTTTCATGATTGAGACCAGAGAGTGCTAAAGAAACCGAAGAAAAGATTACGCAAAGCTCAGAGGGATATGGAACAAGTCATGGCAGGTCCGATGGGTGATGCGGCTGATGCAAGAAAGAAGGAATTGGCAGAATTGATTGAACATCTCTTAGAGTTATAAGAGATACAGGCCATGCAGCGGTCCCAGGCCACATGGCTTAAGAGTGGTGATCGAAATACAGGCTTCTTTCAAGCTTTTGCTTCAGCTAGGAGGAAGAGAAATTATGTGAAAAAGTTAAAAGATGATTCAGGAAGATGGTTGGAAGGTATCCCAGAATTAAACTCACATATTCACGGTTACTTTTCTATTCTCTTTACTTCTGAAGCACTACACACTGGCCCGAACCTAATACAAAAAGTGCATTCAAAGGTCACCCCCAAATGAATGACTTTCTCTTAGCACCATTCTCTGCTGAAGATGGAAAAAAGGCAGTGTTCAGCATTGGCGATCTAAAAGCTCCTGGTCCAGATGGTATTCATGCCATATTTTTCAAGAAATTCTGGCACATAATTGGGGATGATATAACCAGCGAAGTGTTACAGGCTATCAACTCAAGAAAGATACCCGGGGAGTGGAATGAAACGGTAATCGTGATGATCCCGAAAGTTGAGTCTCTAGAGATGGTAACTCAATTTCGCCCTATAAGTCTATGTAATGTTCTATATAAAACCATCTCTAAAATGTTGTCCCTATGGCTGAAGAACATTCTATCGGAGATTATCTCGCCAACACAAAGCGCCTTTGTGCCAGGGAGGATGATAACTGGTAATATTTTGATCGCTTATGAATGTGTGCATAAGATTAAGAACAAGAGAGCTGGGAGTGGTCTATGTGCAGTGAAATTGGACATGCATAAGGTGTATGACAGAGTTGAATGGTCTTTTTTGCATGACCTGATGACAGCCTTGGGTTTTCATGAACACTGGATTGAGATGATGATGGCATGTGTAACTTATGTCAGGTATAAAGTCAGGTTTAACTCTCAAGAGACAGAAGCCTTTACTCCTTCCAAAGGTATTATGCAAGGAGACCCCATCTCCCCATATTTGTTCCTGTTATGTGCGGAAGGGCTTTCTAGTTTATTGCAATATGAAGAAGAAGCTGGTGGCATTGAAGGGATCAAGGTGTCCAGAAATGCACCGTCAGTATCACATCTTTTCTTTGCTGATGACTCCTTGCTTATGACAACATATACTTTAAATGCAGCTTCCTTACAGCATGCTCTAGAAACCTATTGCCAAAGTTCAGGACAGATGATGAGTTTGCCAAAATCCAGTGTATTCTTCAGTCCAAATACTTCCGTGGTATCCAGGGCTGAGATATGTCAAATCTTGAACATTGATACAGAAGCCCTATCCGACAAATATCTTGGATTGCCGGCGATGGTGAGGGCGGATAGAAGTGACTGCTTCAGACAATTCTGTGAAAGAATAAAGGAAAGATTAAGAGGATGGATGGAGAAACAGTTGTCCACCGGTGGTAAGGAAATACTCATTAAATTTGTTGCTCAAGCAATACCTATTTTCGCCATGTCTGTTTTTGTATCCCCAAGGGAATATGCAAGGAGATTACTGACTTGATTGCTGAATTTTGGTGGGGAAATGAGGAGGATCATAAAAGGATGCATTGGTATACCTGGTGGAAGATGTGCTACCCAAAAAATGAGGGGGGGGGGTATGGGTTTGAGGGATCTTTATTCCTTCAACCTGGCTATGCTCTCGAAAAAATGTTGGCGCCTAATCACGAATCCAGATACCCTCTGTGCCCGGGTATTGAAGGCCAAATATTATCCGAATAGCAATTTACTTCAAGCTACATTGAAGAAAGGGGCATCGTTCACATAGCAGAGTGTGATGAAGGGCCTAGAGACCTTCAAACTAGGGTACATTTGGTGCATTGGAACATGAGAAAATGTAAACATCTGGAACGACCCGTGGGTACCTGCAAGTCCAGATAGAAAGGTGATCTCGGGCAGGGGTCATTCTATACTATCTTCAGTTAATGAGTTAATTGATCCTTCTACAGGAACATGGGATGAGGAGCTGATGAGATCTATACTCAACCCTGTTGACGTGCAAAGAATCTTGCAGATACCAATCAATAATAATGCCTTTAATGATTTTATTGCGTGGCATCCTGAACAAAGAGGTTTTTTTAGTCCGATCGGCGTACAGAGTCCAATGGCAACGATCTACCCAAACACATGCAAATAGATTGGCGAGTCCGGCTAGTTCTCAGCTCCCAGAAATCTGGACTAAACTTTGGAAACTCAATATTCCATGCAAAGTTGCTATATTTTGCTGGAGGGCACTACATGGAATATTTCCTCTAAAATCAATACTAGCGAACAGGCATGTTGGATCTGACGGAGGATGCCCAGTTTGCCATGGGGCGGCCGAGGATATTAAGCATCTTCTATTTGGATGCCTGCATGCAAAGGAGTTATGGCGAAATCTGGGAATATCAAAGATCATTGAAGAGGCAATTCAGGTCGAGCAATCAGGGTCTCAATGCCTTTGAAACCGAGCCTAGATGTTAAACAAGTTATTGCTGTTGGAGGATGGTATCTATGGTGGATCCGGCGTGAGTTAACACACAATGGATCACCCCCGCTACCCCAAAGATGGCCTATGTCAATAATGGCGATTGCAAACAATTTCAATGAAGCTAACCGAAAAGTCCAATAGAACCATGTTCAGAGGTGGTTGAAACCTAGTAGCAAATTTGTGAAAGTTAATGTAGACGCATCCTTCTATGAAAATGAGCACGCTGGGGCAACAACAACTGTGACTCGGGACAATAAAGGTAATTTTCTGGCAGCCCATTGCAGATTTTTACCTCATGCAGCGGATGTGTTAACCGCGGAGGCCTTAGCTATGAGGGATGGACTTGCATTTGCAAATTCTCTTGGTTTTCCTAGAGTGGAGGCAGAATCAGACTCGACAATGGTGATCGAAAACTGCTCGGGGCAGACCAGATGGTGGGACGCAGCGGCGGTCATCTCCGCGGAATGTGTAGACGTTTCAATGCTTATTGGGAAGGTTATCTTTAAACATTGTAGTCGTACTTTGAACCAAGCAACTCATGTGCTAGCTAGTCATAGTTTTTGTAATAAGATTAGTAGAAGCTGGACGGATGATCCCCCAGCTTGTGTCATTCCAAAACTTCTAGATGATGTAATTCCGGTTTAATTTTGCAATAAAGCTAGCCATGATGGCCTTTCCTAAAAAAAGGATCAGTGACACCCAAATGTTGAGCACACCACCTCCCTGCAATGAAGGGTCCATTGTGATCTCGCGCGACATAGATTAATCATAAACATGGTGTTAAGCTTCACCACGCCCGTCCCATGTGGTCTCCAAATAGCTCTACTCGGCTTTGGTACCCGGGGTTTGGACGACACGTCCAATGCTCTAATTAGCTCTTCTATGACCTCCATTGAGCAGTTGGGTTGGTATTTAATCTCCTCGTGTGTGTGTGTACTTGTTTCGGTTACTCCACACGGCCCACATAACGGATGTTGCAATGGCTGCACTCTCTTGACCGGTGAAAGTTGGGTATAGCAGATCTCTCGTCCATGTCATAGGATGCATTATGGTCCGGAGGAAAGGATAGGTTCCATGCGGTCGTAAGGTGCACCCAGGCAAGCGTCTTGCATTATGTCATGAGGGAAATCTAGCCGTTTTTTGACCAATGAGGGTTTTTCGCGTACTGACCAAGACTGGCCACTTCTCCTATTATTAGACCGTGTCATCGCCACAACCAGATCATAGGTATTCCTACTTTTTGGAGAGCGTGGTACATGAGGAATGATATCAATTTCTTCAAAAGAAGAGTTCACCACTGTTGCACCCAAGCCGTTCTTGGGAAGCTATGTTGACTCTCTCCTCGGAGCTAAACATGGGTATAGTGCTTGATAGTTGATATACAAAAGGCAAGGAACTTGTCAATGCATATGTTCGGTATTCTTTCTGTTGCGAAAGATAAGTGGTCGGATATTGGACATCGCCTCTAGCGGAGTTGGGTGAAAATTAATACGGATGAAACTTTTAACCAAGTAGATGGAGTGGCGTGCACAGGTAGTCAGAGATGGACACATTGAAGTACTACTCTCATCGAATTGAGTCCTGCCAGGATGCTTCAACATTGAAGAAGTGGAAGCGCTAGATTGTCTTGAAAGCATATGCCTATGCACGGACTCGATATGCAAGCCGACACGGATTGATAGGATTGCGCCATGGTGGTAGGTATGTTAAAGGATATGAAAAATGACACGCTTTCCATTTTGCAAGTGGTGTTGGAAGCTACGGTGGCGTTGAATTTGCTGCCAGTTTTCAAGGTTTCTAAAGTTTAGAAATAATACAATTACACGCCAAATAGCTAGGTTGGACAAAAGAGTTTTCTTTTATTTTGTTATGAGTGTGTTTATGATTAATCTATGTCACGTGCAAAGCGTTAGTCAACTTCCGCATGGAAGAGATTAGCCGCCTCCAGAGTTGTTGGATTCATTGTGCGACATGCGTCTGATTTGGACCTCTTCAACCTAGCTCACGAGTGTTTGCAACATGAGCCATTTTGGTGCTTGGAGGTTTGCAACATGACACATGTTGCACCCGCCTTTGCAAACATGCCAGCCTTTTTTGATTGTTGCAACATGCCCTGTGTTGCCACCGCAACAAATACCTTGGTGACCGACACACGATCAATTATCAGTCGGTTGAGTGTGAGCATTTTCCTTAATAATCTATAAAGCTATATTCTCTAAAAATATAAAAAATAATTGTTTAACCAAGGAGCTCCTTTTTAGAAAAAAAATAAGTAAACAAAACGTGGAGTATCTGCTCCCGAGCTCAAATGCTCCCAGATGAACAATAAAATCAAAATATGGTAAACAAATGCAAAAATTCCAAACAAATGTGGTAAACTTTGACAAATGTTTTGTGTGCTTGATTTTTTTATCACGAAAGGACATTCATGAAAGTCGTTGCAAAAAAAAAAGATGCTGCAAAAAAAATTCTATTTTTGAAAGCATTTTGGAGTATCGATTTTGTTTTTTCATGACCTAAATGTCATTTTGTGATGAAAATTTGCAAGTATACAAATACATTTGTCAAAGTTGGTCACATTTTTTTCTTCATTTCTTTAATTTTACTATTCACCCCGAGCTCATTTGAGATCAGGAGCAGAAGAGGACTTTCGGTATTACGGAGATCGGCACTTCCCAATCGCAAAGGACGAAGAAGAGCATTTGCAGACTGGGTCTTTTACCCTCTTGATACATTAGTATATATAGGGCCCACATGTCCGTGACATGTTTTAGAAGTAATCCTCGAGTTTCAGTTCCTTTTTCCTCACCAACTAAACCATAACAGTTGTTATGTGTTGCCTGTAAAAAAAACAGTTCTACGGAGATTACATATCTTCCAATAAAAACATCGCCAACTGTTGAACCGCCACCTCCCCTGCCTCCCATATATTGTATACTCCTATAACAACTTATCCTTTTATATTTTTCGCAAAAAATGGTTATCCTACGATATGGTTATGTTTTTGGTGTGATATATTATCTTGTTTTTTTGAAAGGGATATATTTCTTGTTACATGGCTGAAAACATTTATTGACCTATTTTCTAGGGAAAAGATATATGTATATCTGTTAGACCATCCGCTCCATCAAGACCACAAGATGGGCACAGCAAGATCTGAGCCGTCCATCAGCCTCCTCCTCTGCTGCCGCCCGTATATATACGCCACACAGCCACAATCCCCAGCGCAGGAGGGTTCTGGTCCAGCGCTGAAGAAGCGGAAAACCCCAGGCGCCCAACGACCTTCCTTCCGGCGAAACCATCCTCCGACTCCTCCCTCATCTCCCTGCTCGCCGAGGCTCAGCTCAGGGTGACCGATCTCTTCCCCCCGTCTCTCGTCGGAATTACGCGGTAGATCAGATTGATGCATTGCGCGCCGTCTAGGTTTTCTGGATGGGCTCTCTCCATGTCTTTTGTTGTTCGCCTTCTTGTGTTCCGCCGGTCGCAAGATTTCCCCCCTTGTAGGTCCCCATCGGTGGAACATAGCTGCAATTTTGCGCAAATTCTTAGTTTTTTCTGAGAGGGAGTGGCCCTGCTTCAGATGGCAGAGGGTGATCTTTGAAAATTCGAGACGGATTTGGTCGATTGCTCAATCAATTGCCTGATGGTATCGTGGTTTCGTCCAACATGTGCGCCCCTGTGGGTTGTAATCGATCGTGATGTGTTATGCGTCGTGCTTTCTTGATCGCTTCTTAGGTGTAGTTATAGTTTGCAGGCCCTTGAATTTGCGAGCAGGCCATTAAAGAGTAGATTGCGGAATTTTGGGGTTTTTTGTGAAATAATAGTTGATTTTTCAGTGTCTAATTGCAGATTTTTAAGCTGCTTGGTAGTCAGATTACTTTGGTAATTAAACCCCTACGCGGTCGTCTTGCGGGCTAGCCTGAGTTGTCATGTATTCGTATGGCTGTATCTCTCCATAGTTTGTACCATTCGATCCAAAATAAGTTCCCCAGTCTTGAACTGGGGTTAGTTCACAACTGCCACACTTTTTGTGGATCGGAGGTAGCACCTATTAGCTCCCAGGAATTCCAACCAAGTGGCCCCTTCACCTCT
The DNA here is from genome assembly GCF_018294505.1 of Triticum aestivum. NCBI lineage: Eukaryota > Viridiplantae > Streptophyta > Magnoliopsida > Poales > Poaceae > Triticum > Triticum aestivum. Next base: position 394,795,478 of record NC_057806.1, on the reverse strand, counting down.
GATTTAAGTCACCCACTGCACTTGGCTTATTTCTTTCACAATTCACCAATCTGTACCTAGTTATTCTGGCAAAGCTGTACTTCGTAGTTATATTTGTCTGGATTTTTCTTCAGTTGTTTTGTTCTGTCTTATGGTAACTGGTTTTGAAAGCATGTGTTGCATCATGAATTTATGCATGTATTTTCAGAGGTCTCACTGTTTCAACTTGTAATGGTATTACGAATTGGTCACGAACCCTATTTGTAATACTCTTTGCTTGAAGTAGGATAATATGAAATGTTATGTACTGGCCAAGGTTGCCACCTGTAATGTGTGAACCACAACGTGTACAAGTTTAGCACGCCATATACCTGTAGTCTTATTGATGGTTATCCTTGGATGATGAACAATTCATCTTTGCCTTTGCAGTCTGCACAGTCGACATTTATGACTTCACTGAACTTTATTTAATTACTATCTTTTCCATTGTGCAGATAAACCATGGGTGGCGTTTTGGGTTTAGTGCAGGTTGATCAGTCAACTGTTGCTATCAAAGAAACTTTTGGGAAGTTTAATGAGGTCCTGGAGCCTGGTTGCCACTTCTTGCCTTGGTGCATAGGGCAACGGATTGTTGGTTACCTCTCACTGCGTGTGAAACAGCTAGACGTCCGATGTGAAACCAAAACAAAGGTATTGTCTTGTATCATCGTATCTGTACTTATTTAATAACTTGCTGAAGCAATCTTAACAAATGAAAATCACTTACAATGTTCCCATTTGGGTGTTTTCTCTGTTCTACAAATGAAAAACACTTTCCTTCTTCTTTCAACTCTGATATCTTAATCTGTGCCCATTCAGGATAATGTCTTTGTGACTGTTGTTGCTTCTGTCCAATACCGTGCCCTTGTTGATAAGGCATCTGATGCCTTCTACAAACTGAGCAACACAAAGCAACAAATCCAGTCGTACGTCTTTGATGGTAAGTTACTGTCCACGAAATTTCGCTAAATGTTTTGACTACATCCCTTGTCTGTGTCCAGGTTTAGCCTTATGTTCGTACTTTTATCCTCAGATATTTAACTGAAGCTGCAGATTTTCTATTTCAAATGGTTGTCAATTTACTGAGATTCACGTGCTTCCTTTAGTATGCTTGTTAACACCAGTTTCTTGTTTAACTTTTAATCCAAAGGATAAGATTTGTATGCTTTTTACCCTTTTGTGTGCAATTAGTACTCATAAAGCTATGTGTCTTGTTTCAGTTATTAGAGCCACTGTCCCAAAGCTGGAGCTGGACGATGCATTTGTGCAGAAAGATGACATTGCAAAAGCTGTTGAAGAGGAGCTTGAAAAGGTTCTTGTTCACTGTCCTGTTGTCCTAGAGCAGAGAGATTATCTTGACTGACCTGTTTTGCAAATGTTGTAGGCAATGTCTATGTATGGGTATGAGATTGTGCAAACTCTGATAGTTGACATTGAGCCTGATGTGCATGTCAAGAGGGCAATGAATGAGATCAATGCAGGCAAGTCTAATGCTCATTTGCTTTCAATCCACATACATCAGATTAAACTGGCAGCAAAACATATACTAGATGATTTGATGCGTGCTCAGAATTGTCTTTTGCATATCTAACATGAATGTGGTTTTGTGAAACAGCTTCTAGGATGAGGTCGGCAGCCAACGACAAAGCAGAGGCTGAAAAGATTCTCCAGATTAAACGAGCAGAGGGAGAAGCCGAGTCAAAGTACTTGGCTGGTGTGGGCATTGCAAGGCAGCGTCAGGCTATCGTGGATGGTCTGAGAGACAGCGTCCTCGCCTTCTCTGAGAACGTCCCTGGCACCACTGCAAAGGACATCATGGACATGGTTCTGGTTACCCAGTACTTCGACACCATGAAAGAGATTGGGGCCTCGTCCAAGTCTTCTTCGGTGTTCATCCCCCATGGTCCTGGGGCCGTCAAGGATGTGGCATCGCAGATCAGAGATGGGCTCCTTCAGGCCAACACTCTCTAAGAGGAGGACCATGGAAAGGGATAGCTTCTGTTTTGCAAGAGTTGTGAAGTTCTTCATCATTCACCATTACCCTAAAAACATATTTTACGCGATAGATATTTGGCAAGGTCGTGAGTAATTTATCTACCTGTGTGAGCTACTACGTTAAGTTGTGAATTTTAGTGTGAACTACTACCTAGATAATCAGACTTGCATGGAGTGGGTTTCTGTAAGAAAAGTTTAGCCAGATTCCTGAATGCTACTTGTTGCTACTTGCAAGTGAGCCTGGATGCTGACCAGTCTTATCTTAATTATTATTTGGTGATAACTATGGTATTTGTGTTTTGTGATGAGTTTATCTCGGTTGGATTGAGCAGATGACTTGCTTTGGAGCCCTCATCAGAATGAGGTGCAGTTGTTCTCGGATATTGGCAATAGCAGATTTTGATGGATCCATCATGTGAATGAAAATTGCTACAATTGCAGTCCACACTCTTAATTCCTGATAAAGTGTATAACTGTACAACTGCACACTGTAAATTCAATACAGTTTATCAAGCATGTATGTACACATGATAAAGCTTGGTCTTGTACTGGTAGCACTGACACTGAGTATGCTTGTGGCAAACTGATGCAACTCCAGTGCCCTGCCTGGTTGAAGGTCAAGGGCACCAGGTTCGCAGGCTTCTGATGGAGCAAGTTGGGCACGGCGATCGGGCATCGGACTTGACGCTGAGACCCTGCAGCTTCCAGGCGTCCATGTACTCCATCCTCCACTCTTCCCGTAGCTCCGCAGAATCGCGGCACCACTGCCTGGTGAGTGTAATTCAGGTCACGGGTTACCGATCAAAAACAACTGCTCCTATTGCATACGCTGAACAAAACACAAACAGCTCAAGATTTTGTGCCTCAGAAGCCGTCCGTAAGTTGATCGGCACAAACCTACAGCAGGCAATCTGTCGAACACCGCGCGTGCAGGAAGAGGGGGAGCTGACCTGCAGACGAGGGAGCAGCTGAGGAGGTCGACGCAGTCCAGCTGCGAGAAGACCCGGGAGATCACGTCCGCCGGCGCCCGCAGCGCGGCCGGCGCGGCGAGGTCCGCTTCGTTTGGTGGCGGCGGCGGCGCCATGGCCGGTCCGTTGTCCCAACAAGGTCCAGTTCTTGGACTGGCTCCTAGAAGTCCTGAAGCTCTCGTCTTCTCCGCGTTTGATCGGTCCCTTTGCCTTTGGATCCTAGGCGAGACGGGGAGGTGATTTGTGGATGAAACTAAGCCCGATGGGGCGATGACGCCGTGTTAGCGAAATGGCGGAGGAAATCAGGAGGCGTGCTGAGGATTTGTTCGGCTCTGACAGTGATGCGCAAATTGATGTGCACGGTCGGGACTCGGGAAGGTGATGTTTCTGCATATGTGTCTTGCGGCCTGTGGTCGGCAAAGTGATTGATTATTTGGAGATGTTGATTACACCATCTAGGACACCACGTTTTCTCCCCCTAAACGTTTGAATCGTCCGCCCGCATTAGTGACAGACAATGAAATGACCCAACCGAACCCCATCATTCCTAACCTAAATGGAGGGTAGACTGGCCGGCACCCTCAAACTGAGACTAAATTTGGGGGCAATATGAGAGAATTGCCGACGTGCCGGGCGCGCTCTGACACCCCACTCCATGTCATACCCGTCCACACGATCCCACCTACAGCCACCCAATCCTCCTTCCTCTCTCATCTCTCTCGCGTGGAGCACGCAACAACATCGGCAGAGGAGGCGGTGCCTCGCGGCGACGACGGGTGGGCGGACGAGGCTACTGATGACAGAGTGGACGACAGCGAGGGAAGCGGCTTACGACCTTGCGTAGCCATCGCGTGTGCGTGCTGGCCGCAGCGCTTGCAGCCACAGTTGTGCTGACTGGCGCTGCAACTGCGTGGTGGCCACCATAGCCCCGTGATGGGGTGCGTGCTGGCGGTCATAGCCGCGGCCGCGTGCTCGCGTGCGTGCTGGCCACCGTGCCGCGTACGGGCCTTCAGGGCAACTCCAACGCACTACCTCATCTAGTCTGCAAGTGTCCGTATAGGCCCAAACGAACAGACGCCACGACCCAAAGCGCGGCCGCATTCACAAATTTTATCCGCTTCTCGTCCGGCCCGCCTCGTTTTTAGAGCAAAATTGCTCCTGGTTTGTGTCCATGCGGACGGGCACACGCTTGCTTCTCGTCCACCTCAGGTACGCGTGGCGGCCGTCCACCAGCCTCCACTGCCCAAAATAACTGCACACGCGCGGCGGGCCCCGGCTGCCCCGGTCACCGGTCAGTCCACATCTTCCACTCCGAGCCCGATTGCCTCCTCGAGCCCCAACACGAGCGAGCAAACCCTAGCCACCGCGCATCTCCTCTCATCCACCACCCCGTCGACGCCATGGGATGGCATTGGGTTGGCAAGGGGAAGATCGACCGTCGCCGCTCCCGCCTCCCACTGGATCTGCTCTACGACCGTAGGTACACCGTGGATTCGCCGATGTGGGATACGTGGCTCCACGACTAGCACGACCTGCGGCGGTAATCCTTTTTTTCCAGACGTCCTCCCAACCCGCCCCGGTCGCGTCCTGCTCGTGCTCAGAGCCTGCCCCATACACGCGGGCGTACGCGTGTGCGCGGCCTCACACCGACGCCGTCCCCGTCCCCGCCACCACCTCCCATGACCGAGGAGGAGGAGGCCGAGCTCACACTATAAAAAAAAGACACATCCGTGACATTATGGTCTGAATGAAAACTTTTTTCTGTCATGGTTATGACACTTCTATGACAATAATGGTGACAAAAACACGTATCATCATAGATGTAGGTGACCTTGTCTTGCTATACAAGCCTCGTTTAAGATTTTTTGTAATAAAGCTTCTCTCTAAATGGGAAGGTCCTTACATTATTGAGGAGGTTTATCGTTCTAGCGCCATCAAAATTAACAACGCCGAAGGCACTAACCCGAAGGTGGTAAACGGGCAAAGAATCAAACATTATATCTCAGATACTCCCATAAATGTTGAAACCAATATTATTAATATCATAACACTGGAGGAGTACATAAGGGAGACTTTCCTGAACGTTTCAGACTCCGAAAAGGAATAGGTATGTGGTACAGTAAGTAAACCGACTCCAAAACGTTTTCAATGGCAATTTTTCTCCGTTTTAGAATATTTAAAAAATTAGGAAAATTAGAAGTAATCCGAAGAGTGCACGAGGAGGCGACAAGGCAGGGGGCTGATACGTCTCCAACGTATCTATAATTTTTGATTGTTCCATGCTAATATATTATCCGTTTTGGATGTTTTATATGCATTAATATGCTATTTTATATTATTTTTGGGACTAACCTATTAACCTAGAGCCTAGTGCCAGTTTCTGTTTTAACTTGTTTTGGAGTTTCATAGAAAAGGAATACCAAATGGAGTCCAAACGAAATAAAACTTTCGCGGTGATTTTTCTTGGACCAGAAGACATCCAGAGGACTTGGAGTCCAATTCAGAAAAGCCATGAGGCGGCCACAAGGACGGAGGGCACGCCCCCCACCCTTGTGGGCCCCTTGTGACTCCACCGACCTAGTTTCTTCGCCTATATATTCTCATATATCCCAAAACCAACAAAGAGAGCCACGAAAACACTTTTCCACCACCGCAACCTTTTGTACCCGTGAGATCCCATCTAGGGGCCTTTTCCGGCGTCCCGCCAGAGGGGGATTCGATCACGGAGGGCTTCTACATCAACATCATTGTCCTTCCGATGAAGCGTGAATAGTTTACCACAGACCTACGGGCCCATAGCTAGTAGCTAGATGGCTTCTTCTCTCTCTCTCTTTGATTCTTAATACCATGTTCTCCTTGATATTCTTAGAGATCTATTCGATGTAATACTTTTTTGTGGTGTGTTTGCCGAGATCCGATGAATTATGGATTTATGATCAGCTTATCTATGAATATTATTTGAATCTTCTCTGAATTCTTATATGCATGATTTGATATCTTTGTGAGTCTCTTCGAACTATCGATTTGGTTTGGCCAACTAGATTGGTTTTTCTTGCAATGGGAGAAGTGCTTAGCTTTGGGTTCAATCTTGCGGTGTCCTTTCCCAGTGACAGTAGGGGCAGCAAGGTACGTATTGTATTGTTGCCATCGAGGATAAAAAGATGGGGTTTTCATCATATTGTTTGAGTTAGTTCCTCTACAGTATGTCATATTGCTTAATGCATTACCCTGTTTTTTATGAACTTAATACTCTAGATGCATGCTGGATAGCAGTAGATGTGTGGAGTAATAGTAGTAGATGCAGAATCGTTTCGGTCTACTTAACACATATGTGATGCCTATATTCATGATCATTGCCTTAGATATCATCATAACTTTGCGCTTTTCTATCAATTGCTCGGCAGTAATTTGTTCACCCACCATAATATTTTCTATCTTGAGAGAAGCCACTAGTGAAACCTACGGCCCCCGTGTCTATTTTCCATCATATAAGTTTCCGATCTACAATTTTAGTTTCCGATTTACTTCCTTTGCAATCTTTTATTTTCCGATCTATAAACCAAAAATACCAAAAATATTTACTTTACCATTTATCTATCTCCATTATATCTCACTTTTGCAAGTAACCATGAAGGGATTGACAACCCCTTTGTCGCGTTGGATGCAAGTTGTTTGATTCTTTGTGCATGTATTTGGTGACTTGTTCGTTGTCTCCTACTGGATTGATACCTTGGTTCTCAAAACTGAGGGAAATACTTACTCTACTTTGCTGCATCACCCTTTCCTCTTCAAGGGAAAAACCAACGCAAGCTCAAGAAGTAGCAGGAAGAATTTCTGGCGCCGTTGCCGGGGAGATCTACGCCAAATCAAGACTCGTCGCCCGTCAACTTGCCAATTTCTGGCACCGTTGTCGGGAGATCTACGACAAGTCAAGACATACCAAGTACCCATCATAAACTCTCATCTCTTACATTACATTATTCGCCATTCGCCTCTCGTTTTCCTCTCCCCCACTTCTAAAACGATTTTCGAAAATATTTTCCTTTTCTTCGCCTCTCTTCCGTTCGTCTTCTTCGCTTGCTTTTTATGTTCTCGTGTGTTGGATTGTTTGCTTTGTCACGATGGCTCAAGAGAATACCAAATTGTGTGACTTTTCCAACACCAATAATAATGATTTTATTAGTACTCCGATTGCTCCTGCCAGTAATGCGGAATCTTGTGAAATTAATGCTGCTTTGTTGAATCTTGTTATGAAATATCAATTTTCCGGTCTTCCAAGTGAAGATGATGCATCCCATCTAAACAATTTCGTTGATTTGTGTGATATGCAAAAGAAAAAAGATGTGGATAATGATATCGTTAAATTGAAGCTATTTCCGTTCTCGCTTCGAGATCGTGCTAAAACTTGGTTTTCATCTTTGCCTAAAAATAGTATTGATTCATGAATAAGTGTAAAGATGCTTTTATTTCCAAGTATTTTCCTCCCGCTAAGATCATCTCCCTTAGGAACGATATTATGAATTTTAAGCAACTTGATCATGAACATGTTGCACAATCTTGGGAGAGGATGAAATTGATCATACGAAATTTCCCTACGCATGGTTTGAATTTGTGGATGATTATACAATTTTTTTATGCTGGATTGAATTTTGCTTTTAGAAATCTTTTAGATTCGGCCGCGGGAGGTACTTTAGGGAAATTACTTTAGGAGAAGCTACTAAACTCCTAGATAATATTATGGTTAATTATTCTCAATGGTATACCGAAAGATCTTCCACTAGTAGAAAAGTGCATGCTATTGAAGAGATTAATGTTTTGAGTGGAAAGATGGATGGGCTTATGAAATTATTTGCTAGCAAGAGTGCTCCTATTGATCCTAATGATATGCCTTTGTCTACTTTGATTGAGAATAATAATGAATCTATGGATGTGAATTTTGTTGGTAGGAACAATTTTGGTAATAACACGTATAGAGGTAATTTTAATCCTAGGCCGTTTCCTAGTAATTCCTCTAATAATTATGGCAATTCCTACAAAAATTCTTATGGAAATTATAATAATATGCCCTCTAATTTTGAGGATAGTGTTAAAGAATTTATGAGTTCGCAAAAGAATTTCAATGCTTTGATTGAAGAAAGTTGCTCAAGATTGATGATTTGGCTAGGAACGTGGATATAATTTCTCTTGATGTTGATTCTTTGAAGCTTAGATCTATTCCACCCAAGCATGATATCAATGAGTCTCTCAAAGCTATGAGAATTTCCATTGATGAGTGCAAAGAAAGAATCGCTAAGATGTGTGCTAAAAAGGATTGCTTTGTAAGAACGTGTTCTTCTAGTTTCCGTGAAAATAATGATGAAGATCTTAAAGTGATTGATGCGACTCCTATTGAATCTTTGTTTTCCAATATAAATCTTGATAAAGGTATGACTAGAGATGAGTCAACTTTAGTTAAAAGGCGTCCCAATGATTCGGAGTTTTTAGATCTTGATACAAAAATTGATCAAAGTGGGATTGGAGAGGTCAAAACTTTAAGTAGCAATGAACCCACTCTTTTGGATTTGAAGGAATTTAATTATTATAATTGTTCTTTAATAGATTGTAATCCATGTTGAATTCTCCTCATGCTTATAATCAAAACAAAACTTTTACTAAACATATCATTGATGCTATGATGCAATCTTTTGAAGAAAAGCTTGAATTGGAAGTTTCTATCCCTAGAAAATGTTATGATGAGTGGGAACCTACTATAAAGATTAAGATTAAAGATTATGAGTGCCATGCTCCGTGTGATATGGGTGCTAGCGTATCCACGATTTCAAAAACTTTATGTGATGTGTTAGGTTTCCGTGAATTTGATGATTGTTCTTTAAATTTGCATCTTGCGGATTCCACTGACAGATAGTTTTGTGATAAGATAATTTGTAACGAGCAACAAGTAAAAAAAGTAAAAAAAGTGCAGCAAGGTGGCCCAATCCTTTTTGTAGCAAAGGACAAGCCTGGACAAATTCTTATATAGAGAAAAGCGCTCCCAAGGACACATGGGAATTATCGTCAAGCTAGTTTTCATCACGTTCATATGATTCATGTTCGGTACTTTGATAATTTGGTATGTGGGTGGACCTGTGCTTGGGTACTGCCTTTACTTGGACAAGAATCCCACTTATGATTAACCTCTATTGCAAGCATCCGCAACTACAACAAAAGTATTAAGGTAAACCTAACCATAGCATGAAACATATGGATCCAAATCAGCCCCTTACGAAGCAACGCATAAACTAGGGTTTAAGCTTCTGTCACTCTAGCAACCCATCATCTACTTATTACTTCCCAATGCCTTCCTCTAGGCCCAAATAATGGTGAAGTGTTATGTAGTCGACGTTCACATAACACCACTAGAGGAAAGACAACATACATCTCATCAAAATATCGAACGAATACCAAATTCACATGACTACTAATAGCAAGACTTCTCCCATGTCCTCAGGAACAAACGTAACTACTCACAAAGAATATTCATGTTCATAATCAGAGGGGTATTGATGTGCATATAGGATCTGAACATATGATCTTCCACCAAATAAACTAACTAGCATCAACTACAAGGAGTAATCAACACTACTAGCAACCCACAGGTACCAATCCCAGACTTGGAGACAAGAATTGGATACAAGAGATGAACTAGGGTTTGAGAGGAGATGGTGCTGGTGAAGATGTTGATGGAGATTGACCCCCTCCCGATGCGAGGATCATTGGTGATGACGATGGCGATGATTTCCCCCTCCCGGAGGGAAGTTTCCCCGGTAGAACAGCTCTGCCAGAGCCCTAAATTGGTTCCGCCAAGGTTCCGCCTCGTGGCGGCGGACTCTCATCCCGAAAGCTAGCTTATGATTTTTTCCTCATCGAAAGACTCCATATAGCAGAAGATGGGCATCGGAGGGCCACCAGGGGGCCCACGAGGCAGGGGGTGCGCCCAGGGGGTAGGGCGCGCCCCCCACCCTCGTGGGTAGGGTGTGGCCCCCTTTGGAACTTCTTGCGCTCAGTATTTTTTATATATTCTGAAAATGACTTCCGTGAAGTTTCAGGACTTTTGGAGCTGTGCAGAATAGGTCTCTAATATTTGCTCCTTTTCCGGCCCAGAATCCAAGCTGCCGGCATTCTCCCTCTTTATGTAAACCTTGTAAAATAAGAGAGAATGGACATAAGTATTGTGACATAATGTGTAATAACAGCTCATAATGCAATAAATATCGATATAAAAGCATGATGCAAAATGGATGTATCAACTCCCCCAAGCTTAGACCTCGCTTGTCCTCAAGCGAAAGCCGAAATCGAAAAATATGTCCACATGTTTAGAGATAGAGGTGTCGATAAAAATAAAATACGAACATGAGGGCATCATGATCATTCTTAGAACAACGACTTATATAATTCTTGTCATATGCTCTTCTTATGCTAGAGTAACAATTCAATCACAATTTCGAGTATGAATCATAAACTTCATTGAAAACAAACAAACTATAATCTCAGTCATTGGAGCATTTATCATAACATAGGAAAGAGTCAATATAAGAGCTTTTCAGCAAGTCCACATACTCAACTATCATATAGTCTTTCACAATTGCTAACACTCACGCAATACTTATGGGTATGGAGTTTTAATCGGACACAAAGAAAGATAGGGGCTTATAGTTTTGCCTCCCAACGTTTTACCTCAAGGGTAATGTCAACAATAATAGTTCATGAAAACTCACATCCAATTAGCTATATATACCAGGATCTTTCCAACATATTGTGCTTGCCAAAAGATAAAATGTAAAAAGGAAAGGTGAAGATCACCATGACTCTTATGTAAGGTAGGAGATAAATGTAAAAGATAGGCCCTTCGCAGAGGGAAGCAGAGGTTGTCATGCGCTTTTATGGTTGGATGCACAAAATCTTAATGCAAAAGAATGTCACTTTATATTGCCACTTGTGATATGGACCTTTATTATGCAGTCTGTCGCTTTTATTTCTTCCATATCACACGATCATATAAAGCTTATTTTCTCCCACACTAATAAGTCATACATATTTAGAGAGCAATTTTTATTGCTTGCACCGATGACAACTTACTTGAAGGATCTTACTCAATCAATAGGTAGATATGGTGGACTCTCATGGCAAAACTTGGTTTAAGGATATTTGGAAGCACAAGTAGTATCTCTACTTGGTGCAAAGAATTGGCTAGCATGAGAGGGAAAGACAAGCTCAATCATGTTGGATGATCCATGGTAATATAATTTAGCTTAGATGTAAGAAAACATAACCCATCACGTTGTCTTCCTTGTCCAACATCAACTCTTTAGCATATCATATTTTAATGAGTTCTCACAATCATAAAAGATGTCCAAGATAGTATATTTATATGTGAAGACCTCTCTTTCTTTATTACTTCCTATTAATTGCAACGATGACCAAAACTAAGTTCGTCAACTCTCAACAACTTTTATTCATCATACTCTTTCTATGTGAGCTCATTACTCTCCATAAGATCCATATGATCTCTTTTATTTCTTTTTATTCTTTCTCTTTTATTTTATTCCCTCAAGATCATGGCAAAATAATCAAGCCCTTGAATCAATACTAATATTTATTATATATAGCTCACGGACTCGATTACATAGAAGGATCATAAAGCAAAACTCACAACTAGATCATACTAAACCTTTTATTCTACTAGATCAAAATATTATCAAAAGGATCGAACTAAGAAAAACGGTAAAGATAAAAGTGATGGTGATACGATACCGGGGCACTCCCCCAAGCTTGGCAGTTGCCAAGGGGAGTGCACATACCCATGTGATTATATCTCTTTTGCCGGTGAAGGAGTTGGAGTTGTTGATGACGTAGGCTTGTCGTCCCTCTTCCAAGGCATAGGCTCACCATCATAGAAGGATGATCGAGTCTCCTGAAACCTCAAATCTGCAGCCAAACTCATCCTCTTGAACCTATATTCATACTCACAGTTTTGATTTTGCAGGTCATAGATCTGGGCTTGGAGGTGCTCGATTTTCTCATGAAGCTTGAAGATGGCCTCCCCAATGTCCTTGACGTCCAGCTTGTGGCTGTTGGTGAACTCCGTGATCATAATGTGATTGGAATCGAGTCCACACTCCACCATCTCCCGACACTTGAAAACTTGTTGCTCCAATGCCTTGAGCCTTGCCTCCGTGCTTCCGGTCTTCCTTGGTCCGTCAACATCGCGGATGTGCAACAACCCCTCAAGCATCTCAATGGTTTGAGGGTGTTGCAGAACTTCCGCGAGGTAGGGGTTGATGACCTTCTCGAAGAACTGGTCCTTGGGAACTCTTGAAGACGACATGACGACCTAGATCTGTCAAAAAAACAGCTCGAAACAAAGACGAGAGATATTTGCGTGATACGGGAGTCAAAACCTTTGGGAGGTTATATAATGAATTTTTACCAACCAAAATACGTGACGTGTAAGAAAATGGAATCCGGAGAGCACACGAGGTGCCCACGAGGTAGGGGCGCGCCCTCCACCCTCGTGGAGCCCTCGTGTCCTTCCCGGACTGCTTCTTATTTTTCTATTTTTCTAAATATTACAAAACGGAAGAAAATTGCCATTAGAACTGTTTTGGAGTCGGTTTACTTACCGTACCACATACCTATTCGTTTTCGGAGTCTGAAACGTTCCGGAAAGTGTCCCTTATGTATTCCTCCAGGGTTACGGTTTCAATAACATTGGTTTCAACATTTATAGGATTACCTGAGATATAGTGTTTAATTCTTTGACCGTTCACCACCTTCGGATTTGTGCCTTCTAAGTTGTTGATTTTTATGGCACCGGAATGATAGACCTCCTTGATAACGTAAGGACCTTCCCATTTAGAGAGAAGTTTTCCTGCAAAAAATCTTAAACGAGAGTTGTATAGCAATACATAATCACCTACATTAAACTCACGCTTTTGTATTCTTTTGTCATGCCATCTTTTAACTTTTTTCTTTAAATAATTTGGCATTCTCATAGGCTTGGGTTCTCCATTCATCAAGTGAGCTAATGTCAAATAACCTCTTCTCAATGGCAAGTTTGAAATCATAATTGAGCTCTTTAATAGCCCAATAAGCCTTATGTTCTAGTTCGAGAGGTAAGTGACATGCTTTTCCATAAGCCATTTTATACGGAGACATACCCATAGGATTTTTATATGCAGTTCTATAGGCCCATAATGCATCATCAAGTTTCTTGGACCAATTCTTTCTAGATCTATTAACAGTCTTTTGCAAAATTAATTTGAGTTCTCTATTACTCAATTCTACTTGACCACTAGACTGTGGGTGATAAGGAGATGCAATTCTATGATTAACATCATACTTAGCAAGCATTTTATGGAAAGCACCATGAATGAAATGTGAACCACCATCAGTCATTAAATATCTAGGGACTCCAAACCTCAGAAAAATAACTTCTTTAAGCTTCTTAATAGAGGTGTTATGACCAGCACTACTAGTTGAATAGCTTCTACCCACTTAGTAACATAATCAACATCAACTAAAATATGTGTGTATCCATTGGAGGCAGGAGAAGGTCCCATATAATCAAAGCCCCAAACATCAAATGGTTCAATAACAAGTGAATAGTTCATAGGCATTTCTTGACGTCTACTAATATTACCTATTCTTTGACATTCATCACAAGACAAGACAAACTTACGGGCATCCTTGAAGAGAGTAGGCCAATAAAAACCGGATTGCAATACCTTATGTGCAGTTCTGTCTCCAGCGTGGTGTCCTCCATAAGCCTCAGAATGACACTTGCATAGGATCTGTTCCTGTTCATGCTCAGGTACACAACGCCTAATAACACCATCTACTCCTTCTTTATAAAGATGTGGGTCATCCCAAAAGTAATGTCTCAAATCATAGAAAACCTTTTTCTTCTGCTGGTATGTGAAACTAGGTGGTATAAATTTAGCAACAATATAATTAGCATAATCAGCATACCATGGAGCAGTATAAGAAGCATTTATGCCATTTAATTGTTCATCAGGAAAGTTATCATCAATAGGTAGTGGGTCATCAAGAACATTTTCTAACCTAGACAAGTTGTCTCAACGGGGTTCTCAGCTCCCTTTCTATCAATAATATGCAAATCAAATTCTTGTAGCAAGAGAACCCATCTAATAAGTCTAGGTTTAGTATCTTTCTTTTCCATAAGATATTTAATAGCAGCATGATCCGTGTGAATAGTTACTTTAGAATCAACAATATAAGATTTGAACTTATCACAAGCAAATACAACTGCTAAGAATTCTTTTTCAGTTGTAGCATAATTTCTCTGGGCATTGTCTAGAGTTTTACTAGCATATTGAATAACATTTACTTTCTTATCAACTCTTTTCCCTAGAACAGCACCTACAGCATAATCACTAGCATCACACATAATTTCAAAAGGTAAATTCCAATCAGGTGGCTGAACAATAGGTGCAGAGATCAATGCTTTCTTAAGTATTTCAAATGCTTCTACGCAATCATCATAAAAAACAAATGGTATATCTTTTTGTAATAAATTAGTCAGAGGCCGAGAAATTTTTGAGAAGTCTTAATGAACCTCCTATAAAAACCGGCGTGACCAAGGAAACTTCTTATACCTTTGATGTCCTTGGGACATGGCATCTTTTCAATAGCATCAACCTTAGCTTTATCAACTTCAATACCTCTTTCAGAAACTTTATGCCCCAAGACAATACCTTCATTAACCATAAAGTGGCACTTCTCCCAATTCAAGACAAGGTTAGTTTCTTCGCATCTCTGCAAAACTCGATCAAGGTTGCTTAAGCAGTCATCAAAAGAGGATCCATAAACGGAGAAATCATCCATGAATACCTCACATATCTTTTCACAAAAATCAGAAAATATAGCCATCATGCATCTTTGAAAGGTAGCAGGTGCATTACATAAACCAAAAGGCATATGTTTATAAGCAAAAGTACCGAAAGGGAAAGTAAAAGTGGTCTTAGATTGATCATCAGCTGATACAGGTATTTGAGAGAAATCAGAATAACCATTTAGAAAGCAGAAATGTGTAAGTTTGGATAATCTTTCTAGCATTTGATCAATAAAAGGTAAGGGGTAATGATCTTTTTTAGTAGCCTTATTTAATTTGCGGAAATCAATTACCATCCTATAACCTGTAATAATTCTTTGCGGAATCAATTCATATTTATCATTAGGAACGACAGTAATACCTCCCTTTTTAGGGGCACAATGGACAGGACTTACCCACTGACTATCAGCAATGTGATAAATTATACCTGCCTCAAGGAGATTTAGTATTTCCTTTCTTGCCACTTCTTTCATCTTAGGATTCAGCCGTCGTTGGTGATCACGAACTGGTTTGGCATCTTTCTCCAAATTTATTTTGTGTTGGCATAGTGTGGGACTAATGCCCTTAAGATCATCGAGAGTATATCCAATAGCAGCACAGTGCTTCTTCAGAATTTTCAATAATCTCTCTTCTTCATGCTCTGAAAGGTTAGCACTAATAATAATAGGATATTTCTTTTTTTCATCAAGATAAGCATATTTAAGAGTATCAGGTAAAGGTTTGAGCTCAAACACGGGATCACCCTTGGGTGGAGGAGGATCCCCTAGGATTTCGACAGGCAAATTGTGTTTCAGGATGGGTTCCTGTTTAAAGAATACTTCATATATTTCCCTTCTTTCATTCATAAACATATCATTTTCATGGTCTAGCAAATATTGTTCTAAAGGATCACTAGGAGGTACGGCAATAGAAGCAAGACCAATAATTTCATCTTTACTAGGAAATTCCTCTTCACGGTGTTGTCTACGAAATTTGGAAAAGTTGAAATCGTGAGACATATCACCTAAACCAACAGTAATAACATCCTTGTTGTAGTCTATCCTTGCATTAACAGTGTTTAAGAAGGGTCTACCAAATATAATGGGACAAAAACTATCTTGTGGGGAACCAAGAACAAGAAAATCAGCAGGATATTTAGTTTTCCCACACAAGACTTCAACATCTCTAACAATTCCCATTGGTGAAATAGTGTCTCTATTGGCAAGTTTAATTGTGACATCAATATCTTCTAACTCAGCAGGTGCAATATCATGCATAATTTCTTTGTATAAGTCAATAGGTATTGCACTAGCACTAGCACCCATATCACACAAGCCATGATAACAATGATCTACTATTTTAACAGAAATAACAAGCATGCCTACTACAGGTCTATGTTTATCTTTAGCACAAGGTTTAGCAATTCTAGCAGTTTCATCACAGAAATAAATAACATGCCCATCAATATTATCAGCCAAGAGATCCTTAACAATAGCAATATTAGGTTCAACTTTAACTTTCTCAAGAGGTGTATAGGTTCTAATATTGCTTTTACGAACCACAGTTGAAGCTTTAGCATGATCTTTTATCCTAACAGGAAAAAGTGGTTTCTCAACATAAGCAGTAGGAACAATAGGATCATTATAAGTGACAGTCTTTTCTTCAACTTTAATAGGTGCAACTACTTTTACTTCTATGGGAGGATGATATTTAAACCACTTCTCCCTAGGGAGATCAACATGAGTAGCAAAAGATTCACAGAAAGAAGCTACTATTTCAGAGTCAAGTCCATATTTAGTGCTAAATTTACGGAAAACATCGGTATCAATAAAAGATTTAACACAATCAAACTTAGGTGTTTATAACGCCCTCGATGCGGCTATATCTCCTACGTGTCGAAGCACGGCTTAGAGGCATAACCGCATTGAAAGCAATGTCGCAAGTGAGGTAATCTTCGCAAACAACCCATGTAATATAAATAAAAGGGGAAAGGATACATAGTTGGCTTACACTCGCCACGTCACACAAATACATGAATAACATTACATTCATCCAATACACTCATGGTCCGACTACGGTACCAAAATAAAGATCAACCCCCAAATGCGATAAAGTCCCCGATCGCCCCAACTGGGCACCACTACTGATCATCTGGGAAAGACACATAGTAACGGCGAGAGTCTTCATCGAACTCCCACTTGAGCTCGGTCATGCCATCTGGAACGGTATCATCGGTCCCTGCATCTGGTTTGGAAGTAATCTGTGAGTCACGGGGACTCAGCAATCTCGCACCCTCGCGATCAAGACTATTTAAGCTTATAGGTAAGACAAGGTATGGTGTGGAGCTGTAGCAAGCGACTAGCATATATGGTGGCTATCCTATTCGGAAAAGAGAGCGAGAAGAGAAGGCAAAAGCACGGTCGAACAACTATGATCAAGAAGTGATCCTAGAACAACCTACGTCAAGCATTACTCCAACACTGTGTTCACTTCCCGGACTCCGCCGAGAAGAGACCATCACGGTTACACACGCAGTTGGTGCATTTTAATTAAGTTAAGTTTCATGTTATCTACAACCGGACATTAATAAATTCCCATCTGCCCATAACCGCGGGCATGGCTTTTGAAAGTTCAAATCCCTGCAGGGAGTCCCAACTTAGCCCATCACAAGCTCTCACGGTCAACGAAGGATATTCCTTCTCCCAAGACAATCTGATCAGACTCGGCATCCCGGTTACAAGACATCCTCGACAATGGTAAAACAAGTCCAGCAACATCGCCCGAATGTGCCGACAAATCCCGATAGGAGCTGCACATATCTCATTCTTAGGGCACACTCAGATGAGACATCCTACGAGTAAAACCAAGGTTGGGCATTGCTGGAGGAGTTTTATTCAAGGCGAACTGTCAAGGGGTTCCCATTATAACCCAACTGTGTAAGGAACGCAAAATCTGGGAACATAACACCGATATGACGGAAACTAGGGCGGCAAGAGTGGAACAAAACACTAGGCAAAAGGCCGAGCCTTCCACCCTTTACCAAGTATATAGGTGCATTAAGATAAACAAGATAATATTGTGATATCACAACAATAAACAATGTTCCAACAAGGAACGATCTCCAATCTTCACCTGCAACTAGCAACGCTATAAGAGGGGCTGAGCAAAGCGGTAACATAGCCAAACAATGGTTTGCTAGGACATGGTGGGTTAGAGGTTTGACATGGCAATTTGGGAGGCATGATAAGCAAGTGGTAGGTATCATAGCATAGGCATAGCAAAAGAGCGAGCATCTAGCAAGCAAAGATAGAAGTGATTTCGAGGGTATGATCATCTTGCCTGCAAAGTTCTCAGAGTTGACTTGATCCTCGTAAGCGAACTCAACGAGCTCCTCATTCACGAACTCCTCTCCCGGCTCTACCCAAGCAAGACAACAAGCAAAAGGAACACAATCAACCACGTGTGATGCTCAAGCAATGTGATGCAAACATGGTATGATATGCGGGATGCGATATGGGATGCATATGCATGATTTGACAAGGAATGATTGAACCTGGCCTCAACTTGGAAATACAAGAGTGCCACTGGAAAGGTGAGGTGATTTTGGTTGAAATCGATATAAAGATCACCGGAATCGGATGCACGGTTTGGAAATGGCAAGCAAAACAAATATGGCACCGGTTTGTGATAATCAGCAAGTGACCAACTAAATGCATCAAGATAAATATGCTAAAGCACTCAAACATGACAACACAATACATGGCAGGAATCCCCTCATGATGCTCGACAAAAGATGAACACTGAGCTATGGCTAGTTCATCCATTAACAGGTTCAAACAAGCATGGCAAAAGTGCAAATGATAACAGGTTTCAGACTTAGTGAAATTAACATAAGTCAGGAATTTATCATCAGGAAGCACACTTTAGAGCATGAAAACTACAAGCTACAGGAACATATCATGGCAAAGCAAGGCATGGAATGAAGCTACTCAAAGCACTTAACAAAAGTACCTTAGTGACCTTGAGCCAAAAGGGATCAGAAAATACAATTGCAAGCATGTGAACATAGCAAAAACATAAACAGATTCAGACAGTGAAAAACTGGAGCATGCAAAACAGATTAATAAGTAGGCATGTTTACAAGCTCGATGCACTCACTACAAAGAATTGCATGACAAACTAAGCATACACCCGTAAAGAAGACATGGCATAGAAGCTAGACATGGTAAGAACAACAACATAGCATGCACAGATCAATAGCAACATCCTCGGCAAAATCGCTAAACATGTCAACAATCTGCCAGGATCATTTTATTGCAAAAGTAGAGCTCGATTGACTCAAGCTAGGGTGCTCCATAATTGAAAAAAAAACATGGATGGATAGAGCACCACAATGTTAACAAAACATCCTTAGTGATCATCCTCAAAAGAGGCACGGATCACTAGGAAACAACATGAACATATGGCATAAAAACAAAAACAGGAGAAGGACTTAGTGAAATTCTAAGTCCCTGAAAACAGCATTACCGATTACGCTACTTTGCAAGCTTGTGCTAGTCACCACAAATATCAAAAAAATACATGGCAAGCACCTCTGTAAAGATGGAATGGCATATAACAAAACACATGTAGAACTCAGGATCATAGCATGCACACATTAATCATGGCAAAAATGACAAAAGGCCATTTGCTGAAACAGATCTGACATATTCCTCACATAGCCCCCTTCCAACGACATTTTGGGTATCAAGATGAGCTCAAATGAAAATGATGCAATGAGATGAAATGATGTACTCTTCGAGACAAACATTTTGATATGCTACACGCACGAATCGGAGCAACGGTGATGAAGTTATGACATGATGAATATGGCATGAAAAGTATGCAGATCTGGGACTTAGAGAAAATTAGACCTCGCGGAAGTTGGACGGGGAGATCCCGGGACGAAGCGGAGCGGGACGGCGGGGCGCGTTTGGTACGAAGGACTGGTGGATCTGATCCCACCTGATCTAGATCCGAAGCGGATCGGGTCCGGCGACGGCGAGGAGGCCGGAGGCGGGGAAGATGGCGGCGGAGGTCGACTCTGGCGCGGCCGCGGGCTGCGGGCGGCGCTCACGCCGGTGGGGCCGAGTGAAGGAGGCGGCGCGGGCGGCTTCCGGCCAGGTCGCGCCGGCGAGGCGACGTCGGAGAGCGCCGGCGACGAGCGGCGGCGTTCGGCGGCGACCGGAGCTGACGGCGAAGGCGGCGGGGACGGGCGGCGCGGCGAGGTACGGCCGGCGGGCGGCGCGCGGGACCTGGCGGCGGCGGGGATCGGGCCTGGAGGGCCGGATCTGGGCGTCTCAGGCCCGGCGGCGCGGGGACGGCGACATGGACAGGTGGCAGCTCCTGATTGGCCGTGGGAGGCGGCGGACATGTCCGACCGGTGAGGAAATTGTCCGGCGGCGCAGAGAGGAGGAAGGTTAGGGTTTACACTGCGAATTTCGGAGGGAGACACCTATTTATAGGTAGAGGGAGTTAGAAGAGTCCAAATGAGGTGCGGTTTTCGGCCACGTGATCGTGATCGAATGACCGAGATGATGGAGGAGGTTTAGGTGGGTTTTGTGCCACTTTGGAGGGGTGTTGGGCTGCAACACACACGAGGCCTTTTCGGTCGCTTGGTTAACCGTTGGAGTATCAAACGGAGTCCAAATGGCACGAAACTTGACAGGCGGTCTACCGTTAGTAAACCAAGGCCGCATGACAAGTCTCGGTCCAATCCGAATATGTTTAACGCCCACACACAAAAGGAGGTAGAAAGGGACACCGGGTGACATAGGAGCGCCGGAATGCAAAACGGACAACGGGGAAAATGCTCGGATGCATGAGACGAACATGTATGCAAATGAAATGCACATGATGACAAGATATGCAATGCATGACACGCAAGCAAAGACAAGGCAACAATGGCGAATAACTGGAAGACACCTGGCACATCGGTCTCGGGGCGCTACAACACTCCACCACTACGAGAGGATCTCGTCCCAAGATCTAGAATGGCACCGGAGGGAAAACGTAAGGGAAAGAGAAGAGGTAAAACTAAGTTGCTTGTTTGACAAACGAGTGAAAACAAAGAACCTTGGAAAGGTTAAGCCATTGCGAAAAAAAGAAAACAACGGAGATGAACGAAGTTGACAATCTCCATCAGAAAGGAGGAACAATGAAGAACAAATTCGTATAGCACTCCGGTTGAAAAGAGATGCAAGACAAGATAAGATGAAAGAACTTGAGCAGAGGACACAACAATCCGGTTAAATGGATAAACCAAGAAAAGAACACGATCTTGACGAAACAAGAAGATGGGTTGAAGAGAGCACCGTCACAATGCCTCCGGAAGAAATGAGAGAATGGAAAGGAATGAACGAAGGGAAACACGATCTTGAGAGAGCACTCTTACAACAAATGCTAGAATGGAGTTGTTGGAAAACCAACAACGAAAAGAGTAAGCTTGATATGGTATTATGGAATACATCTCAAAATTATGAGGTGACAACCTGCCACTAACGGAAAATGACAGATCGGATTGATATGAACAAGGAGAGGAGAAACTATAACACCGGGAGGATAAATGAAGAACTTGGGTCATTTATAAGCACCATAGATAGCAACAATCCTTAGGGAAAGCTTTAGGTGTAACATAACCCAAGATAACTCCAAAGACGAGATTGATGGATTTAAAATATCTCACTTTTAACAACATGTGAATCATGAAACATGAACTCAAATTATCAAGAATGACATAATACCACCTCCAATGATACGGTAGATAGAATTGCACTCCGGATTACAATATGAAGAAATCTTGAGATCCTTAGAAAAGAATGTTGATGAACACTTCGAGAAGGAAATTAAATCCTTGATGAAACCACCATGTAGAACCTTCATGAAGAACTCCGGTAACAAAAGAATAATCAAAACAGAATGAAGGAGAAGTTGAAAACACAAGTTGAATCCTTGCGATGATTTAGATAGATCTCCGTGGTGAAATAATTGGAAGAGGTTGGAACTCCGGAAAAGAAAGAAGAACAACTGAAATTAAGAATTTTTTGATGAACCTCCGGAATAAGGAATTGAATATACTCGATGAAACAAGAATAAGAATTACATTAAGCTTATCCTTCACCAATTAAATGATGACCCATATTGGATTTGGCATACTACTTATTCTCGTAGAAAGGATTAAGATAGATATAGAGCAAACTTGAGAAGGTCTTCAACGAACCACTGGTAGGATTTGGAAACAATGAATGAATTGGTACAATAACAAAGGAAGAGAAATCTTGAACGAACCACCGTAAGGATTGAAAAAGAATGAAGAAAGATGAAGAAACACCGGGAAGAATTAGCAAATGAACGAAGAGGCTTGAGAGAATTTAGATACAACTGAAACGAAGAGATGACGAGCTGATAAGAGAAAACTTGAATGATACACCGGTAAGATTTAGAGAATGATAGCTGAAGGCTGAGAATGAAAAATATTTGAAAGATGGCCTTCGGAGCAAAGAAATGGAAACAAATCATGAAATGCTCTGGGTGGGTGAAAAGAATTCTCACAATCAAAACAATTATGAGAGAATGGTGGCAAGCTAGCACCACGAATCTTCAAGAGAACGGATAAGGATATGGAGGAAAAACTCTTCTTCGGTCTTCAAAATCCGAGAATGACGATGAGAAACACCACCATTAATAGTTGAGATACTCCGGGATGACGAATAGAAAGGTTGAGCCAACGGTTAAAAGAATCTGAAAGATCTTGGGGAAAGACATTTGACTGATGATAATTCATTCTTACGTCAAACTTTAGAAGATTTGAGAATAACTCCGAGAAAATAAGAAGAGTCGGGTAAGATCCTGGAAAAAACCTGTGGGTTAGGGGCCACTAAAAAGATACACCATCGAACGATTTTGAAGAGAGATTGCACCGGTTGATTTAAATGGCTTGAAAGAGATAACAACCTCGAAATAGGTTGAACGGATCTTGAATGATAAGATGATCCTTGAGATATCTTTAGCACTCCGGAACAAATGAATAGCGAGAAATGAATGATTAAGAGGAGCACCAGAAAGAGAAAGTATTTGAACAAGGAAAGGATATGATCAACAAAACTTGACTTGAATCCACCGGAGAAGAAAAAGAATGACGAATGATGAACTTGAAGCTCCGTTAGAATCTTCATGAATATCACCGGATAAGAACATTGACGGAAAAGGAATGGAGAGGCTTCCCATCAATAAAAAGATACTTGAATAAGAAATCCGAATCCTTGAAGAAACAAGGGTGGGTGGGCGGGAAAAACAAAGGCAGCTTGGGACGAATGAAACAAACACCGTTGAGAAGAACTAGTAATAGATCTTGCTGATATTGAAATGATCGGATCCACTTGAAGAGAAGCACACTGGTTGAAAGAAATTGAAATGACAAACTCGATTATCAAGACGGATTAGTATTCACATATGACTATGAGAACACCGCCTAGGAAAGGTATGGAATCAACACTTGACATTGAAGCAACTCGAATACCACAAGTGGAAACAAAAACAAAGGATTGGCTTGCATAATAAGCCAGAACAAACATATGATAGAGATTTCGTCCGAAGTTTTCGTGGTGGGGCCTACACGGGCTCGATCATACAACACCATCATGTACAAGGCAGTGCACATGACATACGAAGCGTCCCCGAGTCGGCATAGCCAAGGACTCTTTAAGACACAACGAGACCACTGTAAAACCAACCGTGGATAGGCGGACCACTAGACGTCGAACCCCAATTTCATATCATACATCTGTAGGAAAGATATCCTAAGAGCTACTTGAATTCCCACTTATCAAACTCCCAAAAAATTTCCGGTTATGCAATCAGGTGTTGGGGATATAGGGGAAGCATAATATCTCACCCAAAACTAGCAAATCCTACATCCAGCTGTATCCATCCTTCAACACATAACCAAGAAACCTTCGGAAATCATTTACCTCAACCTTCGAAAAGCATCCGTTATACGAGTTATGGCAATACTCTCGAACTCCCGCCCCAGTACTAGGTGGCGTCGAGGTTATCTCACCAACAACTGCATAAAAGAGATTTTCGATGTCAGCGAAACTAAACTCAGGTATTCCAGAACTACAACGATAAAATTGTGACGACAACACCTCGGAGCTCAACTCCCTGGGACACTGCCACAACCCCTAAATGTCAGGAGGCACCAAGAACAATGTTCTCGTCACAAAACCATCAGAACAATTCCAATATACCCGCGCGATCCTAATTTTTTTTAGTGAAATTTGAGAAGAGAAGAGTCAAAACTCTACATCAGGATGCCTCACTAGAGCGACGAAGGGACTGAGGAGTAAAAAGAATTCCTAACTCTCTGATATATAATTCCTAAATGACTCAAAACATTTTTCTAGACTCAACAACGCCAGCGATTCGATCAAGCAGGGGGCTCCTAAGGTCGGGGAAGGCTCAGATTACCAACTTGTAACGCCATCGATGCGGCTATATCTCCTACGTGTCGAAGCACGACTTAGAGGCATAACCGCATTGAAAGCAATGTCGCAAGTGAGGTAATCTTCGCAAACAACCCATGTAATATAAATAAAAGGGGAAAGGATACATAGTTGGCTTACACTCGCCACGTCACACAAATACATGAATAACATTACATTCATCCAATACACTCATGGTCCGACTACGGTACCAAAATAAAGATCAACCCCAAATGCGACAAAGTCCCCGATCGCCCCAACTGGGCACCACTACTGATCATATGGGAAACACACATAGTAACGGCGAGAGTCTTCATCGAACTCCCACTTGAGCTCGGTCATGCCATCTGGAACGGTATCATCAGTCCCTACATCTGGTTTGGAAGTAATCTGTGAGTCACGGGGACTCAGCAATCTCACACCCTCGCGATCAAGACTATTTAAGCTTATAGGTAAGACAAGGTATGGTGTGGAGCTGCAGCAAGCGACTAGCATATATGGTGGCTATCCTATTCGCAAAAGAGAGCAAGAAGAGAAGGCAAAAGCACGATCGAACAATTATGATCAAGAAGTGATCCTAGAACAACCTACGTCAAGCATTACTCCAACATCGTGTTCACTTCCCGGACTTCGCCGAGAAGAGACCATCACGGTTACACACGCGGTTGGTGCATTTTAATTAAGTTACGTTTCATGTTATCTACAACCGGACATTAACAAATTCCCATCTGCCCATAATCGCGGGCACGGCTTTTGAAAGTTCAAATCCCTGCAGGGGAGTCTCAACTTAGCCTATCACAAGCTCTCACGGTCAACGAAGGATATTCCTTCTCCCAAGACAATCCGATCAGACTCGGCATCCCGGTTACAACACATCCTCGACAATGGTAAAACAAGTCCAGCAACACCGCCCGGATGTGCCGACAAATCCCGATAGGTGCTGCACATATGTCGTTCTCAGGGCACACTCAGATGAGACATCCTACAAGTAAAATCAACCCTCAAGTTGCCCCGAGGTGGCCCCACAGTCTACTCGGTTGAACCAACACTCAGAGGAGCACTGGCCCAGGGGGTTTAAATAAAGATGACCCTTGGGCTCCGGAAACCCAAGGGAAAAAGTGGCTAGGTGGCAAATGGTAAAACCAAGGTTGGGCATTGCTGGAGGAGTTTTATTCAAGGCGAACTGTCAAGGGGTTCCCATTATAACCCAACCGTGTAAGGACGCAAAATCCGGGAACATAACACCGATATGACGGAAACTAGGGCGACAAGAGTGGAACAAAACACAAGGCAAAAGGCCGAGCCTTCCACCATTTACCAAGTATATAGGTGCATTAAGATAAACAAGATAATATTGTGATATCACAACAATAAACAATGTTCCAACAAGGAACGATCTCCAATCTTCACCTGCAACTAGCAACGCTATAAGAGGGGCTGAGCAAAGCGGTAACATAGCCAAACAATGGTTTGCTTGGACATGGTGGGTTAGAGGTTTGACATGGCAATTTGGGAGGCATGATAAGAAAGTGGTAGGTATCGTAGCATAGGCATAGCAAAAGAGCGAGCATCTAGCAAGCAAAGATAGAAGTGATTTCGAGGGTATGGTCATCTTGCCTGCAAAGTTCTCAGAGTTGACTTGATCCTCGTAAGCAAACTCAACAGGCTCCTCGTTCACGAAGTTGTCTCCCGGCTCTACCCAAGCAAGACAACAAGCAAAAGGAACACAATCAACCACGTGCGATGCTCAAGCAACGTGATGCAAACATGGTATGATATGCGGAATGCGATATGGGATGCATATGCATGATTTGACAAGGAATGATTGAACCTGGCCTCAAATTGGAAATCCAATAGTGCCACTGGAAAGATGAGGTGATTTCGGTTGAAATCGATATAAAGATAACCGGAATCGGATGCACGGTTTGGAAATGGCAAGCAAAACAAATATGGCACCGGTCTGCGATAATCAGCAAGTGACCAACTAAATGCATCAAGATAAATATGCTATAGCACTCAAACATGACAAAAAAATACATGGAAGGAATCCCCTCATGATGCTCGACAAAAGATGAACACTGAGCTACGGCTAGTTCATCCATTAACAGGTTCAAACAAGCATGGCAAAAGTGCAAATGATAACAGGTTTCAGACTTAGTGAAATTAACACAAGTCTGGAATTTATCATCAGGAAGCACACTTTAGAGCATGAAAACTACAAACTACAGGAACATATCATGGCAAAGCAAGGCATGTCATGAAGATACTCAAAGCACGTAACAAAAGTACCTTAGTGACCTTGAGCCAAAAGGGATCAGAAAATACAATTGCAAGCATGTGAACATAGCAAAAACATAAACAGATTCAGACTTGGTGAAAAACTGGAGCATGCAAAACAGATTAACAAGTAGGCATGTTTACGAGCTCGATGCACTCACTACAAAGCATGGCATGACAAACTAAGCATACATCCATCAAGAAGACATGGCATAGAAGCTAGACATGGCAAGAACAACAACATAGCTTGCATGGATCAATAGCAACATCGTCGGCAAAATTGCTAAACATGTCAACAATCTGCCAGGATCATTTTATAGCAAAAGTAGAGCTCGATTGACTCAAGCTAGGGTGCTCCATAATTGCAAACAAAGACATGGATGGATAGAGCACCACAATTTTAACAAAACATCCTTAGTGATCATCCTCAAAAGACGCACAAATCACTAGGAAACAACATGAACATATGGCATAAAAACAAAAACAGGACAAGGACTTAGTGAAATTCTAAGTCCTTGAAAACAGCATTACCGATTACGCTACTTTGTAAGCTTGTGATAGTCACCATAAATATCACAAAAATACATGGCAAGCACCTCTGTAAATATGGCATGGCATATAACAAAACATATGTAGAACTCAGGATCATAGCATGCACACATTAATCATGGCAAAAATGACAAAAGGCCATTTGCTGAAACAGATCTGACATATTCCTCACATAGCCCTCTTCCAACGACATTTCGGGCATCAAGATGATCTCAAATGAAAATGATGCAATGAGATTAAATGATGTACTCTTCGAGACGAACATTTTGATATGCTACATGCACGAATCGGAGCAACAGTGATGAAGTTATGACATGACGAATATGGCATGAAAAGTATGCAGATCTGGGACTTGGAGAAAATTAGACCTCGCGGAAGTTGGACGGGGAGATCCCGGGACGGAGCGGAGCGGGACGGCGGGACGCGTTTGGTATGAAGGACTGGTGGATCTGATCCCACCTGATCCAGATCCGGAGCGGACCGGGTCCGGCGACGGCGAGGAGGCCGGAGGCGGGGAAGATGGCGGCGGAGGTCGACTCCGGCGCGGCCGCGAGCTGCGGGCGGCGCGGGGCGCCGTGGAGGCGGCGGGCGGCGCTCACGCCGGTGGGGCCGAGTGAAGGAGGTGGCGCGGGAGGCTTCCGGTGTGGTCGCGCCGGCGAGGCGACGTCGAAGAGCGGTGGCGATGAGCGGCGGCGTTCGACGGCGACCGGAGCTGACGGCGAAGGCGGCGGGGACGGGCGGCGCGGCGAGGTACGACCGGTGGGCGGCGCGCGGGACCTGGCGGCGGTGGGGATCGGGCCTGGAGGGCCTGATCTGGGCGTCTTGGGCCCGGCGGCGCGGGGACGATGGCATGGACATGTGGCAGCTCCTGATTGGCCGTGGGAGGCGGTGGACATGTCCGACCGGTGAGGAAAGAGAGGAGGAATGTTAGGGTTTACATCGCGAATTTCGGAGGGAGCCACCTATTTATAGGTAGAGGGAGCTAGGAGAGTCCAAATGAGGTGCGGTTTTCGGCCACGCGATCGTGATCGAACGACCGAGATGATGGAGGAGGTTTAGGTGGGTTTTGGGCCACTTTGGAGGGGTGTTGGGCTGCAACTCCCACGAGGCCTTTTCGGTCCCTCGGTTAACTGTTGGAGTATCAAACGAAGTCCAAATGGCACGCAACTTGACAGGTGGTCTACCGTTAGTAAACCAAGGCCGCATGACAAGTCTCAGTTCAATCCAAAAACATTTAACGCCCACACAAGAAGGGAGGTAGAAAGGGACACCGGGTGACATAGGAGCGCCGGAATGCAAAACAGACAACGGGGAAAATGCTCGGATGCATGAGATGGATATGTATGCAAATGAAATGCACATGATGAAAAGATATGCAATTCTTGACACGCAAGCAAAGGCAAGGCAACAATGGCGAATAACTGGAAGACACCTGGCACATCGGTCTCAGGGCGCTACAGTGTCATACCTGACTCCTTACCTTTGTCGAGGTCCCAATCTTCAGAGTTGCATTTAATTCTTTCCAATAAATCCCATTTGAATTCAATAGTCTTCATCATAAAAGAGCCAACACAAGAAGTATCGAGCATGGTGCGATTGTTATCAGAAAGCCGAGCATATAAATTTTGAATAATCATTTCTCTTGAGAGATCATGATTGGGGCATGAATATAACATTGATTTAAGCCTCCCGCAAGCTTGAGCGATGCTTTCTCCTTCGTGAGGCCAAAAATTATATATATAATTGCGATCACGATGAACAAGATGCATAGGATAAAACTTCTGATGAAATTCCAATTTCAATCGTTTGTAGTTCCATGATCCCATATCATCACATAGCCTATACCATGTAAATGCATCTTCCTTCAAACATAAAGGGAAGACCTTCTTCTTAATAAGATCATTGGGCACACCTGCAAGCTTAAATAATCCATAAACTTCATCCACATATATTAGGTGCTCATGAGGATGCATTGTTCCGTCTCCTGCAAAAGGATTATCTAGCAGTTTTTCTATCATACCCGAAGGAATCTCAAAGTAGACATTTTCATTTTCAGTAGGTTCAATAGGTTGAGGAGCAACTCTTTTCTCTACCGGTCAGGGTGAAGATACCCCGAACAAGCCCCTCAGAGGATTACTTTCCATAGTAACAAGTGACAGTAAATTTCAGCATTCTATATAAATTTTTTCCTTACCAAATTCCACCTACCAAAGGCGCTTCACTCCCCGGCAACGGCGCCAGAAAAGAGTCTTGATGACCCACAAGTATAGGGGATCTATCGTAGTCCTTTCGATAAGTAAGAGTGTCGAACCCAACGAGGAGCAGAAGGAAATGATAAGCGGTTTTCAGCAAGGTATTCTCTGCAAGCACTGAAATTATAGGTGACAGATAGTTTTGTGATAAGATAATTTGTAACGAGCAACAAGTAACAAAAGTAAATAAAGTGCAGCAAGGTGGCCCAATCCTTTTTGTATCTGTCGGTGTCAAAACCGGTGGATCTCGGGTAGGGGGTCCCGAACTGTGCGTCTAGGCCGGATGGTAACAGGAGGCAGGGGACACGATGTTTTACCTAGGTTCGGGCCCTCTTGATGGAGGTAAAACCCTATGTCCTTCTTGATTAATATTGATGATATGGGTAGTTCAAGAGTAGATCTACCACGAGATCAGAGAGGCTAAACCCTAGAAGCTAGCCTATGGTATGATTGTATGTTGTGATTGTTGTCCTACGGACTAAAACCCTTCGGTTTATATAGACACCGGAGAGGGTTAGGGTTACACAAGGTCAGTTACAAACGAGGAGATATCCATATACGTATTGCCTAGCTTGCCTTCCATGCCAAGTAGAGTCCCATCCGGGCACGAGGCGAAGTCTTCAATCTTGTATCTTCATGGTCTAACAGTCCGGCCAATGGAGATAGTCCGGCTGTCCGGAGACCCCCTAATACAGGACTCCCTCAGTAGCCCCTGAACCAGGCTTCAATGACGATGAGTCCGGCGCGCAGTTGTCTTCGGCATTGCAAGGTGGGTTCCTTCTCTGAATACATCACAAAAGAATTTGAATACGAGGATAGTGTCCGACCTTGCAAAATAAGTTCCACATTCCACCATAGAAAGAATAATATTTTCGCAGATCTAATTTGCTGGCTTGTTTTGGCAACATGACGTTACGTCATGGCCCGGTGATTATTCGAACCGTCCCTTTTAACCAGCCCGCACATAATGCAAGGCAGTTTTTTGACACGTCTTGTCAAAGCAGAGATCGTGTCCCCTTATTACGGGATTCTCATCAATACTGGCATGGGTAACCCAACCGCGCCATCAATTGCAGCGCTTGGGGGATAAGTGAGTTTTACCAGGCAAGTGGGGACGCTTAGTTTTGTCTGTCCATATAAAAGGGATAAGGATTCACCTTTCTATCCACGCCTTCCTCCTCCTCTGCTCATCCGCTCCCGCACACTTGAGCTCTAGCGCCCAAGTCCTCACTTCCATCTCAACCTTCTCCAACCATGTCCAGAGCGGGAGGCAAGTGGATGGTCTCCTCCGTCATGGAGGGAGACGTCAAGAAACTGAGGAGAGCCGGATACCTGCCCGACGACATCGTGCACCGGCTCCCAGATGAGGGGCAGATCATCCCCACCCCCAGGCCCCATGAGAGGGTGGTATTCCTCACCCATTTCCTCCGCGGACTGGGATTCCCTCTCCATCCATTCGTCCGAGGGCTCATGTTTTATTACGGCCTGGATTTCCATGACCTGGCCCCAAACTTCATCCTCAACATCTCAGCGTTTATCGTCGTGTGTGAGGCCTTCCTTCGCATCAAGCCCCACTTCGGCTTATGGCTGAAGACCTTCAATGTCAAGCCGAAGGTGGTGGGCGACCGCCAGGCGGAGTGCGGAGGCGCCATGGTGGGCAAGATGCCCAACATAACATGGCTCGAGGGCTCCTTTGTGGAAACCATAAAGGGGTGGCAATCGGGGTGGTTCTATATCACCGAGCCGCGCGACCCCGCATGGTTAGCGGCCCCCGAGTTCCGATCTGGCATCCCCATGCGGCTCACCTCATGGAAAGAGAAGGGCCTGTCCTGGGGTAATTCAAAAGAGCTGACCGGACTCCAGACATGTATTCAAAACATGGTGGACAAGAAGCTCAAGCTCGTCAACATAGTCCAGGTTATGCTCATCCGCCGGATACTCCCGTGCCAACAACGGGAGTTCACCTTGTGGGAGTTCAACCCGGCGCAGCACCGAACTCTGAACAGGCTCTTCGACACGACTCATGAAGATGCCTGGAGGGTGCTGTTCAAGAGCGCCGAGGTCCCTCCCCCCATTACTGAGGATCGCGGATTTAGCGCGAAGCGCCAAGCCAGTGCGGTAAGCTGTTTTACCTTTCACAGGATACTTGTTTTTTATATAGATTGACTCTATGCGGGATCTAAACCCCCGTGCCTTTGACAGGACTGGCAGAAGATGGCCGGACAGATCGACTGTCCGGCTCCTTTGCCCGAAGGCCCCGTAGACGCCCTTCTGGCGAAGATGTTGACTCCGGCCCCTTATAAGGTGCCGAAGAAGACCAAGAAGGCCAAGGGAGCTCGAAAGAGTTCCCGACACCAGGCATCGTCGGACTCACCGTCCGATGACTCTGCAGCGCACTCTTCCCCCGAAGACGAGGAAGAGGAAGAAGAGGCTCCCCCACCAACTGGGGGAGACAAGAAAAGGAAGGCCACCCCAACTGGGGAGGCCGGAGGGTCCAAGAAGGGAAGGACTCTCCTTTCGGACAGCTCTGCCGCCGCCGCCGACGAAAGTGAAGACGAGTGGTTGCCCAGGGCCAAGCCCCCGGGGAGGTCGTAAGTATTCGGATACCAAAGTTACCCATAGGATTCCTTTGTCGCACTACTTTTCCTAACGCCGAACTCAATTGTGTAGGCCGCCCCAAGCCAATATCGAGGTATCATCGGACAGCTCCCTGGGCTTGTCGGACATGGATAGCGATCCAGTCCCGACCGCCACCTCCCCTCATCCAGCCGACGACGCCGAGGTGTTGTCTCAAGAGGCACCGGATCGAGGGGGGACAGTCCCGGAGGCGCCTCAAGGCGACCTTCCGGACTCCGGGAGCCGAGGGGACGGGGTCCCGAGAGCTCCGAGTTTGGCCCTCAGCCGAACACTGCGCCAGACCCTCCAACGGTTCTGAGCTCGGGCAGGCGGCCCCCTTCTAAGAGGGGCAAAACGCCTGTGCCGGTGACCTCTGCCCATCCAGAGGCACCGGACAACCTGCTGGAAGCGCTTCGCAGCGCTTCCATCGACGAGGAGCACCGCACCATCATGAGTGCGGTGATCCAGAAGGTTCAGTCCGCCAAGAGCGGATTGACTGAAGCCTGTGCCAGCCTTCTAACAGGCTTCGAGGTAAGTGTGTTAAAATGTAGTAGAAGTATTACCGCATAGACAGTAGCCCCTAATGCTTTGTTCGGTGTTCACAAAGAAAAGCCGAACAGAAGATCAAATAATATCGCAGGAGTCTAATATAAGTATGTCAATATGCATATACAGGCTTCTCTGCTGGCGTCCGCCGCACTAATTGCGGAGGTCGCCGTACTGAAGCAGGACCTTGATGGGTCCAAGAAAGAGCTCGGCCTTGTCAAGAGGCAGCTCAAGGAGAACGAGGGTAAGTAATACCCCGTCTATAGATATATGTATATATAAAAAAGGACGCGATTGCAAAATGACAGGATCATTGTATGTTTTGCCAGGGGCCACGACCGAGGTGGCGACCCTGAAGCAAGCGCTGACCAAGGCCGAAGATACAGCGGCCAAGGAGCGCACCGAGCGAGAGAGGCACGAGGCTCGGGTGGGCGAGGTGCAGCAAGAGCTCCAGGCTCTCGTGACGAAGCACGAGGCGTTGGAGCTTGACTTGAAGACGCGAGAGTCTGAGCTTGCCGCGGCCCGTGAGAGCGCGAAGAGTGCCAAGGCCGAGGCCCAGAAGGCCCTTCAGGAGATTGACGCGATGAAGAAGATAGCGGCGGGTAAGGCTTTCTATATGCAAAGCAAGCATGTAAAAGTGAATTACCGATTACTTACCCGAATCCGGAGCTCTTCAGGAGCATTCGCAGATTTGCCCCGCAGTGTGTCCGATGCCGCACAATTTTACCAGGCCGAGGACGGAAGCTCGACGGAGAAGCTGTTCTGGTCTCAGTATGCTGAGGCCGAACATCCGGTGCCAATGAGCGACCAGCTGAAGCAGATGGTCGAGCTACATAAGGCGGCCGATCAGGCCATGAAGGGCTTCATAGTCCGGTTGTGGCCTGGCGACGCCCTTCCGAACAGCTTCTTCGGCCTGGTGAGGCGGCTTGTGGATGCCTGCCCACGGCTGGAGGTCGTCAAGCGATCCGTCTGCATTGAAGGTGCACGCCGGGCTTTCGCCCGTGTAAAAATGCAGTGGGTCAAGCTAGACGCCGTGAAGCTGATCAAGGAGGGGCCGCCGGAGGGCAAGGAGCACCGCCACCCCGAGATGTACTACGAGGGTGTTCTGCCGGGTGCCCGTCTTATCGCGGATGAGTGTTCACAAAATGTAATATTTGAATGAGACTTGCTCGTTTTGTCCTGTATGTATGAAAACTTGTATCATATTCGCTATGCAACGCTTGTTAGAATTTAAAATATTACCTTCTATTTGGCTGTTTATCCAATCTGAGAGATGGCTAGTCCTCGGCTTCTGCCCCCATGCCACGAGTGCTGGGGTGTTCGAGATAAACCTGAGCACTCTTGTTCCCATGTTTGGGTCCTTCGAGGGAGGTGCTCAGCACAACGAACAAGGCAACCGGACTAATAATGCTTTATCACTCTCACTTAGCCATAGAATTCTATAATTTTAAATTTCGGCGAAGCCCCTGGTATTCGGAAGGCCGAATTCGGGGCGTGATACACGCCTGTAAGCCGGACAGAGCCGGCCCCTCGCCCTAAGCGGCATAAGTCTTTAGGGACTCGAAAAACCTCGCCGAACAGCGACCAGTCTCTCGCCTTATCATGACAGTCAGTTTTAGATTTCTCTACTGAGGTGCTTAGCCTGGCAGAACCGGGGCACAATCGCAGTAGTTCTCCTAGTGCTACCTTAGCCGATAGAGTGAAACATAAGGTGACAAAACATAGGAGCCGGGCAAACCCAATATTTGACCAAAGACATGATTCGGAGCTGATGCATATAATGCTATAAGTTCGGGGTGCCGCACTTGTGAAAGTGTTCGGACTTTTCACACCGCATTGTGGGGTATGTGAGCCCCTGGTGTGTTGGCCGTACCAGAGTGTACGGTTGTAAGGCGTCATTAATAAACACACACACATATATATAACAAGAAAGCAATAATAGTTGTAATGTCATGCATTGTTTATTGAAAAATTGTGTTAAAGCAGAGTGATACAGATAGTGCGATAAGCAAAAGAGTAGGACTATGTCCCTTCCAAGGGCGAGCTGAGGAATGATATAAAATCTATAATCAACCTGGGAATTCCGTTGTATAACGTAGCTGTCTGCCTCCTTGGTTGTTGTATCATGTGTTCGACAATAGAGCTGCCGGACAGTGTTTCTAGAGATTAAAGTCATGAAAGAAAAAGAAAAATAACCAAACGGGAAGCCCCTAGTACGGTTTAGGCCGCGTTTTGGGGCGTGCCGCAGTTGTGCCCCCCTCCCCACCTGTGCCCATGGTATTTTTAATGCATAATTATGTACGCGCAGCATGAATATCGCCGTTGGGATGGGATTGGGGTGGACGCCGTATTGCTACACGAGCTCAGATCGCGCCCGGCGGTCTATTTGCCGATTGCCCCGAGCGCGCTTGAAGGTGTCCGGGCTTTGAAACGCCGAACTGGTAGATTGCCTTGAGAGGCTGCTTTGCGCTTCTGCTGCGAGGGCCGCGGTGTGATCCTCTGTTCGCAGAGAGCGCTCTGTGTTTCCATTGACTGTAATAACTCCGCGAGGTCCTGGCATCTTGAGCTTGAGGTATGCATAATGCGGTACCGCATTGAATCTAGCAAATGCGGTTCGTCCGAGCAGCGCGTGATAACCACTGCGGAACGGGACTATATCGAAGATTAACTCTTCGCTTCGGAAGTTATCCGGGGATCCGAAGACCACTTCCAGTGTAATTGAGCCTGTGCAATGGGCCTCTACGCCTAGAATGACGCCCTTAAAGGTCGTTTTTGTGGGTTTGATCCTTGAGGGGTCTATACCCATTTTGCGCACTGTGTCCTGATAAAGCAGGTTCAGGCTGCTGCCGCCGTCCATAAGGACTCGAGTGAGGTGAAATCCGTCGATGATTGGGTCTAGGACCAGTGCGGCGAATCCGCCATGACGGATACTAGTGGGGTGGTCCCTGCGATCGAAGATGATCGGACAGGAGGACCAAGGGTTGAACTTTGGGGCGACTGGCTCCAACGCATATACGTCCCTGAGCGCACGCTTCCGCTCCCTCTTGGGGATGTGGGTTGCGTATATCATGTTCACCGTCCGCACTTGCGGGGGAAACCTCTTCTGTCCTCCAGTGTGCGGCTGCCGGGGTTCTTCCTCGTCATCGCTATGCGGCCCCTTGTCCTTGTTTTCGGCAATTAACTTGCCGGCCTGCTTGAACACCCAACAATCCCTGTTGGTGTGATTGGCTGGCTTGTCTGGGGTGCTGTGTATTTGACACGAGCGATCGAGTATGCGGTCCTAGCTAGACGGACCCGGCGTACTTTGTTTAAATGGCTTTTTCCACTGACCGGGTTTGGAGCCTTTGAATCCGGCGTTGACTGCCGTATCCTCAGTATTTTCGCTGTTAATGCGGCGCTTATGCTTGTTGCGACGTGACCTGCTATTGCCGTCCTTGGTATCTGAGGTACCATGGTTCTTTGATATGTTATTACTGCGAGCCAGCCAGCTGTCTTCTCCCGCACAAAAGCGGGTCATGAGCGTCGTGAGGGCTGCCATAGATTTCGGCTTTTCTTGACCAAGGTGCCGGGCTAGCCACTCGTCTCGGATGTTGTGCTTGAAAGCTGCTAAGGCCTCCGCATCCGGACAGTCGACGATTTGATTTTTCTTTGTGAGGAATCGAGTCCAGAATTGCCTGGCCGACTCTTCTGGCTGCTGAATTATGTGGCTTAGATCATCGGCGTCTGGTGGTCGCACATAAGTGCCCTGAAAGTTGTCGAGGAATGCGGCTTCCAGATCTTCCCAACAGCTAATGGAGTCCGCTGGCAAGCTATTAAGCCAATGCCGCGCTGGTCCTTTGAGCTTTAGTGGGAGGTATTTGATGGCATGTAAGTCATCACCGCGGGCCATGTGGATGTGGAGGAGGAAGTCCTCAATCCATACTGCGGGATCTGTTGTGCCGTCGTATGATTCAATGTTTACAGGTTTGAAACCTTCTGGGAATTGATGTTCCATTACTTCGTCTGTGAAGCATAAGGGGTGTGCGGCGCCTCTGTATTGGGCTATATCGCGACGCAGCTCGAATGGGTCTTGCCCGCTGTGTTCGGCCCGGCCAGATTTGCTTTTACTGTATCCGGCGTGACGTTTACCGTCTCGCAGAGTGGTGCGCCCTCGTGATCCGTAGATCGATCTTGAATGCTTTGCTTTGTCCTCCAATATGTCTCGCAGGTCTGGCGTATCTCCCCATGCCTTTTTATTTGAATGGCGTTGGGGTGGAGGCTGAGCTTTTGGCTGGAATGTCTCTCTATCGCGGCCACGAGGTGGCCGATCAGCCATATCATACGCTTCTTCCTCCAGTCGGGGTAGTAACCTGCGCCTTGGGTAACTCTTGGAGGGGCGCTCGAGTTTATAGTTCTCGGCTGCGAGGACTTCAGTCCATTTGTCAGCTAGCAGATCTTGATCAGCTTGAAGCTGCTGCTGCTTTTTCTTCAGGCTATTTGCCGTGGCCATAAGCCGGCGCTTGAAGCGCTCTTGTTCGACGGGATCCTCTGGGACGGCGAATTCATCGTCGCTGAGGCTTGCCTCGTCTTCGGAGGGGGGCATGTAATTGTCATCCTCCTCCTCTCTGCCAGCCGCTCTCTCAGGAGAGCTGGCTCCATCATCCTCCTGCTCTAAATCTTGCTGGAGGGGATTGTTGTTGTCTTCGGCGCTATCCGGAGTGTTATTATCTCCTGTGCCGGTATCACCACTTTTGCTTTGGCGGGACTTAGAGCGGAGCCGCTGACGTCGGCGCTTGGGTTGCTTCTTGGAGGGGTCATCCTCCGCTATCTCGTCGCCATTGCCCTCGTTGGGTGTATCCACCATGTATATGTCATATGACGAGGTGGCTTTCCAGTGCCCTATAGGCGCTGGTTCGTGTTCGTCTCCTACATCGTCGTCCATACCGTCGATGTCTTCGGAGTCGAAGTCGAGCATGTCGGTTAAATCATCGACAGTGGCTACGAAGTGGGTGGTGGGTGGGCGTCGAATTTCTTCGTCTTCCGCATCCCAATCCTGTTGGCCATAATCCGGCCAGGGCTCTCCTGACAAAGAGAGAGTCCTTAGTGAATTCAGAATGTCGCCGAGGGGCGAGTGCTGAAAGATATCCGCGGCGGTGAATTCCATGATCGGCGCCCAATCGGATTCGATTGGCAGGGGCGCGGACGGTTCGGAGTCCGGGAAAGAGTCCGGCACCTTGGAGTCACGGGCTGCGCAGAGGTTTATGCTGGTGTTTGGCTTGATCGCCGTCGAGACTGCAGCCCCTGAGGTGGTGTCTAGCCACCCGTCCTCGATTGGCGCAGTTTGCTCCGAGCTAAGGGTCGGAGCAGATGCGGGCGCGGCCTCTGGGGTACTGTTCGGCGGCAGAGCTAGGTCATACCC
Source organism: Triticum aestivum (assembly GCF_018294505.1). Classification (NCBI taxonomy): domain Eukaryota; kingdom Viridiplantae; phylum Streptophyta; class Magnoliopsida; order Poales; family Poaceae; genus Triticum; species Triticum aestivum. Next base: position 394,757,469 of record NC_057806.1, on the reverse strand, counting down.
ATCGCGACAGTGGGGCGCGCCCGGCTGTGGCTCGAATCCGTCGAAGATCAAGTCTCTGCGGATGTCAGCCGTGTAGTTCAAACTTCCAAATCTGACCTGATGGCCAGGGGCGTAGCTTTCAATCTGCTCCAGATGGCCAAGCGAATTAGCCCGCAGTGCAAAGCCGCCGAATACGAAGATCTGTCCGGGGAGAAAAGTCTCACCCTGGACCGCATCGCTATCGATGATAATAGGAGCCATCAAGCCTAACGGCGACGACACAGAGGAACTCTCAATGAAAGCACCAATGTCGGTGTCAAAACCGGCGGATCTCGGGTAGGGGGTCCCGAACTGTGCGTCTAGGCCGGATGGTAACAGGAGGCAAGGGACACGAAGTTTTACCCAGGTTCGGGCCCTCTTGATGGAGGTAAAACCCTACGTCCTGCTTGATTAATATTGATGATATGGGTAGTACAAGAGTAGATCTACCACGAGATCAGAGAGGCTAAACCCTAGAAGCTAGCCTATGGTATGATTGTATGTTGTGATTGTTGTCCTACGGACTAAAACCCTTCGGTTTATATAGACACCGGAGAGGGTTAGGGTTACACAAGGTCGGTTACAAAGGAGGAGATATCCATATACGTATTGCCTAGCTTGCCTTCCGCGCCAAGTAGAGTCCCATCCGGACACGAGACGAAGTCTTCAATCTTGTATCTTCATGGTCTAACAGTCCGGCCAATGGAGATAGTCCGGCTGTCCGGAGACCCCCTAATACAGGACTCCCTCAGTAGCAAAGGACAAGCCTGGACAAATTCTTATATAGAGAAAAGCGCTCCCGAGGACACATGGGAATTATCGTCAAGCTAGTTTTCATCACCTTCATATGATTCGCGTTCGGTACTTTGATAATTTGGTATGTGGGTGGACCAGTGCTTGGGTACTGCCCTTACTTGGACAAGAATCCCACTTATGATTAACCTCTATTGCAAGCATTCGCAACTACAACAAAAGTATTAAGGTAAACCTAACCATAGCATGAAACATATGGATCCAAATCAGCCCCTTATGAAGCAACGCATAAACTAGGGTTTAAGCTTCTGTCACTCTAGCAACCCATCATCTACTTATTACTTCCCAATGCCTTCCTCTAGGCCCAAATAATGGTGAAGTGTCATGTAGTCGATGTTCACATAACACCACTAGAGGAAAGACAACATACATCTCATCAAAATATCGAATGAATACCAAATTCACATGACTACTAATAGCAAGACTTCTCCCATGTCCTCAGGAACAAACATAACTACTCACAAAGCATATTCATGTTCATAATCAGAGGGGTATTGATGTGCATATAGGATCTGAACATATGATCTTCCACCAAATAAACCAACTAGCATCAACTACAAGGAGTAATCAACACTACTAGCAACCTACATGTACCAATCCCAGACTTGGAGACAAGAATTGTATACAAGAGATGAACTAGGGTTTGAGAGGAGATGGTGCTGGTGAAGATGTTGATGGAGATTGACCCCCTCCCGATGAGGGGATCGTTGGTGATGACGATGGCGATGATTTCCCCCTCCCGGAGGGAAGTTTCCCTGGCAGAACAGCTTTGCCAGAGCCCTAGATTGGTTCCGCCAAGGTTCCGCCTTGTGGCGGCGGAGTCTCGTCCCGAAAGCTAGCTTATGATTTTTTCCTCATCGAAAGACTCCATATAGCAGAAGATGGGCATTGGAGGGCCACCAGGGGCCCACGAGGCAGGGGGCGCGCCCAGAGGGGTAGGGCATGCCCCCACCCTCGTGGGCAGGGTGTGGCCCCCCTTTGGAACTTCTTGCGCTCAATATTTTTTATATATTCTAAAAATGACTTCCATGAAGTTTCAGGACTTTTGGAGCTATGCAGAATAGGTCTCTAATATTTGTTCCTTTTCCGGCCCAGAATCCAAGCTGCCGGCATTCTCCCTCTTTATGTAAACCTTGTAAAATAAGAGAGAATAGGCATAAGTATTGTGACATAATGTGTAATAACAGCCCATAATGCAATAAATATCGATATAAAAGCATGATGCAAAATGAACTTATCATCCACCATTAAGAAACCTATGTGAAGGATTAATGATGTTCTTGTTGTTGCAAATAGGAATTACGTTCCCGTAAATCTCATTGTTCTTGATATAGATTGCAATCCTACATGTCCTATTATTCTTGGTAGACCTTTCCTTAGAATGATTGGTGCAATTATTGATATGAAAGAAGGAAACAGTAGATTTCAATTTCCGTTAAGGAAAGGCATGGAACACTACTGGAAACATGATCTTTGCCGTCAGCCAGCTCTTTGCCGTCAGCTAGCTGATGGCAAAGAGGGTCTTTGCCATCAAATTGAAGAAACTGACGGCAAAGAATAAGTTGACGACAAAGATATTGTTTGCCATCAGCCGGCTCTTTGCCGTCCGCTGGCTAACGGCATAGCTGCATTGCCGTTTGCTCGCTGACGGCAAAGAGGGAGGGTGGCCCACTAGCGACAGCCAACTAACGGCCACTTTATTTGCTGTCTGCTAGTAGATGGCAAAGAAAGTGCACAAACTGACGTCCGTTAGCTAGGCTCTTTGCCGTCTGCTAGCAGACGACAAAGAACTGTTCCCTAACTAAAATTCAAACACGCCCGTGCCCAACCCCCTCTCTCCGCCCCGTGCCCCGAGCTGCCACCGCCCCGTGCCATCCACATCGCCACACCGCCCCGGCGACCCCCTCGCTGCCCCGACGACCCCCTCTCTGCCCCCGCGCCAACCCCGTCGTCGCGCCGCCGCCTCCGCCCCGGCGCCCTCCCTCCGCCCCGCGCCACCCCGACCTCGACCTCGACCGCTCCTCGCCCTCAAGTAAGTGTCCCATGGTAGAAGTACTTATCACGTAGGTAGTTGAAATGTTGGTTGTTAGATTTGATCATCGATAAACAATTTAGGGCATCTTTGATTCACATGATTCTACAAACATAAAATAAAAAGATCGCAAAGTTATGCCCATATGAATCACACACGGTTTTTGGTTTGGTTGCATCACAGAGAAAAGTACAAATTCTTTTTAAGAGTCTTTGGGTGGGCGCTATAATTCTTATGGAACGAATACAAATGAATCCTTAGTGAAAGTTCCTGTTGGATTCAATCCAACAAATTAAATGACCAACATGAAAAGATAAACCTCAAGGATTAAAAAAACTCCTTCAATTCAAAGAGGCCCACGGCAATGCAATATATAGATGCTTCTAACTCTTGGAAGCCATTTTCCCATGGACTAGTGATTGACATGCTTTTTTTGTAACACTACCATTTCCTTTTTGGCGATGAGTAACATTCCCACAATCTAAAAAAAGACCAAATGCCACATACTCCGTGGGAGCAGAACATGATACATCGGCATCGACCAAGCCACAGGCAGGGCATTCGGCATCAATATGTATTATTTTGTTGCTGATTGAAGCCATGACACTTGTAGCAAGAATTAGGCTAATAAAGGGAGGGGATTATTATAAAAAACGCTGAGGAATGAGAGAAACCTAAAAGATAGATGCATTTAAAGAAAGGTAGCTATGCCTTGAGGCTGACTAGTGATCTGAATGAATGAATAACACCGACGACCCCCTATCATTAAGGTATTACTGGCACTTGTAGCAAGAAAGTGTTTTTTATTGATGCAAATATCGCTGTTTTCGTATCCAATGGTTTTTGGGTTCCAGAAAATTATTTACATTCTAGGAAATCAGTCAAAGCATCTCTATTAGCAAAATTTCCACTAACTAACTGCCCAAAGTAGAGTGCCAACACTAGTGCTTATTATTCTCTCTTCAAACTTGTTTCTTAGTTTTGTAACACATATCTGAGCAATATCATCCCTTGCATATTATAGTTAAATTAAAAACAAATGTTACTCCAAGTAACTACAACTTGTTAATTTGGTTTACATTTTCAGGTTTGTTTCATGTATAAAAGAAATCCCTAGTTTTGAAGGGTTCAAGCTGTTGCCATCATATGTCCACAAGTGCGTTGCTTTTTGAATGTGAAATGATAACTTAGTGTAGTTGATTATGTTCTACTCAAAACTTCTGCTGCTATAATGTCGTATGATAATGTTGTAAGGGTAGTAATTGGTCTCTTCTGCTGCTTATCAGAGATGGGGGGAAGCCGCCACCGCAGGCTCCGCTCTGCCATGCCGGAGTACGAGTTGGATGCTTTCGAGTTCTTCAGTATCATACTCGGGAGTTCCTCCAGGAGACAGGTATATAAAAGGAGAGATCTTCCCTTCACCCATCTCATTATGATAACTCTGCTGATTGCTACATCACTCATTGTCCCAAACTGTAGAGGCTGCCTGACACTTTTATGAAGATGCTGGATGGCTATCAGCTAAAGAATGTGAAGCTGCGACAGGCTGGCAGCGGGCTTCGCATGCATTGGGACGTGGATGTGGTGATCATGTACGGCCACATGTACCCGTGTCGTGGCTAGGAGCAGTTCTACCATGCCTATGACCTACGGCGCGGGTACTTCCTTCTCTTCAGGCACGACAGCGACGCCATGCTCACCGTGAAGGTGTTCAACACGACTATGTGTCGCATGCGCTACTAGGACAACGATGATGCCAGTACGTTCTGCCTCTTCTTCCTCTACGTTTGGCTTTGTCTCACATCGATTGTTAACGGTCATTGTTGCATTTGGTCGGGCAATGGGAGCAGCAACAGCGACTCTGGCTACAGCCAAAGCAGCAGCGACTCTGGCTGCAGCAAAAGCAGTAGTGAGGATGACTCGGAATGGAGTGGGGAAGAAGAGGAGCAGATTGGGGATGAGGAGGTGTTGGCTGGCAATGGGCAAGAGATGGTGTGGCTGAGGATGACCTAGCGATGGTGGTGGCTGACGATGGGCAAGAGATGGTGGTGGCTGGGGATGACCTAGCGATGGTGCTGCTTGAAGATGGCCTCGCGATGGTGGCGGTGCCTGACAATGACCTTGTGATGGTGGTGGCGCCGGCGATCCCATAGCCGGGCGACATGACCATGCTAATTATGGCAGAATACCACATCCCACTGCCTCCACTGCCTTGCCGCTCTTGGCGTATCAGGATGAGGAAGGATAAGGAGAAGAAGGAGGAGTGAACTATGTCAGGTATGCCAGATCTCCAAAATGATGTATACTTAGCTTTGTTTCCTCCGAAATGACATAAGTTAGCTCTAATATGCTAAGTTATCTCTAATATGCTAAGTTAGTTCTAATATGATCCATTTTACCTAGGTTAGCTCCAAAATGACTAACTTTACCTAGGTTAGCTCCAATATGATCCATTTTAGCTAGGTTAGCTCCAAAATTACTTATGTTAGCACAAAAATGACCTATACTTCCCTTATTTTCCTCCAAATTGACATAATAAGCTTAGTTAGTTAAAAATGGCATATTACCTATGTAAGCTCTAAAATGACACATAAGGAATAATAGAAAAACAAGGAAGAGGAGAAAAAGAAAGAATAGAAGAAGAAAGAGAAGAAAAAGAAAGAATAAAAGAAGAAGAATGAGAAGGAAAAGGGTAAAAACCTTCTTCTTCTTCTACTCTTCTTCTACTACTACTACTCTTCTTGTTCTTCTAGTCTTCTTCTTCTTCTTCATCATCGTCTTCTAACTTGCTTACTCCCATTTTTGCAGATTTGATTCACTTCATCGCAGCTAGATTGATGGACTGCTAGTTTTAATTTCTGTTACGATTTTGTGTTGAGAAACAATGTATGTTGAATAACTCCGTGAAACTATGTATGTATGTTGGTGAACTCCATGAAACTATGTATGTATTGGACGTTTTAATACCCTATGTGTTTTGTTGCATTGATGGAATGCTAGATGATGGGTACATGGGCTATGTTTGAGGTTGAAACTATATATATAATTTATGTCTTTTGAAAATGCAAGGATATAACAAAAAAAAGAAAAAACAGGGGCTATACAGGCTCTTTGTCGTCTGCTGGTGGACGACAAAGAGCTTTACCATCAGCCAGCAGACGGCAGAGCTGCCACGTGGCACCTACCTTGCAACCTAGGTCACTGGCTGGCCTATTTGATTACTTTGCCGTCTGCTGGCTGACGACAAAGGTGCAATGGTCTTTGCCGTCCACTAGCGGACGGCAAAGCACACTATTAACCCCCTAACGGCCATAAGCTGCCACATGTGCCGTCCAGGACTTTTGTCGTCCGCCAGCGGACGGCAAAGACCATTTCATCTTTGTCATCCGCCAGCAGACGGAAAAGAAGCCTTCGCCATAGCCTATTCAGCCGGACCTATTGCCGTCTGCTAACGGATGACAAAGGCCTTTGCCGTCCGCCAGGTATGCCTTTGCTGTCCGCCATGGTGGATGACAAAGTGCCTGATTCCTGTAGTGGAACTCTTTCCAAGAAAGAAAATTAAATTTCCATATGAATCTATTATGAGATCCACTTATGGATTGCATGCCAAAGATGATAATACTTAGATCTATTCGTGTTTTATGCCTAGCTAAGGGCGTCAAACAATAGCGCTTGTTGGGAGGCAACCCAATATTTTTGTTTTTGCTTTTTAAGTTCTGTTTTGCAATAAATAATTCATCTAGACTCTGGTTAGATGTGGCTTTATGTTTTAATTAGTGTTTGTGCCAAATAAGGCCTTTGGGATAGCTTACGGTGATAGTTGATTTGATCTTGCTAAAAAACAGAAAGTTTTGTGCTCAGGAACACAATTCTCATTTTTAACAGAAGCTTGATAAAATATTGGTTCTTTCTGCAGAAGATTAATAAACAAATTTCTTAGGTTGTCCTAATTTTTCAGAATTTTTGGAGTTAGAGAAGTATTCGAAGTATCCATATTTCTACTGTTCTGTTTTTGACAGATTCTGTTCTCTATGCGTTGTTTGCTTATTTTGATGAATCTATGGCTAGTATCAGGGGGTATGACCCATGGAAAACTTGGAATATAGTAGATATTATACCAATATAAATAAAGAATGAGTTCACAACAGTACCAAAAGTGATGATTTATTTTCTTATAGTAATGGAGCTTATGAGATTTTTTGTTGAGTTTTGTGTTGTGAAGTTTTCAAGTTTTGGGTAAGAATTTGATGGACTATGGAATAAGGAGTGGTAAGAGCCTAAGCTTGGGGATGCCCAAGGCACCCTAAGGTAATATTCAAGGGCAACCAAGAGCTTAAGCTTGGGGATGTCTGATATATCTCCAACTTATCTATAATTTTTGATTGTTCCATGCTGTTATATTCTCATTCTTGGATGTTTTATAATCATTTTATAGTCATTTTATATCATTTTTTGGTACTAAACTATTGACTTAGTGCCAAGTGCCAGTTGCTGTTTTTTGCATGTTTTTTACATCACAGGAAATCAATATCAAACGGAGTCCAAACACAATGAAACTTTTTGTGGATTTTTTGGACCAGAAGACATCCAGTGGTCCGGAGAAGCACCTGGGGGGGGTGCTCCGAGGGGAGCACAACCCACGAGGGCGTGCCTGGAGGCCCAGGCGCGCCCTGGTGGGTTGTGCCCACCTCGGTTGCCTCTCGAACCGCCTTACTCTATAAATACCCCAATATTTCAGAAACCCTAGGGGAGTCAACGAAAATCAATTCCAGCTGCCGCAAGTTTCGGAAACGCCAGATCCAATCTAGACACCATCACAGAGGGGTTCATCATGTCCATTGGTGCCTCTCCGATGATGCGTGAGTAGTTGTTTGTAGACCTACGGGTTCGTAGTTAGTAGCTAGATGGCTTCCTCTCTCTCATTTGATTCTCAATACAATGGTCTCTTGGAGATCCATATGATGTAACTCTTTTTGCGGTGTGTTTGTTGGGATCAGATGAACTTTGAGTTTATGGTCAGATCTATCTTTTTATCCATGAAAGTTATTTGAGTCTTCTTTGATCTTTTTTTGATCAATTAGATAGTAGGAAAAACTCCTACTGCGTCTTGTATTACTGCAACAAAGTGGAGTTACATGTCATACAAGTGAAAGCCTCCCTCGAGGTGAGGGTGAAGGGGGGGGGGGGTTGATAAAGCTATGGCTACACAATAGAGTTTACAAGTGTTGTGATGAGAGTTTTTTTCTTGTCCCCAACCTTGTAGGTGAGGTTGCCTAGGTCTTCTTTGAATCTTCTTTTCCAGGATGTGATCGTGGGGGGCACTCCTCTGAACAGTTTGTTATTACGTTCCTTCCATATCCCCCACGATGCTGTGAGAAACGTATCCATGAACAAGCCACCGTCATGTTTGTGTTTTGCAACCTCGAATAGTATTAGACGATCCCCATGAGTAGACCATGAGATTCTTAGTATCCTCCAGCATGCCTTGGAGAACTCGCGGTGGAAGAATAGGTGCTCCACCATTTCTTCTGCCTGATTATTACACAAGAGACATGTGAAGTTGGCCCCTATATAATAGTGTCTCCTCTTGAGCATGTTTCTTGTGTTCATCCTGTCTGAGAGAAGGAACCAGCCAAAGACCTTTATTTTGGGTGTATTGATAGACTTCCACAGCCAGTTGTATGCTTGATGGGCTCGAATCTCTCTGAAGTAGAAGGCATAGTAGTCCTTGGTTTTGAATTCAGTCTTCCTCCATACATAGGACCAAACATCATGGTCGCCATTTGTTAGGCTAACATCCCTTGTTTCTCTTTGCATCTCTCCTACCTCATCATGTGCTTCAATCGATAGCAGTAGTTGGAACGCCATACTCAGGTCTGTGATCTGCAAAAACTGTTGCGTTGAAATATCTTGTTTTGTTGTATATGAGTAGGCTCGAGGGTACCTTTCAGAGAGGATAGATTGATTCCAGCAGTCCTTCCAGAAGAGGGTCGTGTCGTCGTTACCAATTTGCACGGTGGTAATACCTCAAAAAATGGGGCTAAGTTGCATGACTTCACACCACCAAAAAGAGCCGCAGGGGTCCAATTCATGCGAGATATTGGTTCCATAGTATGTGTCCCAGATCATTTGTATTCAAGGAACGTCTTGCCGGTTGTAAAACTTGTGTAGGAACTTCTTCAACATGGCATCATTTTGTACATGCAGATCGACCACTCCCAGTCCTCCATGTTTTCTGGGGCGGCAAATTCTGTCCCCCTCGACCAGAGAGTTGCATTTATTCCCGTCGTCAGTTTTCTTTCTCCAAAGACACGTGCGTCTGATTTTGTCTATCTGCTCAATAATTTTGGGATGTAATCTGATTGTGCCCATTGTGAAGATGACCAACGACATGATGATTGAATTGATCAGGGCTATCTTGCCAGCATGAGACATGAGCATCATTGTGGCCGACACTTTGCATTCTGCTTTACACACCATAGGTGCGAGATCATGCACTGTTGGCTTTGTGGTCCCCAGGGGTAGACCGAGATACGTGAAAGGCATATTTGACACCGAACAACCAAAGATTGATGCAATGTTTTGGCATAGATCAGGCGCGGCGTTGACCAGCACTAGCGTAGACTTTTGAAAGTTGATGCGGAGGCCAATATACGTAGCATAATCAGTAAGGAAGTTCTTCATTGTTTGGGCTTGAACAGGGCAGGCCGGCATTATAATTAACGTGCCATCGACATACTGTATGACAGGAAAGTCCCCTCGGTTGGCATAATCCAGTGGGTGTTTGAGGAGTTGTTTTCTCATAGCATCATTGATCATAGCCTAAATCAGTTCTGCAGCAAGGACGAAAATTAGGGGGGATAGTGGGTCGCCTTGCCTGACACCTCATTTGCACAGAAATTGTCGTCCAGGGACTCCATTAAGTAGGATCGATGACTTGCCAGAGCCAAAGATGCATCTAATCCATTTGGAGTTGAAGCCCATGTGGTGCATGACGGTTATCATGGCTTCATGATCGATCGTGTCAAATGCCTTGGCAAAGTCAAGTTGGAGGAGAACTATATCTCGTTGGGAGGCCTGACATTGATGAATAAATTCGAAGGCCCACGTGAGGCAATCATGAAGTGATATCCCCTTGATAAACCTGTATTGGTTGCGGTGCACTAATCTGGTAATGACTTTCTGGAGACGGTTAGCCAGTATTTTGGTTATTATCTTCAGACAGCAATTGAGCAGTGTAATTGAATGGTAGTCGTTAACTGTTTCTGGGGAGTTTGTTTTGGGGATCAGAGTTATATGCCCGTAGTTCAAACTCTCAATGTTCAAAGAACCATCATGGAACTCTGAGCACAGGCGATAAAAGTCTGTTCGGACAATTGGCCAACATGCTTTAAGGAAAGCGCCTTTAAAACCGTCCAGGCCGGGTGCCTTGTCAAGTGGCATATCTTATACCACTTTGTCAATTTCAGCATTGGTGAATGGTGCGGTGAGTTGGTCCAAGTCAGTATCCTTGTCGATAAGGCTCTATAGATCAAACTTCATTTCATGTGGGGTTGATTTGCCCAATCTATCTTTGAAAGCGTTAAACAGTATGGATTCTTTGATCTCTTATACGCATGATTGCTTATAGCCTCGTATTTCTTCTCCGATATTTGGGTTTTCTTTGGCTAACTTGATCTAGTTATCTTGCAATGGGAAGAGGTGCTTTGTGATGGGTTCGATCTTACGATGCTTGATCCCAGTGATAGAAGGGGAACCGACACGTATGTATCATTGCTATTAAGGATAACAAGATGGGGTCTATTTCTACATAAATAGATCTTGTCTACATCATGTCATCGTTCTTATTGCATTACTCCTTTTTCCATGAACTTAATACACTAGATGCATGCTGGATAGCGGTCGATGTGTGGAGTAATAGTAGTAGATGCAGGCAGGAGTCAGTCTACTAATCTTGGACGTGATGCCTATATAATGATCATTGCCTGGATATCGTCATGATTATTTGAAGTTCTATCAATCTCCCAACAGTAATTTGTTCGCCCACCATTTGCTATTTTTCTCGAGAGAAGCCACTAGTGAAATCTACGACCCTCGAGTCTCTTCTTTATTATATTTGCCTTTGCGATCTATTTTCCTTTGCTTTTATTTTCAGATCTATTAAACCAAAAATACAAAAATACCTTGCTGCACTTTATTTTATTTGGCGTTCGATCTATCAATATTTACAACTTTCTCCTATCCACGTGCCAATTTCTGGCGCCGTTACCCGAAAGGGATTGACAACCCCTTTAACACGTCGGGTTGCGAGTATTTGTTATTTGTGTGCAGGTGTTGTTTACATAGTGTTGCTTGGTTCTCCTACTGGTTCGATAACCTTGGTCTCATCACTTAGGGAAATACCTACAGTCGCTATGCTGCATCATCCCTTCATCTTTGGGGAAATACCGACGTAGTTCTAGCAGACATCAAAAGGAATTTCTGGCGCCGTTGCTCGGGAGGATCAAGTCAAGATAGTCTCCCGACCACATGCCAATTTCTGGCGCTGTTGCCGGGGAGACATCATCAACATCTAACAGGTTCCTAATCACAAATCTCATCTCCTTGCAATTTACATTATTTGCCATTTGCCTCTCATTTTCCTCTCCCCCACTTCACAAAAATTTGCCATTTTATTCGCCCTCTTTTTCGTTCGCCGTTTTCTTGCCGGATATATTTTTGAATGCAATCTTGTTTGCTACTTTTGTCATTATGGACAGTTCTTCCTCTATTGTGTGCACTCCGGCGAACGAGGTTCTCAACTTAAACAAAGGGGAGGAGAGAATTTGAAAGATGCTTGGTATAGGATTTGCAATGCTCATAATAGATTTATCCGTAAGCAATCTACTGTTGTTCTTATTCGCTATTTTTATGTGGGCATCACCAATTGGTATAGATTCATCCTTGATACGATTACCGGTGGAAATTTCTTGATGTGTCCCTCTCTTGATGCTTTTAATGCTATGGGAAATTTAGTAGGCTCACCACCTCTTATGATTAATGAAACAACTTTGACTCTTGAGCATGTCATGGAAAGATTAGATGCTATTGAAAAGAAAATGCTTACTGAAGAGCATATCAAAAACTTGGATAAAAAGATGCATAATTTTTCTACTAAAATTGGGTCCAAAGTAGGAGAAGTTTTTAAGTTGTTAAAAGAAAGGGGGCCGTAATTCATGAAAGAATTGAAGAAAGCACGTCTCGGATTGATAAACTAGAAGAAATCTTTAGTAATTTAAGCACGGCTTTTGCCTCCACTAAAACTATTGAAAAAACTCCCGTAAAGATTGGCAAGAATACTCAAGTTACTAAGAATAAGGGTGCAACTTCTAGTAATAACAGTAAAGAGGATCTTAAGATGATTAGCATTCACCCGGATTTTGTTGAAGTTATAAGAGATCCCTTCGGTAAGAATGAATTCTTTAAATTTGTTCCTAGGAGTATTATCATTGAAAATCTTTATGCTAAATCTTTGAAGAATTCTAAGTGTTTGATTGAAGAGTTGGAGAAGGATGACAAAACTTAGATCCTTGCTTTATGCCTAGCTAGGGGCATGAAACAATAGCGCTTGTTGGGAGGCAACCCAATGAATAAAATTTATTTTTGCCGTTTGCTTTCTGTTCTTGAGTGATTGCACAATTATGCTACTGTTATGATTGTGTTTTTGTGTTTTAATTAGTGTTTGTGCCAAGCAAAGCCTTTAGGATCTTCTTGGGCGATAGTTGTTTGATCTTGCTGAAAAACAGAAACTTCTGTGCTCAAGAAAATAATTCTCATTTTTAACAAGAGCGTGATAAAAATACCAATTATTTTTGCAGAATATTAATATACAAATTGCTTAGGTATTCCTATTTTTTTTCAAAAAATTGGAGTTACAGAAGTATTCGAAATGTCTAGATTGCTACGTACTGCTCTGTTTTTGACAAATTCTATTTTCTTTGCGTCGTGTGCTTGTTTTGACGATTATATGGTTTTCTTTGAAGAGTTTTTGCCATAGAAAAGTTGGAATACAGTAGATATAGTGCAATAATAAAATATGAATGGGTTTGCAACAATACTTATAGTAGTGGTTTGTTTTCTTATACTAACAGATCTCACGAAGGTTTTGTTTAGTTTTGTGTGATTGAAGTTTTGAAGTTTTGGGTGATGTTACGATGGATGAAGGAATAAGGAGTAAGAAGAGCCTAAGCTTGGGGATGCCCATGGCATCCCGAGCTATTATCCAAAGAGAGGCAAGCAACTAAGCTTGGGGGTGCCCCGAGTGGCATCCCCTCTTTCTTCTAATGACCATTGATATTTTACCCGAAGCTATATTTTTATTCGTCACATACTATGATTTTTGCTTGGAGCGTCTTGTACGATATGAGTCTTTGCTTGTTTTGCTTTTTGTTTTAAGTCTTGATCCCTTGATGGACACACTTATTTGAGAGAGCCAAAATTATGCCATGACTTGTTAGAATTGCTCTCTATGCTTCACTTAAATCTTTATGAGCTATGGAATTGCTCTAATGCTTCACTTATATCTTTTTAAGCACGGTGTGCTTTAGTATTTTTGAAGAAATGCTCTCATGCTTCACTTAAATTTATTTGAGAGTTTGTAAATTTTTTTATAAGAAATTCTCTCTTGCTTCACTTAAATTAATTTGGGAGAAAGAAATATTATGCTCATGATCTTCACTTATATTTGTTTGAGCTTGTCAAAAGCAACACATGAAAATTAGTTCCAAACACTACAAAAAAATACATTTCCATGATGATACGTGTTTGTCATAGTAGGTCGCGTTTTCTGTCATGCATGTACATCCATGACGATTTTATGACAGAATCAAGATAGTCATACATGTGCTGTCGTAGAAGTGTTCCATGACATTACAAAATTATCATCATGGTCCATTATGACGAGCAATTATGCACAACACCAAAACCGATCAAGCAAAGGTACATCATACAGGGAAAAACGTTGCACATCCAGCATATATTACAGGAAATTACATCCACTGGGCAATCAAAGATTGATGCCAGTGCAAATAAATGAACAGGACCTAACGATCTACAACGTCACAATCTGCAACCTCAGCGCGGATGGCGCCCATAAGCATGTGGGCAAGTTCTTGCTGCTTTGCTACACTGTCTCTGAAAACATTGATCAGTTATTGTTGCGCACGAATGTGCACCTATGATTCCTCCACCATTTCCATCATTGCTTCAGCCATTAATTGGTTCACAAACATACATTTTTTCTGTTGCATTCGAAACAGAGGAAACTGAACAGATTCATATGGTGATTTTGGCGGGCTTGTATTATTGATAGTGGAGAGTGTCTCGACCACTTCATCATAACACAAATTAGGAGGGGAACCGAGTTATTGCCATATTACCTGGCCTAGATTTTTGGAAAGAAATAATGGGGTTGCCTTGCTGTTTTCAGAGTTTGTCTTCTTATCTTCAGCAGCCTGCACCAAATTAACACACTAGCATTGCTATCATTGGCCAAGTCAGATAATAGGAAATCAACATTGACACAACGAACGTTTGGGCAACCAGACCACACCAGCCTACACCATATTAACACAATATGACATAGATATCATCAGCCAGGTAAGGTAATATGAAAGCAACATTGACATAATGAATGAATGGGCAACCAGAGCAGCACTACAATTTAGTAATGTGCATGGTATGAGATAGTACACTCATGCAGCTCAGTATGCAAAACTACCAGATAGTTTTCCTTACAAAAATCAACATTGTCGCCTTTAAAATTATGCTACAACTAATTTTAGATCAGATAAAGGTTGGATTCACACTGATTAACAAAATACGTGCTGATGTAAAATATAGTGATATACAACATGTACTTACATTAGCATTGGAGCACAGTGAATTCCTGCAAGATACTTTCCTTGAATACGATCCCATTGGAGGAAATCTTCTATCGTTTAACCTTATTTTCTAAAAGAGAGATGGGTAAGAATCATGTATAAAATATGATCAGAATGCTATAAAATTTCACGATGAGAGGATACGCACACGCTTCATAGAATGGAGTTGACATATTTTTGCTGGACTGGAGCGGACTAGTTCTTTGGCCACTGGAATATGCTTATTATCAGTGGGAGTTGGGTTTCTCTGTGCTGGAGCAGTATCTATGAAATCTGGAGTTGGTTTATTATCTCCTGGCGTTTGGATCTTTTGCAAAGACCTGGTTTGTAACCCTTCAGATTCTAACATAGCCGTCTTCCCCTTGCATGCCTTATATAGAAGAATGGTGCTTCAATTATAAAACATGCTGTAGCAGAGATGGAATAGGTACTGAAGAATAGAAAGGCATGACATATTGACATGTATTCCCTCCACCCGGAAATAAATGGATGGGTCTAGGCGTATTTAAGTTCTAGATACATCCAGTTTTATCCATTTCTGCGACATGTAATCCGGACGAAGGGAGTATGATCTAAGAGCTAGGGATACGACAGGACAACAGTGTAAAAAACATTACTTGAATGTAAAATTGTATGCTAGCGCAACATATGTGTGTATGATTGGGGAACTAAGATGGCATTGCAAGAGACCACTAGAACAACACTTCAATGTAAAAAAGAACATGGTATGGTAGACAAATGAAGTACATACTGATGAATAACAATGCATAAGATATTCAGAAGCATGATGTCCAAACTAAGCATATGGCATTGTGATAGAGTAGAATGACAGTACTTGAATTTGAAAATATGTTATCATGAATGGAATAGGTACTGAAAAATAGGAAGGCATGCCATATTTACATGCATGATCAATAGGCTAAGCACAAGGCATTGCAACAGAGTAGATGCACTCCAGGACATTATATGCATGTTGTACCCATATCAAGGGCCAAGTTAGAGCAAGGACCTTGTGGGGTGAATAGGATTCATCATCTTTCGACAAGTCTTGTGAAGAACTGCATTTACATGTTCCATCATATTGGGTATCTTTGACGTCAAGTTTGTTGGCCGTTACATTGCTCCGTGAGGTTCTTGTGGAAAATCAGTGTGTGCAATTATATCTAACATGCATGGAAGACAACTAGTAGTTAGATTTATGTATTGAGTGCCTGTAGGAGATGACATAAATAGTAGGACTGGGGTTAACTAGCAGCAACAGGTCTCAAAAACTAAAGGGAGAACACAGATGAAAGCTACAGAATATGTATCATTTGTACTCGAGATTAACTAGATGGCACACAAAAGTATTAAAGAACAACATAGATAATACTAGAAGTGGTATAATACTATAATCACCAGCCTGTGGGATAGCATTGGCTGATGGATGATAACTATGGAACAATGTTACCTAAAGAACAAGAATCTTAGCTGAACTATGGAACAACGTTAACTCCTGAACAAGACTCGTAAGAGATCAACATGAATATACAGTGAAATGTGATAATCTATTTTCCATGCTTAGATGAATAACAAAGCCATAAAAGTTGCACACAAGTAAGATGAGGGTACAACCTATCTGGCCGCCATCCATAGGAGTGAGCATCATGTGCTGACTTGTCGATGGCCTTGAAGTTGTTTTGGCTGTCCATGTCGAGCACGCGCATTCGATGCAGGGAACTGTTGAGTGGGGACTATAGCTCCCTTCTGGTGTATGATTCCTTTGTTGGAGCAGTTGCGGTGAGTCGGTAGACGGTGCGGCTGAAGATGCAGAAAACACATAATGTTAAGAATGACACATCTCTCTGATATGAAGAAATACCCTAAGAGATCAACAACATGGTACGAGAGTGGTCACACGTCTGTTGACTGAAGACTAAATTGGGGTCACACGATGTTATTTTATTTTGGTACTGTCTGATCTACGCCAGATGGCTTGATGGCAGTCTTGTGCCTCAGACTGACACTGTTCGGAATCTTCCCCGAAGAGCCAGCGACCACCGATAGAGCAGCCTGCCTCCGTCGTCCGTGGCCCCGACCAAAACCCCGCTCCCCGCCCCACCGCACTTCCTTGGTTGCGCCGCCCCCGGGCCAATCCACGAAGACTCACCGTCATCCAGATCCAGCGGCGGCAGTACCTTCAACCCACGTGACTCTAAGATAGCCATCTAAGCGCTGCTTCCACGGCGAACTTGCGCCCCCGCACCCTTATGTTAGACACCAGCCAACCGACAGCCTAGGAGCTCCGCCGCCTCGAGGGGTGCTGCTTCCCATTGGGAATCGATTGGCCCAGAATAAAAATTCAGACAACTAACGCCTAAATAAAGTGATTCAAGATGAGGGT
The DNA here is from genome assembly GCF_018294505.1 of Triticum aestivum. Classification (NCBI taxonomy): domain Eukaryota; kingdom Viridiplantae; phylum Streptophyta; class Magnoliopsida; order Poales; family Poaceae; genus Triticum; species Triticum aestivum. Next base: position 394,740,302 of record NC_057806.1, on the reverse strand, counting down.
GCGACCTATCTAGCGGCCCGGTGAAGTAGGCAGCTCCAGCTGCCGAGTCAGTGAGGCCGGCGAGGTTGCGGTGGCTACCGACGGTAGGGAAGCAGAGATGTTGCTGTCGGCATTCTGGGAACGGGGGTCCCCAAACTTGCCTACTTGCGGCCTGTGGCGTGGCTCAAGTGGGGGCCTAGCACGGGCCATCTTCATCAGCTCAAGCTCAAGACCCTCGCGAGGGGCCAAGCCTCGCGGGCGGATGACAGGAAGCTTCCTCAGAGGCAGCCTCATCAGGTAGGCTCGCGACGAGGCGGAGAGATCAAGGCAGGGGTACCTCGCGAAGAGCCCGTGACACAAGCCATGACGGTCGAGACCAGGCGGGCGCCGGCCTGCGCAGTGTCCTTGTTTCCCCTTTGGTGCAAAGGGGGCAAGCACAAGCCAAGGCATCAGGCAAAGGTTGCCATTCCGGTGCAATGAGACCAAGACCAGTAGAGCGGCAGGACGGGGGTCACCATGGAGCCCAAGACGGCGTCATCACCAGTACTTTTGGCAGCCGAAGACCACCTTTGGTCAGGATAACTTGTACTATATGTTCCCCTTCAAAATGGCCAATTGTTGGCGCCCTTCCCGCTCATTATTTGGGGAGAGGCCCAGGGCCTCTATAAATAGAGCTAGCCACCACAGAGTAGAAAGGGAGAGGAGAAATCTGGTAGAACCCTAGTAGAGAGAGAGAGAGGCGACTGAACTCACCCTAGCAGTTCATCGCACCAGCTCAAGAACACCTCTCGTGAGGCTGTTCTTTCCTTGTATTATTCATCATCAGCCCCTGAAGTAATCCACCACACCACACACTGGAGTAGGGTATTACACCACAATGGTGGCCCAAACCAGTATAAACCTTGTATCCCTTGTGTTGTTCGTTGTTTCCAGCTTAGATCACGTGAGGAGGTTGGACGTAGATCGGTAGGGGAGAGATATCCGTGCGCACCCCAGTGTTTGAACCTCAAGGGTCTACCGGAACCCGAAATCCGACAGTTGCGACGGTCAACGGCTAAGGGGAAGCAGCATCGGGGCTCTGGACAGATCCGAAGTTGGAGCCGCTCCGGCGCCGTGAACAACGGCGGGGGTGAATCGGCTCCGGTACGGTTGACGCGGCCGTCGTCGAGGAAGCTCCAGCAGCACGGAGTACGAGGCACATGGCCTAGTGCACGACGGCAAATGGACATCGTCTCCGGCATTTGGGAGGAGGGCGGCTACGAATTTGGTGCGGTGGGGGGCGCCATGGAGGAGGGGCTGAGGTTTCGCGGCTCGGGAGAAGGGAGCTTCCGGGGAGAAGGTGAATTGCCGCCCACGAGGTATGAATGGGGAATTGGGAGGGGGAACCATGTCTTACGGACATTTGTCTGAAATGGGAGGGGGGGTTACAGTTCTACCCCTTCCTTTAGGCTTCTCGGCTTGGGTCTGTGTACTGAGGGTTGGGGATAGTAGAGTAACTTTTCTTCTCCCAAATAGTGGGCACGAGCAATTTCGGGCGAGAAGGGCGTGTTTTGAAATATAGTGGGTGCGAGCGATTTCGGGCATGTTTTGAAACAGTGGGTGATAACCCACAAGTATAGGGGATCGCAACAGCTTTCGAGGGTAGAGTATTCAACCCAAATTTATTGATTCGACACAAGGAGAGCCAAGGAATATTCTCAAGTATTAGCAGCTGAGTTGTCAATTCAACCACACCTGGAAACTTAGTATCTGCAGCAAAGGGTTTAGTAGCAAAGTAATATGATAGTAGTGGTAGCGGCAACAAAAGTAAAGACATCAATAGTAATGTTTTTGGTATTTTGTAGTGATTGTAATAGTAGCAGCGGAAAAGTAAATAAGCGAGAACCAGTATATGGAAAACTCATAGGCACCGGATCAGTGATGGATAATTATGCCGGATGTGGTTCATCATGTAACAGTCATAACATAGGGTGACACAGAACTAGCTCCAGTTCATCAATGTAATGTAGGCATGTATTCCGTATATAGTCATACGTGCTTATGGAAAAGAACTTGCATGGCATCTTTTGTCCTACCCTCCCGTGGCAGCGGGGTCCTATTGGAAACTAAGGGATATTAAGGCCTCATTTTAATAGAGAACATGAACAAAGCATTAGCACATAGTGAATACATGAACTCCTCAAACTATGGTCATCACCGGGAGTGGTCCCGATTATTGTCACTTCGGGGTTGCCGGATCATAACACATAGTAGGTGACTATAGACTTGCAAGATAGGATCAAGAACTCACATATATTCATGAAAACATAATAGGTTCAGATCTGAAATCATGGCACTCGGGCCCTAGTGACAAGCATTAAGCATAGCAAAGTCATAGCAACATCAATCTCAGAACATAATGGATACTAGGGATCAAACCCTAACAAAACTAACTCGATTACATGATAAATCTCATCCAACCCATCACCGTCTAGCAAGACTATGATGGAATTACTCACGCATGGCGGTGAGCATCATAAAATTGGTGATGGAGGATGGTTGATGATGACGACGGCGACGAACTCCCTCTCTGGAGCCCCGAATGGACTCCATATCAGCCCTCCCGAGAGGTGTTAGGGCTTGGCGGCGGCTCCGTATCGTAAAGCGCGATGATTTCTTCTCTCTGATTTTTTTCTCCTCGAAACTCAATATATGGAGGTGGAGTTGGAGTCAGAGACACAACAGGGGGCCCACGAGGTAGGGGGGCGCGCCCTAGGGGGGGCGCCCCCACCCTCGTGAGAAGGGTGTGGGCCCCCCTGGTCTTCATCTTTGGCTAGGATTTTTTTATTGTTTTTTCTAAGATGTTCCGTGGAGTTTCAGGTAATTCTGAGGATATTTGTTTTCTGCACATAAAACAACACCATGGTAATTCTGCTAAAAACAACATGAGTCCGGGTTAGTTCCATTCAAATCATACAAGTTAGAGTCCAAAACAAGGGCAAAAGTGTTTGGAAAAGTAGATACGACGGAGACGTATCAACTCCCTGTTGACACACGAACACGTCACGTGTACCCTCGACGCCGGGGGTGATGCACCGCAGCTCACGTCGAAGGAGACCCGACCGACAGCGCGATACGCAGGACAGTCGGCGGGCGCTTTTGCAGACCCGAAATCCCGCGCACCCGGGAGGGACCCCGTCAGGGATTGCGGCGGCTATGGGCTGCCCTAGGTCGATTCGCTCGCCCCTAGAGCCTCGAGGATCGCTGCCCTCCAATGCGAAGAACGAACGAAGAACGAGAAAGAAAGATACAAGGGTAAGGGATAAAAGTAGATGAACACCAAAAAGTAGTAGATTGATTTGATCGATTGGGTGTTGTTTCAATCGGCCGTCACCCCCAACATATATAAGAGGCGGTTGGACTTCCCGTACAAGCAAAGAATTTATCTAGGCTTTCCTTACAAGAAAATTACATCAGTTCACGTCCAAAACCTTAGTCAAATTCGGACTGGTTTATCCGAACTTTCCAAAACTGTTCGGTTTGAACTGGCTGCACCTTGCGGGTCTTTTTTACGGTGGTAAACGATCTCGGATGAAAACAAGCCCAACCCGGCAAGTTTTCCATCCGAGTAAGCTGTCCACACCGACAATGTTTCTATCCGGCAAGCTTTCACACCGGCAAGGCTTCACTCCGGCAAGGTTTTCACTCCGGCAAGGTTTGTACTCCGGCAAGGTTTGTACTCCGGCAAGATTTGTACTCCGGCTAGGGTTCCTCTCTGACAAGGTTTCACTCCGGCAAGAGTTTTCCTTCCCACTCAAGGCCGGCCCGCGAAGTGTTGCCTCTAACTTTTGCATACGAACCCGGATTCTTCACCATGCCAAAATCTGGTGTCAACACATGCCCCCCTGTTTTTCGGCAAAGCTTGTGTGCCGAAAAATAACTTGTACTGTGTTTGTTCTAAGGACGATGTCAACACCCCACCGGCCATTTATTTTTCTTAGGGCGATAATTATGTATCGGCCATTGCCTATTTAGGCTTCTTTCCACACACTCGGGTGGTATTTCTTCAAGTACTTGCCATTGAGAGCTCGAGGTAACAATGCCCCTTGTATGGATTCCACCAAATATGAATTTCCGGGAACTACTCTTGCGATCCTAAAAGGACCTTTCCAACTAGGAGACCACTTCCCAAATTTTCTCTCTTTTGAACCAATCGGTAGAATTACTTTCCATACGAGATCACCAACTTGAAAATTCTTCGACTTGACTTTCTTATTGTAAGCTCTTGCCACCCTTAACTTGTCTCTCTCTATGGCCTTCAAAGCAGCCAAACGTTTATCGGCAACTTCGTCAATGTTATCCATCATTAAGTTATAAAAGTCTACAGCCGATAAATCATTTTGCTTGGCTATTCTCAAAGCATTCAAATTTACCTCCACCAGTAAAACAACCTCTTGACCATATACTAGCTCATATGGAGTTACCTTCGTAGCACCATGCATTGAGATCCTATGTGCCCACAAAGCTTCAGACAACAACTCATGCCATCTCCTTGGATTATCATCAACCTTCTTCTTGATGAGCTTGATTAAAATTTTATTGCTAGACTCAGCTTGTCCATTGGCTTGGGCAAAATATGGAGATGAATCGAGCAATTTTATATTATAAGATTCGGCAAATTCTCTAACTTGGTGTGACATGAAAGAGGAGCTTTGATCTGTAGTCAATGTTTGAGTAATGCCGAATCTATGAATAATGTGCTCGGTTACGAATTTTATCACCTCCGTATGTGTCATGTTCTTGAGAGGTACTGCTTCAGACCATTTAGTGAAATAATCAGTTGCCACCAATACGAACCGATGCCCCTTTGAGGAAGACGGATGAATTTGTCCAATAAAGTCTAAACCCTATCCTCTGAAAGGCCACGGCTTGATAATGGGATGTAACATAGCAGCAGGAGCCAACTGAATATCACCAAATCTTTGACAAGCTTCGCACCCTTTATAATACCTGAAGCAATCATTAATCATGGTCGGCCAATAAAACCCAGCACGTCGTAATAACCATTTCATCTTGAGAGCCGACTGGTGAGTACCACAAATGCCTTCATGTACCTCTCCCATAGCAACTCTTGCTTCGTCCTCATCCAAGCACTTTAAAATAACATCATCAACTGTTCGGCGATAAAGATCATCATCCCTCATAGTATATTTAAAAGCCATACGCCGAACAGCCCTATCCACCCTTTCACTCGAATTACGTAAGTAAGCAACAATGGGCTTCCTCCAGTCAGAATTGTCACCTGCACTAGATTTTTGTTAATGACCGAGTCAGTGGGTTCTGGTTCGGCCTCTTCTATACTGGTAAGACAAGACATCGGACTTTGAGAAATATGAAACATGCCATGATCAACATGGTATCCAGATGCTTGCTGTGCCAACTCATTTGCTTTCCAGTTGTCATGTCTAGATATATGTGCAATGCTAAAACAATCCAAAGTAGAGATTATATCTAGACATTTATCAAGATAAACATTAAGTGATTCGTCCAAACACTGAAAGACTTTGGATATTTGCTGCACCACTAGTAACGAATCACCATAAGCCTCAATATGTATAGCACCTATAGCAAGTAAAAGAGTCAATCCGAATAACAACGCATATTCGGCCTTGATTAATCGCGCATAAAAATATTCTAAGCGGCACGAGGCTTCAAAAAATAGTACCATAAAGAAATATATAAACAACACCAACACTTTGGCCATTGCTATGAATTGAACCATCAAAACATAATCTCCATAGTACTAGAGAGACGAGGTTAATATTAATATTATGCATGACATTAACCCGATGTTCAGTAACAAAATAAACTTTGATTTGGCCTCTTATAGATCTCAAAGATGCATAAGCCAAATCATATCCAAACAAAGTATAAGCCCACCAACCAATTCTGTAGCTATGAATTGGTCTATGCAGCATATATTCAATGACATCGGTCATGATGTCTCAAATCCATTCAATCATAATATAGGCATACATATAAATTTTCATGAGCATGTATCTTGTCTCGCTCTCCAATCAAACTAAGGACGATGTTAGAATACTACACCGACCATGCATTGACATACTCTTAGGATGATAGATAAATATCGGCCATTACCATGTAAACTTCATTCAAAGGACATATAGCCGAAATAAACAAATGAAATGACAAATCAAGTATTTCGGCCCTTTGGATCAGCAACAAACTTGTAGCTAATCAAATGTATAGTGACTTGGTAATACCCTCTCATGACGTAAGAAATTATATTGCATCCATGGATTAAAATAAGCCCATTGAGGGTTACCAATCAAACCTGATGACGAATTCCATGGCATAGGCGTTAATGGCATAGTAGGATAATGTGTAGACCAAAGATGTTGAAACCTTCGGCTTGGTCCTTCATAGTTTTTACTCTTTTCCTTCTTCACTTTTGCCGCACTTCTTGTAATGGAGGCGTGCACATAATTCTTATTTTGAGCACTTCCTTTGGGAACCCATGCCATGTTCCTTTCTTCAAGTTCTTGTGCACTAAGTTTGTGTAATTCCCTCTTTTGCCAATATGATAAGCCGAGTGGGCATCTCGGCCGTGATTCTGTTTTGACCAATGGCAATTCCTTTTTGGACTTGTGCACTCTCAACTTCTTTTCTTCAGATTTGGCACTTTGACTCTCAATAATTGGTCGCTTCGTCTCATTGCCTTCTATAGCCAATGTCAACACTTTAATTGGCTCTTTATTATTTGAGATCAAATCTGAAGTAGCACACTTACGACCATCTCTTTTCACGCGATAGACTTGCTTGACCACCTCTTTTTTCATCCATGGTGTCCGGACCGATTCCTTATAATTGATACAGTCTTTAACATGTGACTGTTCAAATGTTGATCTTCTCGGAGCCGCATAACATTGGTGAGATGGTCTAAAATAAGATGGAGAATGTGCCCTTGTATCATACCTGTCCCATGATTAATATGGATCTACATGAGCATAGGGAGGCATCCACAGCATTGGCATTGGCGGACCAAAATAAGGATATGAATATGTTGCATTGAAACTCTCACTTTGCCAATACCGATCCTCATATTTGCGCCTTGGGGGTGATCTTGGTTTCTTTGCATGATTGGGCCGATAAGCATTCTTCTCTTCACTCTTCTTTTGATATTTCTCCAATAGTTCAGCGAAGGTGATTTTTGATCTTTTACACTCGCGCTTATTTCGGCCTTTGTTTTCTTTTGGTTTGTTTTCATCGATCGTTGGATTTGCTTGCTGCCCCCCCAGTCCTTGGCGTCTCCATTGTAGCTTCGATGGAATTCTTGCCCTCAAGATTATGTTCATTATGCTCTTCAACAACTTCTTTACTTGAAAGCTTGATCCCATCACCTGCAGTTTTTACCTTCTCTTTAAATGGATCGGCTTGAAGCAGCCGATGCAAAAACTTTTTGCCATCGGGACCAATCGGAATAGACAGGTCATCTCTTGGTGTTTCAACAAACTTCAATCGTCCTTTTTCAATGGCCGATTTAACTATTTGACGAAACATGTTGCAGTCCTCAAAATTATGCTTGGACGAATCATGCAACTTACAATACATTCGTCCTTGGATTAATGGCTTAACATGGTGATCAATAATTATAATGTAATTATTTTTCAGCAACAAGTCAAATATTTGATCACACATGCTTGAATTGAAGGTATACTTCTTGTTTTCTAGCCGATATTGCTGTGAGAACGGCTTTGGAATTAAGCAAACGAATATTTCAGATTTTGCATCACACCATTTGGCTATGCATTGTGTTTTGCACTCTATCTCCGATGTCTTTGGGTAAGATATTATGGTAGAATCGGTTTTCTCAACAGAATTTAATCTTGGCTTTAAATTTCTAAAACGAAAATAGTTAGAACACACATGTCTCAATTGAGACCAAGTGCAAGCCAAGTATGAAGTAAGCAAAGCTACCCAAATAGATATGAACTTTAGATAAAGCAATGGGGAAAGCTTTGGCTGTAATAATAAGTCACTACCGGTCTTTATAAATGGCGTAATGGGTTGACCGATATGCTCAATAACAACTTTATTGCTAGCAAGTAAATTACCCTTCTTCATTGGTCTTTCAAAATCACTTATGAGGATTTTTCTAATAGATGCATCAACAATAAAGTCCTGACCAAATCTTAAAATAGGTAAATTAGTTGCTAAACATACCTCTTCAAATATGTTGGGAGAGCACGATGGTGGTGTGACTTGAACAATATCTTGCTCCGCCTTTGGATGGCTCCCCAACGCCTCTTCATCATCTTTTTCTTGATTCCGGGCATCATTACATTGAAAAAATTTGTCGGCCAAACTTTGTTTGGCTACTTGTTCTTGTCCTTGAAGTTCATCAATTTCTCTGGCACGGAACTCATAGGCCAGGAAGTAGGTTCCATTAACTTTGGAAAAGTCAAGTATGGTCGCTTTGCTAGGCTTGCCATGCCCTTTCTCAATAATGCTTGCCTCTTTGCATTTGATGGATTCAGAATATATACTTCTTGATTCGGCTCTTTTAACCGGAGCACTTTCATGTTCTGAATCATCTTTATTTACATTGCTTCTACCAATTGGCAATGCTTCTTTCACTTGAGCCAATTCTGTTTCTCTTTGTTTCTGGCGGTGAGCGGCAAAATTGGCTTTAATCTTTTTCTCAATTTCAGCCCACTTCGGATACGATTGCCCCGCAATGCTTTTAGATTCTTTCGGCAATGGCACATGGGTGTTGCCGAAACTTTGCAATTGTGTAGGGACTGTATAATATGATGTAGTACTAGGTGAAGGCATATGCATTGTTGTAAAACCATATTTTTGCTCGCCAATCTTATCAATTGGCAAAGATTCATCTTCTTTCAAAACTCTAGCTTTTATTGCGGCATAATCAGGAAATAGCCCCCTTTTCATGTTGTTCAAGGCAAAGAGCACTAATCCTCTTATTTTGGGCTAAACTCTTCAATGCAGCCACTACTACCTCATCTTCTACAATATTGGGCACAACCTCTCTTGTAAAATTTACATTTATTCGGCTATGACCAGGAAGGTATGAAGCCGAATTATGAACATCTACAGTTGTGTGTGGTGCTGAAAGATTACTGAGATTGGGTGTAGCATATGACAGTTGAGAGTAATTGGCCGAATAGCTAGTAGTAGCATGGCCGATTCTCCCATCCATCGGCATGGTTGAACTAGTATATTGCAAATTAGTTGCCGATGAATAAAAAGGTGAAACACTTTGTCGCATGATATTAGAAGTTCCTACAAGAGGTGTTTCAACTTGATTGCCCAAACTCGTCATGTTATTCATCGGCATATAAATTTTTGGGGTTGCCGATGCATGGGAGTTGGGATACATATGTTGCATGTTGCTAAAATTATATGAAGTAGGATCATGGAGATTTTGTTGCATCGGCCCTTGCACATAATTAGATATATGATTGATAAAGCTAGGGCTAGCCGATACATTATTCTCATTAGATGATCTAGCAACAACATATGCATTATTTGCATCTACATATGTGAATTGGGTATTCATATTACCTTTGTAGATTGCAAACCCTAGATGACGATCTCTTCGTAGCAAGAATGGGCTGGAGACCATTCAAAGCTTCGTCCCCAGCGGAGTCGCCAAAAAGTGTGTTCGCACACGAACACGTCACCGTGTACCCTCGACGTCGGGGGTGATGCACCACAGCTCACGTCGAAGGAGGCCTGCCGAAAGCGCGGTACACAAGACAATCCGGCAGGCGCTTTTGAGGACCCGAAACTCCACATGCCCGGGAGGGACCCCGTCAGGGCGCGCAGCGGCTATGGGCTGCCCTAGGTCGACCTGATCGCCCCTAGGGCCTTGAGGTTCGCCGCCCTACAATGAAGAAGAACGAATGAAGAACGAGGAAGAAGAAGAACAAGGGAGAAGGAAAAGTAAAGGTAAAAGATGTAGATAGATTTGTTCGATTGTGTGTGTGTTGACACACGAACACGTCACGTGTACCCTCGACGCCGGGGGTGATGCACCGCAGCTCACGTCGAAGGAGACCCGACCGACAGCGCGATACACAGGACAGTCGGTGGGCGCTTTTGCAGACCCGAAACCCCGCGCACCCGGGAGGGACCCCGTCAGGGATTGCGGCGGCTATGAGCTGCCCTAGGTCGATTCGCTCGCCCCTAGAGCCTCGAGGATCGCTGCCCTCCAATGCGAAGAACGAACGAAGAATGAGAAAGAAAGATACAAGGGTAAGGGATAAAAGTAGATGAACACAAAAAAGTAGTAGATTGATTTAATCGATTGGGTGTTGTTTCAATCGGCCGTCACCCCCAACATATATAAGAGGCGGTTGGACTTCCCGTACAAGCAAAGAATTTATCTAGGCTTTCCTTACAAGAAAATTACATCAATTCATGTCCAAAACCTTAGTCAAATTCGGACTGGTTTATCCGAACTTTCCAAAACTGTTCGGTTTAAACTGGCTGCACCTTGCGGGTCTTTTTTACGGTGGTAAACGATCTCGGATGAAAACAAGCCCAACCCGGCAAGTTTTCCATCCGAGTAAGCTTTCCACACCGACAATGTTTCTATCCGGCAAGCTTTCACACCGGCAAGGCTTCACTCCGGCAAGGTTTTCACTCCGGCAAGGTTTGTACTCCGGCAAGGTTTGTACTCCGGCAAGATTTGTACTCCGGCCAGGGTTCCTCTCTGACAAGGTTTCACTCCGGCAAGGTTTGTACTCCGGCAAGGGTTTTACTCCGGCAAGGTTTGTACTCCGGCCAGGGTTTCACTCCGGCAAGGTTTGTACTCCGGCAAGGTTTGTACTCCGGCAAGATTTGTACTCCGGCCAGGGTTCCTCTCTGACAAGGTTTCACTCCGGCAAGAGTTTTCTTTCCCACTCAAGGCCGGCCCGCGAAGTGTTGCCTCTAACTTTTGCATACGAACCCGGATTCTTAACCATGCCAAATCTGGTGTCAACACTCCCCCAAGCTTAAACCCTTGCTTGTCCTCAAGCAATTCAGTTGTCAAACTGAAAGAAAGAAAGAAAAACTTTTACAAACTCTGTTTGCTCTTGTTGTTGTAACTATGTCAAGCCAGCATTCAAGTTTTCAGCATAGATCATAACTAACCACATTTGCAATAATTCTCAGGTCTCATCATTACTCATATCAATAGCATAATCAACTAGCAAGTCATAATAATAAATCTCGGATGACAACACTTTCTCAAAACAATCATAATATGATATAACAAGATGGTATCTCGCTAGCCCTTTCTGAGACCGCAATACATAAATGCAGAGCACCTTTAAATATCAAGTACTGACTAGACATTGTAATTCATGGTAAAAGAGATCCAATCATAGTCATACCCAATATAAATTAACAGTGATGAATGCAAATGACGGCTGCGCTCTCCAGCTAGTGCTTTTTAATAAGAGGGTGATGACTCAACATAAAAGTAAATGGATAGGCCCTTCATAGAGGGAAGCAGGGATTTGTAGAGGTGCCAGAGCTCGGTTTTGCAATAGAGATAAATTGTATTTTGAGGGTATACTTTCATTGTCAACGTAACAACTAAGAGATGGCGATATCTTCCATGCTAAACACATTATAGGCGGTTCCCAAACAGAATGGTAAAGTTTATACTCCCCCTCCACCAACAAGCATCAATCCATGGCTTGCTCGAAACAACGAGTGCCTCCAACATACATCAGGTCCCAGGGGGAGTTTTGTTTGCAATTAATTTTGATTTAGTTTGCATAAAGCATGGGACTGGGTATCCCGGTGACCAGCCATTTTCTCGTGAGTGAGGAGCGGAGTCCACTCCTCTTGAGAATAACCCACCTAACATGGAAGATAAGGACATCCTTTGTTGATACATGAGCTATTCGAGCATACAAAATAGAATGTTTATTTGAAGGTTTAGAGTTTGGCACATACAAATTTACTTGGAACGGCAGGTAGATACCGCATATAGGAAGGTATGGTGGACTCATCTGGAATAACTTTGGGGTTTAAGGGATTGGATGCATAAGTAGTATTCCCGCTTAGTACAAGTGAAGGCTAGCAAAAGACTGGGAAGCGACCAACTAGAGAGCGACAACAACCATGTACATGCATTAAAATTAATAAACATTGGATGCAAGCATGAGTAGGATACAATCCACCATGAACATAAATATCGTGAAGGCTATGTTGATTTGTTTCAACTACATGCGTGAACATGTGCCAAGTCAAGTCACTTAAATCATTCAAGAGAGGAACCACCCCATCATACCACATCATAATCATCTCAATAGCATGTTGGCACACAAGGTAAATCATTATAGCTCATAGCTAATCAAGCATGGCACAAGCAACTCTGATCTCTAATTGTTATTGCAAACATGTTTATTCATAATAAGCTGAATCAAGAACGACGGGCTCATCATATTTACAAAAACAAAAGAGGTCGAGTTCATACCAGCTTTTCTCATCTCAGTCAGTCCATCATATATCATCATAATTGCCTTTCACTTGCACGACCGAACGGTGTGAATAATAATAAGAGTGCACGTGCATTGGACTAAGCTGGAATCTGCAAGCATTCAATAAACAGGAGAAGACAAGGCAATATGGGCTCTTGGTTAAATCAACAATAATGCATATAAGAGCCACTTCAACAATTTAATTATGGTCTTCTCCTACTGACCCCCAAAGAAAAGAAAACAAATAAAACTATTTACACGGGAAAGCTCCCAACAAGCAAAAGAAGAACGGGAAATATTTTTGGGTTTTCTTTTAAATTATTACTACTACATTAGAAAATAAACTACTACTAATTTTTTTTGGGTTTTCTTAAGGTTTAACAAACACACAAGAAGAAAGCAGGAAAAGGAAAATAAACTAGCATGGATATTACAGTGAAAAAGTATGAGCACCGACATTTAGCAATGAGTGTGTGTGAGCATAGATGTAATGTCGGTGAGAAATACGTACTCCCCCAAGCTTAGGCTTTTGGCCTAAGTTGGTCTATGGCCACAGCTGGCCTGGCGGATATCCATAATAATAGTTGTTGGGGTCGTACTGTGATGAGGAAGGATAGTTGGGATCATACTGATGTGCAGCGGTTATCGCCTGCTGTGCTGCAGCGTGGAGTCGAGCTGCCTCCGCTCTCCTCTTGTACTCTTCTGCCTCCTCTCTGGTAATAACATATCTTCCTTTTGTCTGTGAATCAAAGAAGGTAGGAGCAGGGAGAGTAATACGGAAAACACGTCGTTTATAAAAAATTAAGCGATATAAGAGAGGTGATTCAGGCCTCTCGACAAACTGGTGCGAAGCCATAGAGTCATAATCTAAATATGCAGGAGGCAACTCCATATCACCCTCACGAATGTCTATTTCAAGAAAATGAGCTAAGCGGGTTGCATAAATTCCTCCAAAGAAATCTCCATTATGTCTATTATGATGCAACCTACGAGCTACAATGGCTCCTATATGATAAGATTGGTCTCCTAACACAACACTCCTAAGAATGCTGAGATCAGGGACACACATGTGACATGCTTCATCCTTAGCATTTATGCATCTACCGATGAAGAGAGCAAAATAATGTATAGCAGGAAAGTGAATGCTCCCTATGGTAGCCTGCGTTATGTCTCTGGATTCCCCCACAGTTATACTAGCAAGAAAGTTTCTAAATTCAGATTTAGGGGGATCCCTAATACCGCCCCATGATGGAAGTTTGAAAGAAGAAGTGAAATCCTCTAGGTCCATGGTATAAGATTTGTCATAAAGATCAAACATGACTGAAGGAGAATTACGCGAAGATGAATACTCAAACCTCCTCACAAATGAACTTGTGAGATCATGATACTGGGGACATTTGTTAGCCTCAAAATCCTCAAGACCGGTATTGTGCAAATATGCTTTGAATTCTTCTTTAATTCCCGCACGGTCCATAAAATTTTCCGACGGCCATTCGCAAGGCCGTACTGGAGCGTCTCTTGGTGGATCCTCGTCAGCATCGTGCATAGCAATCTTGAGTCCTTGCTTCTTAGAGGAACCACCTTGGAACATCTTCCTAAACATATTGTTTTTCTCTGAAAAATTCTGAAACTTTTAGTAACTTCAGATAAAAGTGAACCAAACTCAATAATATTGATAGCAACTACTCCTACAAGTGCCTAGAGCCTATATCAAGCATTAGAACTACTTAGAACCATATAAATTTGACATGTAAGCTCAAGAACATGGTCACCTATGCAGCACAAATTTGCAAAGAATAAAGCACAAGAACAAAAACTAATTGGACCAATGGAGGAGTCACATACCAAGGAACAATCTCCCCAAGCTGTTTTGCGACAGGTGCTTTGAGCAAGGAGATCGAAAATCACAGCAAAAGTGGCTGGAACTCGTGCTTGAGTTGGTTTTTCAGGTTTGTGTGAGATAGAGGAAGAAGATGGGTGCTGGGATAAGTGGAGGAGGGCCACCATGGGCCCACGAGGCAGGGGGCGTGCCCTATAGGGGGGGCACCACCCTCGTGGCCAGGTGGCAGCTCCTCCCGTGGTAATTTTTGCACAGTAAATCCTCAAATATTCCCGAAAAAATCATATTAAATTGGCATGGCATTCTGAGGACTTTTATTTTCGGGATATTTTTATATTGCACGAATAAGTCAGGAAATAGACAGAAAATACTATTTTTACTTTATTTAATATAAATAACAGAAAGTATAAAGAGGGTACAGAAGTTTGTGCTTCTAGTTTCATCCATCTCATGCTCATCAAAAAGAATCCACTAATATGGTTGATCAAGTCTTGTTAACAAACTCATTCCGATAATCATGAAACAGGAGAAATTTCGGATAACACTAAGTTACCTCAACGGGGATATGCACATCCCCAATAATAAGAATATCATATTTCTTCTTGACAGTAGGAAGAGGAAATTCAAAACCTCCAAATATAATCGATGGAATTTTTCCAATAGAATTGATACTATGAACTTGAGGTTGTTTCCTCGGAAAGTGTACCGCATGCTCATTACCACTAACATGAAAAGTGACATTGCCTTTGTTGCAATCAATAACAGCCCCTGCAGTATTAAGAAAAGGTCTTCCAAGAATAATAGACATACTATCATCCTCAAGAATATCAAGTATAACAAAGTCTATTAAAATAGTAACATTCGCAACCACAACAGGCACATCCTCACAAATACCGACAGGTATAACAGTTGATTTATCAGCCATTTGCAAATATATTTCGGTAGGTGTCAACTTATTCAAGTCAAGTCTACGATATAAAGAGAGAGGCATAACACTAACACCGGCTCCAAGATCACATAAAGCAGTTTTAATATAATTTCTTTTAATGGAGCAAGGTATAGTAGGTACTCCGGGGTCTCCAAGTTTCTCTGGTATTCCACCCTTAAAAGTATAATTAGCAAGCATGGTGGAAATTTCAGCTTCTGGTATCTTTCTTTTATTAGTAATGATATCCTTCATGTATTTAGCATAAGGATTTGTTTTGAGGACATCAGTTAATCTCATACGCAAAAAGATAGGCCTAATCATTTCAGCAAAGCGCTCACAATCCTCATCATCCTTTTTCTTGGATGGTTTCGGAGGAAAAGGCATGGGTTTCTGAACCCAAGGTTCCCTTTCTTTACCATGTTTCCTAGCAACAAAGTCTCTTTTATCATAACGTTGATTCTTTGATTGTGGGTTATCAAGATCAATAGCAGGTTCAACTTCTACATCATTATCATTACTAGGTTGAGAATCATCATGAACATCATCATTAATATTTTTATTAGGTTCATGTTCATTACTAGATTGTGTTTCAGCATCAGACATAGAAATACCATTTGGATTATCAGGTGGTTCAGCAATAGGTTCACTAGAAGTTTGCACAGTCCTATCATTTTTCTTCTTCTTCTTTTAGAAGAATTAGGAACATCAATATTATTTCTTTGAGAATCTTGCTCGATTCTCTTAGGGTAGCCTTTAGGATACAAAGGTTCCTGAGTCATTCTACCAGTTCTAGTATCCACTCTAACAGCATAATCATTTTTCTTACTATTCATTTCATCAAGCACTTCTTTTTGAGCCTTAAGTACTTGTTCTACTTGAGTGGTAACCATAGAAGCATGCTTGCTAACAAGTTTAAGTTCACCTTTAATATCAGCCATATAATCACCCAAGCATCTAATCATATAAGCATTTTCTTTTAATTGTCTACCAAAATAAGCATTGAAGTCGTCTTGCTTAAACATAAAGTTATCCAACTCATCCAAGCACTGACTAGCAATTTTAGTAGGAGGTACTTCAGCTTTATCATACCTATAGAGAGAATTTACCTTTACTACCTGTGTCGGGACATCGGGATCAGGAGGTTCTTCAGTAAATAAATAATTAAAATCATATGTTTCTTCAACAGGCGGTATATTAAGACCATGTATTTCTTCAATAGGAGGTAAATTCTTAACGTCTTCAGCTTTAATACCTTTTTCTTTCATAGATTTCTTTGCCTCTTGCATATCTTCGGGACTGAGAAATAAAATACCTCTCTTCTTCGGAGTTGGTTTAGGAATAGACTCAGTAATTGGAGCAGGAGTTGGTTCAGGAGCTGGCTCAGGAGGTGCCCAATTATTTTCATTTGTCAACATATTATTCAATAGAATTTCAGCTTCATCCGGTGTTCTTTCCCTGAAAAGAGAACCAGCACAACTATCCAGGTAATCTCCGGAAGCATCGGTTAGTCCATTATAAAAGATATCAAGTATTTCAGGTTTCTTAAGAGGATGATCAGGCAAAGCATTAAGTAACTTGAGAAGCCTCCCCCAAGCTTGCGGGAGACTCTCTTCTTTAATTTGCATGAAGTTGTATATTTCCCTCAAGGAAGCTCGTTTCTTATGAGCAGGGAAATATTTAGCAGAGAAGTAATAAATCATATCCTGGGGACTACGCACACAACCGAGATCAAGAGAATTAAACCATATCTTAGCATCACCCTTTAATGAGAACATAAATATTTTGAGTAAATAAAGGTAACGCGATCTCTCATCATTAGTAAACAGGGCAGCTATATCATTTAACTTAGTAAGATGTGCCACAACAGTTTCAGATTCATAGACATAAAATGGATCAGATTCAACCAAAGTAATTATATCAGGACCAACAGAGAATTCATAATCCTTATCAGGAACACATATAGGTGAAGTAGCAAAAGCAGGGTCAGGTCTCATTTTATCTCTAAGTGATTCTTTGTTCCATTTAATTAATAACCTCTTAAGCTCATATCTATCTTGGCAAGCAGAAATAGCGGCAGAAGATTCCATATCAAAAAGATAACCCTCAGGAATAACAGGCATATTTTCATCATCACTATCATCATCGTATTCAGATTCAATAATTTCTTTTTCTCTAGCCCTAGCAATTTGTTCATCAAGAAATTCACTAAGGGGCACAGTAGTATCAGGCATAGAAGCAGTTTCATCATAAGTATCATGCATAGCAGAAGTGGCATCATCAATAACATGCGACATATCAGAACGAATAGCAGAAGCAGATGCAGGTGTCGCAAACTTACTCATAACAGAAGGTGAATCAAGTGCAGAGCTAGATGGTAGTTCCTTACCTCCCCTCGTAGTTGAGGGATAGATCTTGGTTTTTGGATCTCTCAAGTTCTTCATAGTGTCAAGCAGATATAAATCCCAAGTGACTCAAAGAATAGAGCTATGCTCCCCGGCAACGGCGCCAGAAATTAGTCTTGATAACCCACAAGTATAGGGAATCGCAACAGCTTTCGAGGGTAGAGTATTCAACCCAAATTTATTGATTCGACACAAGGGGAGCCAAAGAATATTCTCAAGTATTAGCAGCTGAGTTGTCAATTCAACCACACCTGGAAACTTAGTATCTACAGCAAAGGGTTTAGTAGCAAAGTAATATGATAGTAGTGGTAGCGGCAACAAAAGTAAAGACAGCAATAGTAATGTTTTTGGTATTTTGTAGTGATTGTAACAGTAGCAGCGAAAAAGTAAATAAGCGAGAACCAGTACATGGAAAACTCGTAGGCACCGGATCAGTGATGGATAATTATGCCGGATGCGGTTCATCATGTAACAGTCATAACATAGGGTGATACAGAACTAGCTCCAGTTCATCAATGTAATGTAGGCATGTATTCCGTATATAGTCATACGTGCTTATGGAAAAGAACTTGCATGACATCTTTTGTCCTACCCTCCCGTGGCAGAGGGGTCCTATTGGAAACTAAGGGATATTAAGGCCTCCTTTTAATAGAGAACCGGAACAAAGCATTAGCACATAGTGAATACATGAACTCCTCAAACTATGGTCATCACCGGGAGTGGTCCCGATTATTGTCACTTCGGGGTTGCCGGATCATAACACATAGTAGGTGACTATAGACTTGCAAGATAGGATCAAGAACTCATATATATTCATGAAAACATAATAGGTTCAGATATGAAATCATGGTACTCGGGCCCTAGTGACAAGCATTAAGCATAGCAAAGTCATAGCAACATCAATCTCAGAACATAATGGATACTAGGGATCAAACCCTAACAAAACTAACTCGATTACATGATAAATCTCATCCAACCCATCACCGTCCAGCAAGCCTATGATGGAATTACTCACGCACGGTGGTGAGCATCATGAAATTGGTGATGGAGGATGGTTGATGATGACGACGGCGACTAATCCCCCTCTTCGGAGCCCCGAACGGACTCCAGATCAGCCCTCCCAAGAGGTTTTAGGGCGTGGCGGTGGCTCTGTATCGTAAAACGCGATGATTTCTTCTCTCTGATTTTTTTCTCCTCGAAACTCAATATATGGAGGTGGAGTTGGAGTCAGAGACACAACAGGAGGCCCACGAGGTAGGGGGGTGCGCCCTAGGGGGGGGGCGCCCCTACCCTCGTGAGAAGGGTGTGGGCCCCCTGGTCTTCATCTTTGGCAAGGATTTTTTATTGTTTTTTCTAAGATGTTCCGTGGAGTTTCAGGTCATTCCGAGAATATTTGTTTTCTGCACATAAAACAACACCATGGTAATTTTGCTGAAAACAACATCAGTCCGGGTTAGTTCCATTCAAATCATACAAGTTAGAGTCCAAAACAAGGGCAAAAGTGTTTGTAAAAGTAGATACGACGGAGACGTATCAGTGGGCGCGAGCTATTTCGGGCGAGGAGAGGGTGTTTTGCTGACCATGATTTATGAATTATTCGGCACATGTCATTTTGGCTGAGGAGAAGGTGTGCTCGGATGAAGTTATGAACCTACCCTCGATGTACAATGGGCCAATTGATGCATGTCCCACATAGGCTGGTAATTTCGCGTCTCCCATTTATTTGCTCGGGCGAATTCCACCAAGCAGAGGGTGTTTAATGGTTCATTCAATTTTTGGGAGAACGAGCATCCACATCTACCTTACCAAGTCGATTCGAATCGAATTTTAAAATATTAGCTTGCCACTTATCTTTTAGATGGAGAGATGATGCTCGGGAGTAATGTGTTTTGACATGCTCGTTGCTAACGATTTACTATATGATAAATAGTTGACCCACTCAAAAACGGGAATCAAACCCAAAATGAAATATCTCAACTCAATGAAATAGCTCGTTCACCAGGTTAAAATAGTGAACTAAATCCAAAATTGAACACCTCAATCGAGTAGCATGTTGTACAGTATTATAGTACTCCATGAACATGTTGAAAGTCAAATTAATGAACTTGTTTGATATACGCATATCTCCGTTCATGTGTGGATTGCAGACAACATGTTCTCCAATTTAAATATCTGAATGCAACTTTATATCGAAACATGGTTTATATCAGTCTTTGATGCATAAAACACGACCTCCCCCTCTCCCAGACTCCTGCTCCCTCTCTCGTCGACAATCTTCAATTCTGTCGCACGCATCCAACACACAAACCTTGTTGGTCCCTCTCCCTCTCTCCCTCTCTCTCTCTTTGTGTGTGTGTGTGTGGGGGGGGGGGTCTTTCTAGTTCGCATGCATATATACTCCATCTATAGGTCTCTCTCGCACACTATGTATGATTCTCTAGTCCAAGCTAAATATCTTGGGTGCACTCACCGTACGCACACAAATTCCTTGGCTCGTTGCCCGTAACTCTCTCACGCACCACTCTGTCGTCTCGGAGCTCTCCCCCTCTCTCTCTTAAACTCTCCATCTCCCTGGGTCACACATACACATGCATATCTCACTCGCGCTCAATAGACCCATCTAAAACTCTGTCTCTCTCCCTCGTTCTCTCTCCATCTCACACGCACACACACAAAATCTCATGCCTAGCCAAGTATGATGGTATCTCACTCAATTGTAGGCACACACAGTCCCCCCTATATGTATATGACTAGCTAATCTTAGTTTCCATCACAAACATGTGCATGGTTTATCTCAATTTCTCTCGGGGCATCTTTCTATCGCGCACGCACCTCCCTCGATCTCCCACCCATATAGTCACCTCACGATCTTGAGAGGATCTCTCTAGCACAAACACACCCTCTCTCCCTCCCCATGCGCCCCTCTCAACCTTTATTCCTTGTTGGCCAGACCTCTATTGGACATGTGCTATAGGGGTGTCTCTCTCCATTGCAAACAATCACGCACTAGCTATCTTCGTGTATCTCCTCACCTAGCTTTTCTATCTCGGAGATGCATGCGTGATATGTTTGCATAAGAAACGAAAAAACACACACTCTCTCTAATTTATCATTTGTTGTCCCTTTCTCTTTCATGCACCTACTCTTTTTGCACACTAACTCATTCTCCTTCACACACAGTTGATCTCTCTCGACTTAGGCACTCTCTTTGGTCCATAGCATATAGATTTATTGAAAAGTCAAACATCACAAAGTTTGACCATGTACATGGAGAAAAACATTTACATCTATAACGACAAACATATACCATTAGATTCATCCTGAGATGTAGTTTCATATGATGTATCTTTGGTATTGTAGATATAAATAACATTTGCATAAACCTGGTCAAAGTTTCCAAAGTTCGACTTCTAAAAAAAATTATATGCACTTCATTATCGAGCGGATGGAATATCTCTTTCCCCCTCTCAACTATCTGACGCACCACTCTGCCTTATCAGGGCTCCTCTATATCTCTCAAACTTCATATCTCCCTGGTTCACACATACACATGTCTCGCTCGCACTACATGGACCCATCTAACACTCTCCACCCTTGTTCTCTCTCTATGTGACACACCCCCCTAGGTACCATAATCCCTCACTCCATCATAGGCGCACACACTCCCCCCTCCTAAGTATGATTATCTCTCACTAGCCATCAGAAACACATGTATTGTGTCCTTCCATCCATACGTCTATCTCGATATCTCTCGGGGTATATTCTATCGCGCACACACCTTGTCACTCGATCTCCCACCATGTAGTCCCATCACGATCTCCAGGGGATCTCTCTATGACAAACATACACTCTCTCCTCCCCATGTCTGCATTTTCTCCATACGTCTCTCTCGACCTCTCTCCCTTGTTTTCAGACCCCTCTTGGCCACGTGCTAGGGGTCTTTCTCTCTTGGTTGCAAACAACCACACACTATCTCCTCACCTTGCTTCCGCTGTCGAAGATGCATGTGTGATATGTTTGCATAAGACACACACACTTTTTCGCTATTTTATCGTGTGTTGTCCATGTCTCTTTCACACACGCACACACACTTTTTTCAGTCACTCTTTCTATTTCACACACACTCTCTCTAGTTAGGTACTCTCTCATGTCCATAAGCCTATGGATGCTCTGAAAAGTCAAACCTTAGAAAAGTTTGACCATGTATATGTGTAGAAAAACATTTACATCTGGAACGATCATTAGGTTCATTACAACATGTACTTACTTCATACTATCATGTAGATATAAGTAATTTCTTTATAAACTTGGTCAAAGTTTCAGAAGTTTGACTTAAAAAAAATGTTGGCACTACATTATCGAATGAAGGGAGTAGCTCTTTCTCTCTCTCTCTGCTATCTCACACAGGCCTCCCCTCTCACTCAAACTCTCTATACTGACGGATTATACACTCACTGTGTCAGCATATAGCTCCGTATATTGTTTAGTTGACCGGTCAACCAGTCCACATGCTGCCTTCACTACTGTAGGATGGTCCAAATGCGACACTATGATCAGAGACCCTTTGACGAAACTGTGTGCGATGCCATTATCGCAAATGGTGGTGTAAAAAACCCGTCAAAAAAGGTGCAAAATATTTGCAATAACGGATGCATCAAACACGGTTCAGATTTTAGTTGTGTGTGTGATGCAGGGCATACAGTTCAGTTCAATTAACTGTTTGGGATGAGGAGTAACAAAAGAAACGAGGAGCCAGATGAAGGCGTGTGCGATATATAGCATACAGTTCACTAGGATGAACTGTGTGTGATTAGGCAACACAATGGAAACGGTTCAACTGAACAAGATGTGTGTGATACGCGACAAATAGGTCCATAATTAGAAATGTGTGCGAAGACCAATAATAACACAGACGATTGCTGCTAATAAGCCATGTGACTTGCTTTGTCTACAGTAGAATAACATGTATATATATATATAAATATAATTGAAATAAACATCCAATTACATAAGTGACTATATAGATCATTCGCACACACCTCAATAAACAATTGCATGCATTCTAAAGTAGGAGAAACGATCGTCTAGTCTTCTACTTCTTGTGATGCTCCCACCACTGCTATGTGGCTCGATCCGTCGTCTGGGTCAGGAAGAAGACAGTTCCTCATGTCAACGATCCGCCTGTACATCTCGTAGCTTGTGTACGCGTCCATGGCCGTGCACTTGACATGTTGTTCATCCAGTCTCTCATGCCACACACTATGCCAGACATTCCTGTCCTTACTGCTCTCATTCTTCATCTTCATGTAGTAGGGGTCGATGATGGCCGAGGTGTGGTCAACCAGGGATTTCAGTTTGTTTTTCTCGCTGCCCCAGACCTTGTAGTGGCGCTGGATGTTGAAAAGATTCGGGCATTTCAAGCCCGAAACCTTGAGCGCTTTTAGATCGTTGGTGGTGTCCATCACAACGAAACTGTAGTCGGAGCTGTTGATAAACCTCGAGAAACGCTCGCAAGGCGTTGTGTCCAGGTGGTAGTGGTACACGAGGACGTCATGTCGCACGCACAATTGGGTGAGGACAACCTTCTGATCGTGCCCGACACGACCCATGGTGTACTCAAGGTCGAAGCCGACCACTTGGTACTTGTCCTCGGCAAGGAAATGCTCCATAGCTTGGATGGAGCTCTCCACCAAGACTGGATTGTTTGTGTACACCACCCACAGAGCCTTCCCCCTCACGTTGGTGTCCACGACGTGTTGCGTGGTGAGCTGCTCGTCGTTGTCGTCGTCGACTGCTGGGAGCGCCATTGGAACCGATGGATGTCCTCTCTATATGTGTCCTCGTGGGTGTGCTTATTGTGTCGTGTGAGACGAGAGATGAAGGTAAATGGACACAGGAATAAAAGGGGGCCAGGCGGCATGGATTCTCGGCGCGTCTGCATGGCAGTTTTTGCAGCGGGTAACTGCATCGTTGCGCCACGCCCAGCGCAACCGCATGCACATGAACGTGTGTGATCGTGTGCCGGCACCAAACACTGGCAGCACGCATGGAGGGACGAGGACAGAGCACCCGGAGGGACGCGAGAGCAGAGCACACCGCGGCCGCCTGAACCGCAAGCAACCACACGCATAGAGCAGTTGAACACGCAGGAAATGGTCGCCTACAAGCCGGCCGATAGTTGCATCGCTGCTTAGATAGCGGCCATGCGCTACCACCTCCGTCTAGTCTATAGTCCCCTTTATATTCTATGCCATACTTTGCCCTCAAATTTAACCAACAAAATGTTAATGCATGTGATAAAAATTATATAATTGGAAACTATGTTCAAATACAAATCCAACTATATAATCTTTGCCGACATGCATTCATATTTTATTAGTTAAATCATATTTATAAACCGGGATAGGGATATAGTAGGTAATTAAATTGCAAACATTTTTTTATTAACTGTATGTGTATGTGGCCTTTCATCCTCCTCTCGCATGTCTTGTCACCCCGCTGCCGCAGACGACTTACATCGCAAGCATGTGCAGCGCGCGGGGGCGTTCTTTTGGCCAAATGGTGGCGCCAATGAATCGTCGGTGAGCCCATTCCCGCGCAACCTCACAGGTTCCCACGCAAGATTCCCGCCCGACTCAGTGAAATCCCGCAAAATCCCAATTCTTACCGGCCTGCTATAAAAACTCTCACGGCCGGCGAGTCCTGCGTCGCGTTTTCCCCTCCCTCCCTGTAGCATTGGTTCGTCTGCTTCTCCCACAATTGCCAATGGCATTGGTCCATCGTTGTCGCTCAGCCACTCTGCCGTCATCAGAGGACAGCTCTAGCCGCTAGGCTACACCACAGCGGTGGCGCAGTCCCTGGCGTAGTGTAGTGCGCGTGGCATCCCTGTTGGGTGTGCGCGGAACACCCACCACACGCTCCGCCGCCGGTGCCCGTCGGCAGCTATTGCCGGTCGCCATTGCCGCCACACCACTGTCGAAAGCCAGGGCCATCGCCCGCTCCACCTTTGCGGCCCGAAGGCGGGAGGTGGCCGTCGTGGCCGCCACCCCACTGCCGACCACCATGGCCATTACCCGCTCCGCCACCGTGGCCTGAAGGCGGGAGGTGGTGGTCGTGGCCGCCACCCCGTCGTCGGCTGCTGGGGTCATCACCCGCTCCGCCACCGTCGCCCAAAGGCGGGAGGTGGAGGTGGATGCCCGCACGTGTGTTAGCGACCTTGTGCGCTATACCGAGTTCCTGCGGGAGGAGGAGGAATGCCTCGTCAAGCATGCAAAGAGCCTTACCGCCGCCGTGGCCGCGGCAGATGCAACCTTAGAGGCAAGGAATTAGGAGATCTACGAGGAGAACCACCGCTTCAGGAGGGGTCATCTGGAGCGGCAGGGGGCGTTCGAGGTGAGCGTTGCTAAAGCTGTAACAGCAGCAGGCACCGTATTGCGGTTGCCCAGCTCGTCGGTAGGCTCCTCCTCCTTCGCCTCTTACTGAGCGCGCTCGGCGGAGGAGAGGCAGCCGAAAGTATAGTACAAAGCCCCTCCGCAGTAGTAGTATTTAGGGGCTATTTTGTTCAGTTCATATGACTATAGATGTGGTGGAACTGTACAACGTACTTAAAATTAGCTAGTATATATAGTTGAACTAGCTATTTCAGTACGTGGTTAGCAACAATTGGGGAAAAGTTTGGTCGGTTCAGCTGTCGAGTTGAACTATTTGTATAAATTAAGAATGTCTGCTTAATCTATGAATGAAATCTATGCTTAATTACTGAATTTTAGTTGCAAAAATTAGATACTGCTAGTGATTTTTAGCTTCATATTTTGACAAATCGCAGTGTCACAAGGTTGAAAAATGGCAATGTTACTAGATCAACAAATGTCAATCTTTCTAGTTTGACAAATGGTAACATACCCAATATGAAAGATGCAAATCGCACCAAATTGTTTTTAAGTGGTTGCACATAGGTCATCAAAAAGAATCGTCTGCGTTGAAGAGATGCACAAATCCTGCTCTCACTTTGCATCATGTTGTCCCGGAGTCGACAGGTGGGGCGCAGGAGGACAGCAGCTGGCGGCACTGAGAGGTAGCGTTCGACGGTGGCATCTGTCAGGACCCCGATTCCAAGTCACATCGATCTAGCCGGTAACACCTCATATCACATTGCGGCCTCACGCACGGTATCCCCACGGGTGTCTCCTTACCATGGACCGGGACCGCTTGCGCCTTTTGGCTCAAGTATATGATAGTGTCGCTAGCATCCATATGACAGAGAACCCGGGCCGACATGGCTAGTCGTGAACCCAAAGTGGCACAGACCTATGGAGACAGGCATACATGAATCACATCGAGCATGTCGGTCAACAGCGTGTGAATCCGGGCTGTAGCACTGGGCTAACAGGACTCCGGGGAACCCGGGCTGTAGCAGGCTAGGCAGGACTCCGGAAGTCACCGCGTGACGTTTCCCCGAAGGGACAGACATAGGAACAAAGTGAAACACATGCCGGCCAGTCAAGTGTCCTGAGCAGTAGTGCTGGGCTAGCAGGACTCTGGTGAACCGGGCTGTAGCGGACTACTATGGCTCATGGAAGCACTAGACTACTTTTCCCCATAAGAGAGGCTGCCAAGGGTAAACCACTAGATTGTCGGATCCCACACATACCAAGCATTTCAATCATACACACAATATGCTCGATATGTGTAAATACAACATGGCATCACAACAAGACTCTACGACTCAAGTATTATTCATTAGGCTCCGAGGAGCGAGATATTACAAACATGGGTCTCATGACCCAACAATCATAGCATACAAATCAAGCACATGCGGAAGCTTAACATGTCTGAGTACAGACATCTACAAATGAAAAAGGCTGAGAAGCCTGACTATCTACCAGATCCTGCCGAGGGCACAAGATCGTAGCTGAGGTATCAAGCTAAAGGTCGAAGTCCACACGGAACTACTAGCGAGACTGACGTCTCTCTGCAAAACATAAAATAGGCAAACGTGAGTACA
This sequence comes from Triticum aestivum, assembly GCF_018294505.1. Classification (NCBI taxonomy): domain Eukaryota; kingdom Viridiplantae; phylum Streptophyta; class Magnoliopsida; order Poales; family Poaceae; genus Triticum; species Triticum aestivum. The sequence continues at coordinate 394,713,649 of NC_057806.1, read as the reverse complement.
ATTGTACCCAGCAAGACTTACATTAGAACTATCTACATATGCATCGGTATCAATGAAGGGGGTGGTGGAGTTTAACTGCAGCAAGCCAGCTTTGACTCAGTGGCTAACCTGAACTACGACTGCAAGCAACTCTTTTGAGGTGGCGCACACGAGTCCACAGATTCACCATTCAATACACCACTATGGATCCGCTCTCGTCTCCCTATGAGAAGGCCATCCATAGCACTCACACTTATCTTGCGAGTTTTAGAGTATCCACTTTCACTTGTCTATGAACTGTTATAGGCAACCCAGAAGTCCTTTACCACGGACGCGGCTATTCGAATAGTTTTATACCCTGCAGGGGTGTACTTCGTCACACATGTTTCCACCACTTAGCGTCTGCACACGACATGTGCTCGGTAGACTTCAAACGAAGGCCGACATGGGTGTAGACCACGACCTGACTAACCGCACAAGTCTCTAGTCCAGGTTTATCGCCTATTCGGGTTCCATCCGCAAGGAAATCTGGCCGGGGTGTCCTCAATGGCCCCAAACGATGTGTACAGGGTCCCGAGATGCCAAACGGGCGCCCGGCATACCCGGCCATGGTGTATCTACCGCATCATTGCCCAGCCCTAGGGTCACAGCTCCGCACGGCCGCCAACACATAACCTATAAACACTAGAAACTAGTTGCAACTCCTGGACAGAGGACGATAGGGGTCAGTAAGTCGAGCGGGGTCATATTTCAGGGCCCAATGCATGGTAGTAACTGTTTCATGGATCACAAACACAGAACTCAGTTCCTGAGGACGGCTTCAATGAGACAACCCACCATGTACTACTACATGGCCTCTCACCGCTACCTTTACCAAATCGTGTTCACACACTTAGCTCTCAACAGTAGGACATGTTTACACGCCTTCAATTCATCCCCGATGAATCAGGCCCGACTCAACTCTAAGCAGTAGCAGGCATGACAAACAAAAATGAATGAGTAGGCACATCAGGGCTCAAACAACTCCTACTCATGCTAGTGGGTTTCATCTATTTACTGTGGCAATGACAGGTCATGCAGAGGAAAGGGGTTCAACTACCGTAGCATGTAACAGTTGAATCGTTGTTGTCCTAATGCAGTAAAAGAGAGCAGGAGCGAGAGGGTGGGATTGTATCGGAATGAACAAGGGGGTTGTGCTTGCCCGAGATTCAAGACGTGAGGTAGGAAGAAAGGAGGTCACAAACTATCACAGTCTTCTCGATCCAAGCTACACCTCATAAGGCTGTTGATTCATTGCATATGTTGATCTTGACATCCTCGCTTTTGAGATCTTCATCCACGCGATGACGACGGAAATAAACTCTACTAGGATTGATCTTCTCAAAGACCGAGCTATACAAGATCAACTCGTGGGATGGGATGTCGACACATCTCGAGTTGAGACACGACACACATCGAGAGGGATGGAAGGACAAACGACAAGATTTGATTTGGTGGGCAACAATTCCACGCTTAGAAAGATGGTGGATGGCGTCGAGGTGGCGTGGAAATAATGGCCATGATCCCGTAATGGGGCACCTTGGGAAAGGTGACTCGTTGGATTGTTCCCTTAAGTGGCAAAAAGAATTACTTTTGATCCATAGCTCATTGAAACTCTTCAGACCAGCCTAAGGCAATCACAAACGATCGTGTGAACAAATTCGAAAGAATGGCAAACCCATACCAGAATGGATGATGTGGGCTACCTTGTTGAAGACAATGCAAGGAATGATTTTGCTTGCGCGTGCTCTCAAGAACTTGAGCATTTCCATATTCATCAAGGTTTTACCAACATCCGTGCCAAGGATCCTGGCAACACATCTTGCTACCATGATGAATAGTGTTGGACAATGCAGATGCAAAGGAAGACAACACTTTCCCAGATTTCACCTTAGCGAGGCCAAGGAAACAAAATCTAGATGATCGACCGAGAGACATTTGGCACTTTGCTTCTAATGTTCTCCTTGATGTGCTAGCGTAACCCATTTATAGATATGGTTTAATAACAAGAACATCAAGTAAAAGGTCAGACTTCGGAAGCACAAGAATCCATAAGGAATAACTATGGAGGCAGATCCTGCGAGATCCTTATGGGGAGGTGACCAACTTCTTCAACCAAGATACTACAATAATAGGCCTTCCGGCTAGGTGTGTTGGCCACGACATCCACGTTACCGGGTTTACCGAGAGACCAATATTATAATTCTTGGGACACGTCCCAACCATCATATCTACCTGAGATTCAGATCTGGTTGGTGTCAGGATATTCCAGGCTCATCGAATCTAGAAAGAAAAGTGAAAGTTTGCAACACAAATCAATGAGATGACGTTGCGAGATTCTCGGAAAATGAACTACGATAGCAAGCTCCAAAACATGAGCTGGTCCTGCTAAACACATGTGAACACGTTGTCGCAGACAACCATGACCACGTAGTAGTCTTACAACGAAACACTACCGAGTTCTGATTGGGAACCATCATTGGAATAACAAAGTCTTGTGCATGTCCGTCCGGGCCCTTCAGGGTTAGCGCATGAACTTCTTTTCTTTGAACAAATCAATTAGTTGGTTGGTGTGCTAGGAAATACCGATGGAATGGAGGTAGCTAATCTCTCAAGCCATAGTATACTTCGCACGTGCATGATTTACTTGGGATGAGTCCCGAGGAAGCAAAAACTAACTTTCTCGAATTCACGACGGCAACTTGCACCTAATGCACGTGAACTTGGAGAAAGCCACTTCTTCCATCCAAGCATAAGCTTCATGAACGAAACACGAAGGCATGGTTACAAAGTTCCCAATACTAGCTTAATGTTCAACATGAATCATGGGGGAGACAAAATGTTGCTGATGGGCTCAACAGCAACTCATCGGAGTTTCCATATCACTGGACTTCCACCATCATGTGAACACGGTGATAGCATTGGTCAGACCAAAAGATGTAATGGTGTTTGCTCGAGGGATCAACCACGAGTAAGACAACATTACGGACATCGTTGGTTCTAATTTGAATTGACAATAGCCCATACTCAAGTCAAAGTTTTGACAAGACAATAAATCCAACAACTAATCACGAGGACCAATTGGTGAAGATATCATCTTTCTTCAACACACGCACACACAAAAAAGATATCCCTTAACATGAACTAGGTCAGACAAGCTTTTATCTTCCAACTATCCAAGTTGTTGTTTAGCTTAACCAACTAGCTCAGGGGTATCCAACATCGATTCTTGGAGAAAAGGCGTGGCTACAAGAAACCAACTTGATCACAAACTCAACATAGCGGTTAGGTGACAACTTGGTAACACTTCCGAGAAGATATTTGGAAAATCACGAACCACCGATATGCCACTAAGCTCGAGAACAATCTTGCTTTTCAGGGCAAGGCGATATGATCAAATAAGCAAGGATAGACACAGTCCCAACTCTTGATCGAAGAGTGCACTAGGAAAATGGACTAGGTAGCACGATCAATCTTAGAATGATGAATCAATAACCAACACGCTAAGAATGAGAATATTGTCCATTAACTACCAAGCAACACAGTTGCTAGGAGTATTGATTCACACATCATGATTCACTTGTCGGCATTCCGGTTGCGACAACACGGGACCGAGGAATGAAAAAAATGATGGCAAGAAGTATCACTGCGTCAAGAATTCATGAGAGATGGTGCAATTCTCATGACAATCCTGACATAAAAGGGGTAATACTCCAGGGTAGAACAGAGCAAAAACTGGGTTGGCATTTGATCTGTAGAACACAACTACTTTGACCCAATCCTGGATATGGATGAGGTACTGGAGTTTGTTTCTCCTAGTCATCCTGAAATAGAATGGCTTAACGGACCACAAGAATAATAGGCATCGTTGGACGAATGCACGCATACCCTTGACTATCAATTGATATCCGAAGGTCAGGAAACAACTAAAGAGGGACAACTCAAAGGAACATATAACTTTCTGAGTTGTGGATGCATAGATTAACTTGTCGAACGAGTTCAACATAGTTCTTACGGATAACCCATGCAGCGAAGTAGGATTGGCAGAGTCACAAGTATAATGGAGAACTCATCAAGAGCACTCTAGTTGTGATCTTTTGGTTCAAAGAACTTTCGCCAAGGATGGTTCAGGGTATCTGGAAGAATGATATACCATGAACCTCGAGGACTATCACAAGGGTTACTAATTATCCTAAAGGAACTAGCAAGCACTATCAACATGAATTAAGTAAGGTGAATCTCGGGTTCAAGAACCCAGGAATAGAATACATACTAACTAATAACATCACGGGATGCTTTCGAGAATGATGGCCAGAATCATCACGCCGGGAACACAAAACATGGATAGATTACTAGATGGTTTCATAAGACACCTAGAGTCATAATAGTAGCTCCAGCATATACGCCGAGGCAACGGAGTACCTCACAGACCATGTAGTGTGCTTAATCTGGCCCAAAGGAACATTGAGAACGGGAAGAAGGAATTTACAAATGCATCAGACTATTTCAAAACCTGGAATGACTCGGACAGCATAACGGCTGTAATTGCTCAAAAACATATTTGAGACATCCTGCAAAGTAGTGGCATAACCACTTAACATCACAATATCAAGGTTCTGAGGCCAGCTATGAACATACAGAAGTAATAGAAACTGAACTGAGACTTGAATCCAACAATCCTACAAGTCTACGGATTAGTAACACGTGATCCTGATAGAAAGATGAGAAGCCTAGTTCTTAATCCCCGTAGAAGAGAAGAGGGTGACTCAGATCAGAAGGGCATAAGATAAAGGAATAAAAAGAGCCTTACGTTCCCTTCCACAATCAATTCCCTTACATAACTAAAGCATTTCTAGACTCGACTTCGACCAGTTTGGCTTGGTAATCCTACAGGCAGTCAGGCTCTGATACCAACGCTGTCAGGACCACGATTCCAAGTCACATCGATCTAGCCGGTAACACCTCATATCACATTGCGGCCACACGCACGGTATCCCCACGGGTGTCGCCTTACCATGGCCCGGGACCGTTTGCGCCTTTTGGCTCATGTATATGCTAGTGTCGCTAGCATCCATATGACAGAGAACCCGGGACGACATGGCTAGTCATGAACCCAAAGCGGCATAGACCTATGGAGACAGGCATACATGAATCACATCGAGCATGTCGGTCAACAGCGTGTGAATCCGGGCTGTAGCACTGGGCTAACAGGACTCCGGGGAACCCGGGCTGTAGCAGGCTAGGCAGGACTACGGAAGTCACCGCATGACGTTTCCCCGAAGGGACAGACATAGGAACAAAGTGAAACACATGCCGGCCAGTCAAGTGTACTGAGCAGTAGTGCTGGGCTAGCAGGATTCCGGTGAACCGGGCTGTAGCGGACTACTATGGCTCATGGAAGCACTAGACTACTTTTCCCCATAAGAGAGGATGCCAAGGATAAACCACTAGATTGTCGGATCCCACACATACCAAGCATTTCAATCATACACACAATATGCTCGATATGTGTAAATACAACATGGCATCACAACAAGACTCTACGACTCAAGTATTATTCATTAGGCTCCGAGGAGCGAGATATTACAAACATGGGTCTCATGACCCAACAATCCTAGCATACAAATCAAGCACATGCGGAAGCTTAACATGTCTGAGTACAGACATCTACAAATTAAAAAGGCTGAGAAGCCTGATTATCTACCAGATCCTGTGGAGGGCACAAGGTCGTAGCTGAGGTATCAAGCTAAACGTCGAAGTCCACACAGAACTACTAGCGAGACTGACGTCTCTCTGCAAAACATAAAATAGGCAAACATGAGTACAATTGTACCCAGCAAGACTTACATCAGAACTATCTACATATGCATCGGTATCAATAAAGGGGGTGGTGGAGTTTAACTGCAGCAAGCCAGCTTTGACTCAGTGGCTAACCTGAACTACGACTGCAAGCAACTCTTTTGAGGTGGCGCACACGAGTCCACATATTCACCATTCAATACACCACTATGGATCCGCTCTCGTCTCCCTACGAGAAGGCCATCCATAGCACTCACACTTATCTTGCGAGTTTTAGAGTATCCACTTTCACTTGTCAATGAACTGTTATAGGCAACCCAGAAGTCCTTTACTGCGGACGCGGCTATTCGAATAGTTTTATACCCTGCGGGGGTGTACATCGTCACACATGTTTCCACCACTTAGCGTCTGCACACGACATGTGCTCGGCAGACTTCAAGCGAATGCCGACGTGGGTGTAGACCATGACCTGACTAACCGCACAAGTCTCTAGTCCAGGTTTATCGCCTATTCGGGTTCCATCCGCAAGGAAATTCGGCCGGGGTGTCCTCAACGGCCCCAAACGATGTGTACAGGGTCCCGAGACGCCAAACGGGCGCCCGGCATACCCGGCCATGGTGTATCTACCGCATCATAGCCCACCCCTAGGGTCAGCTCTACGCACAGCCGCCAACACATAACCTATAAACACTAGAAACTAGTTGCAACTCCTGGACAGAGGACGAGAGGGGTCAGTAAGTTGAGCAGGGTCATATTTCAGGGCCCAATGCGTGGTAGTAACTGTTTCATGGATCACAAACACAGAACTCAGTTCCTGAGGACAGCTTCAATGAGACAACCCACCATGTACTCCTACATGGCCTCTCACCGCTACCTGTACCAAATTGTGTTCACACACTTAGCTCTCAATAGTAGGACATGTTTACACACCTCCGATTCATCCCCGATGAATCAGGCCTGACTCAACTCTAAGTAGTAGCAGGCATGACAAACAAACATGAATGAGTAGGCACATCAGGGCTCAAACAACTCCTACTCATGCTAGTGGGTTTCATCTATTTACTGTGGCAATGACAGGTCATGCAGAGGAAAGGGGTTCAACTACCGCAGCATGTAACAGTTGAATCGTTGTTGTCCTAATGCAGTAAAAGAGAGCAGGAGCGAGAGAGTGGGATTGTATCAGAATGAACAAGGGGGTTATGCTTGCCTGGCACTCCTGAAGATAATTATAGTTCTTCATCGGTGTCATCGATCTCATCATCGAAACCACGTCTATCGAGAGGGGACAAATACCGGCAACAGAGAAAGAAACACAATCAATGCAATGCACAATATGATGCATGATCATGACATGTCAATATGCTGTGGTTTGAGCTAATGCAACTAGCAACATGTTAAATGGAGTTGGTTTGAACCCTAGGTTCAAATTCAAACTCCATATGTGAGAGTTTAAATTCCATTTATATGAATTGGCCTAAACAGCAGCCATAAGTTGTTCTATCATGCATGAAAATTCCATAAACGGATTCCTTGAATTTTTCTGATAATTTTTCATATATAGATTATTTCATTCCGAGCTACGGTTGATTTTATATGATTTTTAGAAGTTAATAACATTTTCTGGAATTTCCTGAATAGAAATAAATCCAGAAATTACATTATTGCATCAGCATTACGTCATGCTGACCTCAGCAGGTCAACAGGCGCCATCCAGGTCAAACCTGACCAGTGGGGTCCACTGGTCAGTGACCCAGTGCATCCTAGGTCAATGACAGGTGGGTCCTGCTGGGTTATAAACTAAACTAAACATAAAATAAGCCCGGTGTTAATTAGGCGTGGGGCCCTTGTGTCAGTGAGAGAGGGGGTTAATTAGTCGGGGTCATTAGTGGCTAATGACGTGCCACGTCATCCAAAATGGCGGTTAGCCGCCGGCGCTAAACAGGACACGACGGGGTTGCCCGTCCGGCCAACTCCGGCGACGGGAGCTCGCGCGGCTGGGCTCTACGGAAGCAGCACGTCGAGGCGCGTCGGATGGTGCAAGTGGTAGCTGCAGGGAAGGGCTGTAGCGTCCCCGACGTCGAGGTGGGCAGCGGCGGCGCTCGGGTACACGCGGGCAGCGGTGCTATGGGGCACGGGCGAGCTGGCAAAAGGGATAAGCGGCCTCCTGGAAGCACCAGGAGCTCATTGCCATGCCCAGCAACGATGGGCGCGGGCTGCAGTGGCAGCGCACGACAAGGCAGGAGGCGTCGAGCTTCGGCCGTGGTGGCCGGCGGGGTTAGAGGAAGGAATTGAGTGGGAGGAGAGACGGGTTGGGAGCAGAAGCTCACGGCGATCATGTAGGGAAGGTCAGCGAGCTCGGGGAGGCGCCGGAGCGAGCGGGGCGGCGAGGGGGATCTCCGGCGTCCGACGGTGAGGATGAGGATGATGGCGTCGCTTCGGGCGTTCCGCGGGCCCGTGCTTCGTCTTGGGGCTCCGTGGCGTCGAGGCGGAGCCTCTGGACATCACGGAGAGGCGAGGGAGAGGCGATGGCCGCGGTTGCGCTCGTCGGCGGCGACGACAGCGCTCGGTGGTTTGCGTGCGAGAGAGCCAGAGGAGGAGGGGAGCTCGGGGAGAGGTTGAGAGGGCCTGGGAGGGCGCGTGGCGTCTCCAGGGCGACGCTGGGGAGGTGGCAGCAAGCAGGAGGTGGCTAGGTACGACATCGGCGCTCGCCACCGAGCTGCTTCGTGCGCTGGCAAGGGGAAGAAGACAAGTGTGCCCCTGGTGGGCTGGGCCAGCCAGCTGGGCCGACCTTGGTGGGCTGCACAGGTAGGTGGCCAGGTAAGTGTTCTCTCTCTCTTTTCTAAATTGTTTCTGTTTTCTATTTTTCTGCAATTGTTTTGACTTAATTAAAATGCTAAGACATTTCCAAAAATCATGAAACTAATCATGGCTACTGTTTATAATATATCCAACAGTAAACATTTTAGTTTATGATTATTTGAGCATTTAAAATATTTTATAGCATTTAAATGCCTAAATGCAAATATCATATGATTTAATTCAGAGCCCAAATATGCCATGGAAAAATGTGCAACGCCTCTGGTTATTGCTTCCAGCATTTTCCAGAAATGATGAACATTTTTGAAAACCATTTGGATTCACTGAGAATATTTTTAGTTGAACCTAGTGAATTTCATTTGGTGCTAGGGTTTCAACAATCCCCATTTCAAGTTTCTTTGGAATTAAAACATGATGGCATGAAGAACAAGCAAAGTCAAGCAAGGGCTGAACTAGGGCTGTGACAGCATCCCATGCCGCTGAGGGGGGCGCGCACACGGAGAGGAAGGCCGGCGGCCATGGAAGTCAAAGGGATCGCTTCCCAGTGAGCCTGTGCAGCGTATAGCTCGCACGCTTCCCTGTGAGCCTGTGCATTCGAGGACAGCTTGCATGCCTCTCGGTCAGCCTACGCACTGGACTGCGCTCACATGCCTCCCATTCAGTCAAGGTCAAGCAGCTGTCCGCATGGCACCTCCTACAGCCATAAAACCAAGACACATGGCGTCACGTGAATGGTTAACAGAACGCACACGGTTGGAACTATACAAATGTTTGAGATATTAAACTGGCAGCTATTTTTTCAAAATGCCTTTGTTGGCTATCATTATTCGAGGGCGCCTTCTCTCAAAATGGACAAGAAAAATACCACATCATGTCGGGTGCCATTCCATGATAGAATGTCAAGTTTCATTTTTAGACGAGTTTTGGATTTACTAGAATTTAAAAATAAAGTATCTCAATGTTTTGTCGGTAATCAACGGTGCCCTGGTGTTTGAAATTCATTCCCATTTCTTGCATGGGACCTAAGCATGCACGCAAGGACACATATTTGATTTTTCAACCAATTTATATGCACTGGAGCATGTGCATGTAGTTCAAATTTGAATTATGCACATAGATGCATAGAAAACTCAGTTAATGCATAAAAATGTCCAAACGAACCCCCAAAAAATCACAAAAATTAACACAACACTCCTATTGTTCTATGTTGACACGAGAAAAATTTGGAAGCAATAAGAGGCAGTGGATATCGTTTCGTCCCCAAAGGTGGGACGTTCCCTACTGAAACCATCATGATTGTTGTGAGAAGCTCTAGTTTGTGAGAAGCATATACCCAAACCTGCCCCAAATGGGACAAAAAATTTACCACGACATGTTGATCCCGCTCCATGATAGCATGCCAATCTCATGAATTTTAGACAAGTTTTGGATTTACTAGAATTTAAAAACCAGGCATCTCAATGTTTTGTCGGCAATCAACAGTGCCCTGGTGTTTGAAATTCATTCTCATTTCTCGCATGGGACCTAAGCATGCACCCAAGGACACGGATTTGATTTTTCAACCAATTTATATGCACTCGAGCATGTGCATGTAGTTCAAATTTGAATTATGCACATAAATGCATTGAAAACTCAGTTAATGCATAAAAATGTCCAAATGGACCCCGAAAAATCACAAAAATTGACACAACAGTCCTGTTGTTCTATGTTGACACGAGAAAAAAAATTGGAAGCAATTAGAGGCAATGGATATCGTTTCGTCCCCAAAGGTGGGACGTTCCCTACCGAAACCATCATGATTGTTGTGAGAAGCTCTAGTTTGTGAGAAGCATATACCGAAACCTGACCCAAATGGGACAAAAAATTTACCATGGCATGTTGATGCCGCTCCATGATAGCATGCCAACTTTCATGAATTTCAGACAAGTTTTGGATTTACAAGAAGTTAAAAACCAGGCATCTCAATGTTTTACCGACAATCAATAGTGCCCTGGTGTTTGAAATTCATTCCCATTTCTTGCATGGGACCTAATCATGCACCCAAGGAGACATATTTGATTTTTCAACCAATTTATATGCACTGGAGCATGTGCATGTAGTTCAAATTTGAATTATGCACATAAATGCATTGAAAACTCAGTTAATGCATAAAAATGTCCAAACAAACCCCGAAAAATCATAAAAATTGACACAACACTCCTGTTGTTCTATGTTGACACGAGAAAAAAAATTGAAAGCAATAAGAGGAAATGGATATCATTTCGTGCCCAAAGGTGGGACGTTCCCTACCGAAACCATCATACTTGTTGTGAGAAGCTCTGGTTTGTGAGAAGCATATACCCAAACCTGCCCCAAATGGGACACAAAATTTACCATGGCATGTTGATGGCGCTCCATGATAGCATGCCAATTTTCATGAATTTCAGACGAGTTTTGGATTTACTAGAATTTAAAAACCAGGGATCTCAATGTTTTGCCGGCAATCAACAGTGCCCAGGTGTTTGAAATTCATTCCCATTTCTTGCATGGGACCTAAGAATGCACCCAAGGACACAGATTTGTTTTTTCAACCAATTTATATGTACTGGAGCATGTGCATGTAGTTCAAATTTGAATTATGCACATAAATGCATTGAAAACTCAGTTAATGCATAAAAATGTCCAAGCGAACCCCGAAAAATCACAAAAATTGACACAACACTCCGGTTGTTCTATGTTGACACGAGAATTTTTTTGGAAACAATAAGAGGCAATGGATATCGTTTCGTCCCCAAAGGTGGGATGTTCCCTACCGAAACCATCATGCTTGTTGTGAGAAGCTCTGGTTTGTGAGAAGCATATACCCAAACCTGCCCCAAATGGGACAAATTTTTTACCACGACATGTTGATGCCACTCCATGATAGCATGCCAAGTTTCATGAAATTGAGACGAGTTTTGGATTTACTAGAATTTAAAAACCAGGTATCTCAATGTTTGCGGCTGAGTGATGGTGGCAAGGTGTTTGACCTTCATTCCCATTTCTTGCATGGGACCTAAGCAGGCAACCAAGGACACAGATTTGAATTTTCAACTAATTTATATGCATTACAGCATGTGCATGTAGTTCAAATTTGAATTATGCACATGAATGCACATGAATCTCAGTTAATGTATAAAAATGTCCAAGCGAACCCTGAAAAATCCCCAAAATTGACACAACACTCCTGTTGTTCTATGTTGACACTAGGAAAAAAATTGAAATCGAGAAGAGGCAACGAATATCATTTCATCCAGAAAGGTGAAACGTTCCCTACCGAAACCATCACACTTGTTGTGAGAAGCTCTGGTTTATGAGAAGCTTGTACCCAAACCTGCCCCAAATGGGACAAAAATTTTACCACGGCATGTTGATGCCGCTCCATGATAGCATGCCAAGTTTCATGAATTTCCTACAAATTTTGGACTTACTAGAATTACAAAAGCAAGTATGTTGACATTTGCCGGAGAGCCACGGTGCCGTCGTGTTCGAATTTCATCCTCATTTCTTGCATGGGAGATATGCATAAACCCATGGACACATATATGATTTTACAACCCATGTTGGTGCACCGAAGCATGTGCGTGTAGTTTAATTTTGAATTGTGCACCTGAAATGGCTAGCAAACCAATTTAATGTATAAAATATTCAAACGAACCCTGAATAATTCCAATTATTTTAGGACACACATATAGTTGCATGTTCACTCCAGATAAAAGGTCTAGCAATTCAAACACCGTCCATTACCGCTGTGATCCCATTATGTAATTCAAATCAAGATAAAAAATCAAGTAGATCGCACACAGTTTATTATCAGTAACCGTGTGAGATGCAGCACAAAATATCCTGGAGCACCGTTGGAGTATAGTACGCCTATGGCTTACGTGAGAAGGTGCGTCGGCTACAGTCCACAGCTGGCGTCTCAAGCTCACTAGCTCACTCCCCAAATATCATTTCATTGTTCAATCATCACCGGTGAAAGATGGGCACGTGGACCCATGACATGAGGGCAACTTTGGTGGCCCACACTGGTGAGAGCGCGGCCGCAGCCGCCATGTGCGTGCTAACAAGGTGCATGAGCGCGGCAGCAATCTGCGACCGAGTGTCCATGGCAGCCCAAACGGCCGTTGTTGCTTCTTAGGTGGCGGCAAGAACATCTGGCTCGGGGATAACAACTGGCGAGAGCGGCACAACAGCCGTCCGTTCTGCAGCGGTGGTCTTAGCCTTTATGGAGGCCGCCCACGACCATGTCGAGGCTGCCCATGCCCATCTCCAGGCGGTCACCACACAAATCGAACGAAGCTTCTCCGACAATAGTCGGCAACCCACAACCAAAGAGCTGGCAATCGCTGAGAGCGTTCGAGCAGCCGTCCATTCCTCTCCCGCATACCTTGCAACGACGGAGCCCGTCCAAGCCCATATCGCGTCCGCCCACACCCAACTCGTGGCGGCCTTTTCCAAAGAGATGGTGGACGCAGATGGCGAGATACTTGCCGAGTATGGTGCGATGGATGCCATGGAGCCCCTTCCCCAGGAGACCGTCGAGTGCGAACTGGACATGGAGGCGGCGGCGGAGATCGACGAGCACCAGCCGTAGTAGTACTCTTTGTTTTGTTTAATTAAGAGTGTCGGTCTTTAATTAGTTAGAGTAATTTTTAGGTCAGCTAGCTCTGTTTATCGCTGAACTTACTCGATTAAGAAGTGTGGTGTGTTGTAGTCTCCTTTTTGTACCCAAATTAGGCAATGACGTGGATGACCACCGTAACCATGGAAATTCAAACCAAAATTTTGACGTTCAAACTCATCACACACGGGTGAAGCTATCTGAATCGTTTGTGATGTTCACATATCGTACACAGTTCTGAATAAGGGACCGTGTCTAATGACACTTTGTGCACCAGTTTTTTCGCTGAAGTGATTCCAATTTTTTGGCTTCCGCGGAAATATCTACCTCCCCCTCCCCCTTACCAAAAGCCACATTTCCCCTGTTTCCGCCTTCCTTTCCAAGTTGAAACCTTCACTCCTTTCTTGCAGCGCCGCCTCCTCATCGGCGACCCTCCTTCACACTGCTCGGCCTCGTCTATCCAGGTAGGTAATCCACACCCGACCTCCATCCTCCTCCTCCTTCCACATCCCACATTCCCCGACCGCCGGCGTGAGCACGACACCTTCCACCCAAATCACCGACCCCTCCACCAAATAAGTGCCGCCCTAAGCCATGGTGCACGCAGTATGGCCAGGATCTCAAGGAGCATTTGGCAGCGGAGAAGCAAATCACGGCCACACGCGCGGACGAGGTAACGATGGCTGCCATTCGGGCCGACCCCCAGATCTTGGAGGAGCACCTTGCCATTTACTAGCTATGCCGGTTAAGCATGCTCGATTTACCCATTGCGTGTGATGCTCCTACCTTTCCTTCACAAATTCTAGTGAATTGTGCTATCTAATTTTACCATGCTCGGTAGAATTTTTGTATTGTTGTGCATGTGAGGAATAAATCGAATTTGGCTGCAATTAATACATGAGAAACATATACAAGTGCTATATTTCCTAGTTCTTAATCGTGCTTGGTTTGGATAAATGGGTTTTCCATGTGGCTTGAATTAATTAGATGAATATGCAATGTGTTTATTTTTCATCAACATATTTTACTAATAGCATGTGAACCCTTACTTAACATGATGACTAACTACCTTATATGTGTTGCAGGGAAACAATGGGAAGCACTGAGGTTTACAATTGAGGTTAGCACGTGCATGGTCTGTTGTCTAATAGCACATTATTGTTCAATTGTAGGAACCATTCTAATATTTTGGTTTTTAACAATTTGGTCTTGCACATGTAGGTCCCGCTGTCAGAAATTTTGACCCACTGTTCGACCCTTTTTGCATATGAGGAAATGAGTTGTCCATGAATATCAATCAGATCACGAAACTCAGAAAGATTATTAGGATAAAGAAATTAGCGACAAAAAACAACAAGATCTTTGTCTTCACAATGAAGAAGACATCAGTTCACTACAAGATGGTACTAACTATTATACCTTGCCTTTTTTATTCCTTTGCCCCATTTCTAATATAGAGAAGATATTTATGCACATCCTTGTTTTCAGGCCTTTCCAAAGCACTTCACTGATGATTACCTCTCAGAACACCTCTATGGTCAGGAGGCGAGGAAGGTTTTCATACAACACCCACGGTTCAATATTGAAGTGTTTCTGAAGAGGATAAAGGACGGACGGTCAATCATCCACAGACACTGGCCTAAAGTTGCAAATACCTTCAACATGAATGAAGGCTCAATATTCGCCTTCCACTTCAGCAATTTTCCAGATGAGATGCATTTGTCTATATACCGTCTATGATGCTAATTTAGAAAGGTTCTACATGTTGCATGCGAAACTTGGTGCTGGTGCAGTTGTGTAATCGGGTAGGTGAGTGCTGAAGCTATATCATGTTGTACTCTGATGTATTTCAATTATGAAATCCTGCTTCCTTAACATGGAAATGAAATATATTATGTGCCTAATATGAATGTTAATTAGATTAATAAATGGATTATTAATAATAGGGCAATTAGCCTACTAATGGCGAATTGGCCTGCTAATTGGGTTTTGCTATTGCAAATGGTCATTGAAAAAATACCGTGGGTGATGACCTCAGGCAACGCACAGTTTCTAGGAATAAACCATGTTGGATCAATGAACAATCACACACGACTTTATCTTGAAAACTATTTGCGTTAGGCCACCTTGCGCAAATGTTTACCACATAAAAATTGTGTGTGATGGACAACCTTTGCCACACAGTTTCTTCTATGGACCGTGTGTGATACATTCAATAACGCAAACGATTTAAATGGAAAAATTGTGTGTGAGGTACCTGTCGGTGTCAAAACCGGCGGATCTCGGGTAGGGGGTCCCGAACTGTGCGTATAGGCCGGATGGTAACATGAGGCAGGGGACACGATGTTTTACCCAGGTTCGGGCCCTCTTGATGGAGGTAAAACCCTACATCCTCGTTGATTAATATTGATGATATGGGTAGTACAAGAGTAGATCTACCACGAGATCAGAGAGGCTAAAACCCTAGAAGCTAGCCTATGGTATGATTGTATGTTGTGGTTGTTGTCCTACGGACTAAAACCCTTCGGTTTATATAGACACCGGAGAGGGTTAGGGTTACACAAGGTCGGTTAAAAAGGAGGAGATATCCATATCCGTATTGCGTAGCTTGCCTTCCATGCCAAGTAGAGTCCCATCCGGACACGAGACGAAGTCTTCAATCTTGTATCTTCATAGTCTAACAGTCCGGCCAATGGAGATAGTCCGGCTGTCCGGAGACCCCCTAATCTAGGACTCCCTCAGTAGCCCCTGAACCAGGCTTCAATGACGATGAGTCCGCGCGCAGTATTGTCTTCGGCATTGCAAGGCGGGTTCCTTCTCCGAATACATCACCGAAGAATTTGAATGCGAGGATAGTGTCCGGCCCTGCAAAATAAGTTCCACATTCCATCGTAGAGAGAATAATATTTTCGCAGATCTAATTTGCTGGCTTGTTTTGGCAGCATGACATTATGGCATGGCCCGGTGATTATTCGAACCGTTTCCTTTAACCAGCCCCGCACATAACGCGAGGCAGTTTTTCGACACATCTTGTCAAAGCAGAGATCGTGTCCCCTTATTATGGGATTCTCATCAATACGGGCGTGGGTAACCCAACCGCTCCATCAATTGCGGCGCTTGCGGGATAAGCGAGTTTTACCAGGCAAGTGGGGACGCTTAGCTTCGTACGCCCATATAAAGGGATAAGGATTCACCTTTCTATCCACGCCCTCTTCCTCCTTTGCTCATCCATTTTCGCACACTCGAGCTCTAGTGCCCAAGTCCACACTTCCCACCTCAACCTTCTCCAACCATGTCCGGAGTGGGAGGCAGGTGGATGGTCTCCTCCATCACGGAGGGAGGCATCAAGAAGTTGCGCGGAGCCGAATAATTAGCCGCGAACATCGCGCATCGGCTGCCCACTACGGGGCAGATTGTCCCTACCCCGGAACCTCACGAGAGGGTAGTTTTCCTTCACCACTTCCTCCGCGGACTAGGGTTTCCCCTCCATCCATTCGTCCATGGTCTCATGTTCTACTACGGGCTGGACTTTCATGATCTGGCCCCGAACTTCATCCTCAACATTTCGGCGTTCATCGTCGTGTGTGAGGCTTTCCTCCGCATCCGGCACCACTTCGGCCTCTGGTTAAAGACCTTCAATATCAAGCCGAAGGTAGTATGAGGCCAACAAGCAGAATGCGGTGGAGCCATGGCGGGCAAGATGCCCAACATCATATGGCTCGAAGGCTCCTTCGCGGAGACAATAAAGGGATGGCAATCGGTTCTACATCACCGAGCCGCGTGACGCCAAATGGGCGGCAGCCCCTGAGTTTCGATCCGGATTCCCAATACGGCTCACTTCCTGGAAAGAGAAGGGCTTGTCGTGGGGTTCATCGGTGGAGCTGGACGGACTCCAGAAATGTATCCGGACTATGGCGAGCAAGAAGCTCAAGCTTGTCAACATAGTCCAAGTTATGCTCATCCGCCAGATCCTCCCGTGTCAACAACGGGATTTTACCTTATGGGAGTTCGACCCGGCCCAACACTAGATTCTGAGCGAGCTCTTCGATATGACGCACAAGGATGTCTGGAAGGTGCTGTTCAAGGGCGCCGAGGTCCCCCCTTCTCTCGCCGAGGACCGCGGACTAAGCGCAAAGCGTCTAGCGCGTTCGGTGAGTTTAATACGCCCCGTAGGACATTTATTTTCCCTAGCTTAATTATGCGCGGGGTCTAATCTCCATGCCTTTGATAGGACTGGGTGGAGATGTCGGGGCAGATTAACTGTCCGTCCCCTTTGCCCGAAGACACTGCGAGCGCTCTCCTGACGGAGATGCTGACTCCGGCTCCTTACAAGGTGCCGGAGAAGACCAAGAAGGCCAAGGGAACCCGAAAGAGTTCCCGGCGCCAGGTGTTATCGGACTCATCGTCTGATAACTCTGTGGCACACTCCTCCCTTGAAGAGGAGGAGGAAGAAGAAGATGCTCCCCCTCCAGGCGGGGGAGACAAGAAAAGGAAGGCCGCCCCAACTGGGGAGGCCGAAGGGTCCAAGAAGGGAAGGACTCTCCTTCCGGACAGTTCCACCGCCGCTGACGAGGGCAAGGACGATTGGTTGCCCCGGGCCAAGCCCCCGGGGAGATCGTAAGTATTCAGATACCAGAGTAACTCATAGCATTCCTTTGTCGCACTGCTTTCCCTAACGCCGAACATGATTATGCAGGCCGCCGCGAACCACCATCGATGTATCATCGGACGGCTCCCTGGGCTCGTTGGACATGGATAGCGATCCATTCCTGACCGCCACCTCCCCTCATCCTGCTGACGACGCCGAGGTGCTGTCTCAAGAGGCACCGGGTCGAGGGGAGACAGTCCTGGAGGCGCCTCAAGGCGACCTTCCGGACTCCGGGAGCCACGGGGACGGGGCCCCCGAGAGCTCCGAGTTCGGCCCTCAGCCGAACACCGTGCCGGACCCTCCAGCGGTTCTGGGCTCGGGCAGGCAGCCTCCTTCTAAGAGGGGCAAGCCACCTATGCCGGTGACCTCTGTCCATCCAGAGGCACCGGACAATCTGCTGGAAGCGCTTCGCAGCACTTCCATCGACGAGGAGCACCGCACTATCATGAGTGCGGTGATCCAGAAGGTTCATTCCGCCAAGAGCGGATTGACTGAAGCCTGTGCCAGCCTTCTAACAGGCTTCGAGGTAAGTGTTTTAAAATGTAGTAGAAATATTACCGCATAGACAGTAGCCCGTGATGCTTTGTTCGGTGTTCACAAAGAAAAGCCGAACAGAGGATCAAATAATATCGCAGGAGTCTAATATAAGTGTGTCAATATGCATATGCAGGCTTCACTGCTGGCATCCGCCGCCCTGACTGCGGAGGTCGCCGTACTGAAGCAGGACCTCGAGGGGTCCAGGAAAGAGCTCGGCCTTGCCAAGAGGCAGCTCGAGGAGAACAAGGGTAAGTAATACCCTATCTAGAGATATGTATATATAAAAGAGGACGCGATTGCAAAATGACTGGATCATCGTATGTTTGCCAGGGGCCACGACCGAGGTGGCGACCCTGAAGCAAGCACTAACCAAGGCCGAAGGTAAAGCGGCCAAGGAGCGCACCGAGAAGGAAAAACAAGAGGCTCGGGTGGGTGAGGTGCAGCAAGAGCTCTAGGCTCTTGTGACGAAGCACGAGGCGTTGGAGCTTGACTCGAAGACGCGAGAGTCTGAGCTTGCCGCGGCCCTCGAGGGCACAAAAAGTGCCAAGGCCGAAGCCCAAAAGGCCCTCCAGGAGATCGACGCAATGAAGAAGACAGAGGCGGGTAAGGCATTCTATATGCAGAGCAAGGATGCAAAAGTAAATTACCGATTACTTACCCGAATTCGGAGCTCTCCAGGAGCATTCGCAGATTTGCCCCGCAACATGTTGGATGCCGCGCAGTTTTACCAGGCCGAGGAGGGAAGCTCAACGGAGAAGCTATTCTGGTCTCAGTGTACTGGGACCGAACACCCGATGCCTCTGAGCGACCAGCTAAAGCAGCTGGTCGAGCCGCACAAGGCGGCCGAACAGGCCATGAAGGGCCTTATAGTCCGGCTGTGGCCTGGCGACGCCCTTCCGGACAGCTACTTCGGCCTGGTGAGGCGGCTTGTGGATGCCTGCCCACGGCTGGAGGTCGTCAAGTGGTCCGTCTGCATCGAAGGTGCACGCCGGGCTTTCACCCGTGTGAAGGTGCAGTGGGCCAAGCTAGACGCCGTGAAGCTGATCAAGGAAGGGCCACCGCAGGGCAAGGAGCATCGCACCCCTGAAATTTATTATGAGGGTGTCCTGAAGGGTGCCCGTCTTGTAGCGGACGAATGTTCAAAGAATGTAATATTTGAGTAAACTTGCTCATGTGATCCTGTATGATGAAAACTTGTTTCATATGCGCTATGCAACGCTTGTGTGAATTTAAAATATTACCTTCTGTTTGGCCGTTTATCCAATCTAAGAGATCGCTAGTCATCGGCTTCTACCCCCATGCCACGAGTGCTAGGGTCTTTGGGATAAACCTCAGCACTCTCGTTCCCATATTTGGGTCCTTCGAGGGAGGTGCTGAGCACAATGAACAAGGCAACCGGACTAATAATGTTTTATCCCTCTCACTTAGCCATAGAATTCTATAATTTTAAATTTCGGCGAAGCCCCTGGTATTCAGAAGGCCGAATTCGGGGCGCAATACACGCCTGTAAGCCGGACAGGGCCGACCCCTCGCCCTAAGCGGCATAATTCTTTAGGGACTCAAAAAACCTCGCCGAACAGCGACCAGTCTCTTGCCTTATCATGACAGTCAGTTTTAGCTTTCTCTACAGAGGTGCTAAGCCCGGCAGAACCGGGGCACAATCGCAGTAGTTCTCCTAGTGCTACCTTAGCCGATAGAGCGGAACGTAAGGTACCAAAACATAGGAGCTGGGCAAACCCAACATTTGACCAAAGACATGATTCGGAGCTGATGCATATAATGCTATAAGTTCGGGGTGCCGCACTTGTGAAAGTGTTCGGACTTTTCACACCATATTGTGGGGCACATAAGCCCCAGGTGTATTGGCCGTACCAAAGTGTACGGTTGCAAGGCGTCATTAATGAACGCACACACACACAGATATATATATATATATATAACAAGAATGCAATAATAGTCGTAAGGTCATGCATTGTTTATTAAAAAATTGCGTTAAAGCAGAGTGATACAGATAGTGCGATAAGCAAAGACTAGGACTGTGACCCTTCCAAGGGCAAGCTGAGGAATGATATTAAATCGAATATTTCGCTCGTTACTGTAATCAACCTGGGAATTGTGTGGTATGACGTAGCTGTCTGCCTCCTTGGTTGCTGCATCATGTGTTCAGCAATAGTGCTGCCGGACAGTGTTTCTAGAGATCAAGGTCCTGAAAAAAAATAAAAATAACCAAACGGGAAGCCCCTAGTGCGGTGTAAGCCGCGTCTTGGGGCGTGCCGCAGTTGTGCCCCTCCCCCCTTTTTAATGCGTAATTATGTACGCGTGGCATGAGCTTCACCGTTTGGCTGGGACTGGGGTGGGGGCCGCATTGCTACGTGAGCTCAGATTGCGCCAGGCGGTCTATTTGCCGATTGCTCCGAGCGCGCTTGAAGGTGTCCGGGTTTTGAAACGCCGAACTGGTGGATTGCCTTGAGAGGCTGTTTTGCGCTTTTGCTGCGAGGGCCGCAGTGTGCTCCTTTGTTCGGAGAGAGCACTCTATGTTTCCATTGACTGTAATAACCCCGCGAGGTCCTGGCATATTGAGCTTGAGGTATGCATAATGCGGTACCGCATTGATTCTCGCAAATACGGTTCGCCCGAGCAGTGCATGATAACCACTGCGGAACGGGACTATATCGAAGATTAACTCTTCGCTTCGGAAGTTATCCGGGGATCCGAAGACCACTTCCAGTGTGATTGAGCCTGTACAATGGGCCTCTACGCCTGGAATGACGCCCTTAAAGGTCGTTTTTGTGGGTTTGATCCTTGAAGGGTCTATACCCATTTTGCGCACTGTGTCCTGATAAAGCAGGTTCAGGCTGCTGCCGCCATCCATAAGGACTCGAGTGAGGTGAAATCGGTAAATGATTGGGTCTAGGACCAGTGCGGTGAATCCGCAATGATCTGGTGGTCGCACATAAGTGCCCTAAAAGTTGTGGAGGAATGCGGCTTCCAGATCTTCCCAACAACTAATGGAGTCCGCTGGCAAGCTGTTAAGCCAATGCCGTGCTGGTCCTTTGAGCTTTAGTGGGAGGTATTTGATGGTGTGTAAGTCATCACCGCGGGCCATGTGGATGTGGAGGAGGAAATCCTCAATCCATACTGCGGGATCTGTTGTGCCGTCGTATGATTCAATATTTACAGGTTTGAAACCTTCTGGGAATTGATGTTCCATTACTTCGTCTGTGAAGCATAAGGGGTGTGCGGCGCCTCTGTATTGGGCTATATCGCGACGCAGCTCGAATGGGTCTTGCCCGCTGTGTTCGGCCCGACCGGATTTTCTTTTACTATATCCGGCGTGACGTTTATCATCTCACAGAGTGGTGCACCGTCGTGATCCGTAGATCGATCTTGCATGCTTTGCTTTGTCCTCCAATATGTCTCGTGGGTCTGGCGTATCTCCCCATGCCTTTTTATTTGAATGGCGTCAGGGTGGAGGATGAGCTTTCCGCTGGAATGCCTCTCTATCGCGGCCACAAGGTGGCCGATTAGCCGTATCATGCGCTTCTTCCTCTAGTCAGGGTAGTAACCTGCACTTTGGGTAATTCTTGGAGGGGCGCTCGAGTTTATATTCCTCGGCCGCGAGTACTTCAGTTCGTCTGTTAGCTAGCAGATCTTGATCAGCTTGAAGCTGCTGCTGCTTTTTCTTTAGGCTATTTGCCATGGCCATAAGCCGGCGCTTGAAGCGCTCTTGTTCGACGGGATCCTCTGGTACAGCGAATTCACCGTCTCCGAGGCTTGCCTCGTCTTCGGAGGGGGGCATGTAATTGTCATCCTCCTCCTCTCCGTCTGCTGCTCTCTCAGGAGAGCTGGCTCCGCCATCCTCCTGCTCTAAATCTTGCTGGAGGGGATTGTTGTTGTCTTCGGCACTATCCGGAGTGTTATTATCTCCTGTGCCGGTATCACCACTTTTGCTTTGGCGGGACTTAGAGCGGCGCCGCTGACGTCGGCGCTTGGGTTGCTTCTTGGAGGGGTCATCCTCCGCTATCTCGTCGCCATTGCCTTCGTTGGGTGTATCCACCATGTATATGTCATATGACGAGGTGGCTTTCCAGTGCCCTATAGGCGCTGGTTCATGTTCGTCTCCTACATCGTCGTCCATATCGTCGATGTCGTCGGAGTCGAAGTCGAGCATGTCGGTTAAATCATCGACAGTGGCTACTAAGTGGGTTGTGGTTGGGCGTTGAATTTCTTCGTCATCCGCATCCCAATCCTGTTGGCCATAGTCCGGCTAGGGCTCTCCTGACAAAGAGAGAGACCTTAGTGAATTCAGAATGTCGCCGAAGGGCGAGTGCTGAAAGATATCCGCGGCGGTGAATTCCATGATCGACGCCCAATCGGATTCGATTGGCAGGGGCGCGGATGATTTGGAGTCCGGAAAAGAGTCCGACACCTTGGAGTCATGGGCTGCGCAAAGGGTTAGGCTGGGGTTCGGCTCGATCGCCGTTGAGACTACAGCCTCTGAGGCGGTGTCTAACGACCCGTCCTCGATTGGCGCAGTTGGCTCCGAGCTAAGGGTCGGAGCTGATGAGGGCGCGGCCTCTGGGGTACTGCTCGGCGGCAGAGCTAGGTCATACCCATCATGACAGTGCGGCGCGCTCGGGTGTGGCTCGAATCCGTCGAAGATCAAGTCTCCGCGGATGTCGGCCGTGTAGTTCAAACTTCCAAATCTGACCTGACGGCCAAGGGCGTAGCTTTCAATCTGCTCCAGATGGCCAAGCGAATTAGCCCGCAGTGCAAAGCCGCCGAATACGAAGATCTGTCCGGGGAGAAAAGTCTCACCCTGGACTGCATCGCTATCGATGATAGTAGGAGCCATCAAGCCTAACAGTGACGACACAGAGGAACTCTCAAAGAAAGCACCAATGTCGGTGTCAAAACCGGCGGATCTCGGGTAGGGGGTCCCGAACTGTGCGTCTAGGCCGGATGGTAACAGGAGGCAGGGGACACGATGTTTTACCCAGGTTCGGGCCCTCTTGATGGAGGTAAAACCCTACGTCCTGCTTGATTAATATTGATGATATGGGTAGTACAAGAGTAAATCTACCACGAGATCAAAGAGGCTAAAACCCTAGAAGCTAGCCTATGGTATGATTGTATGTTGTGATTGTTGTCCTACGGACTAAAACCCTTCGGTTTATATAGACACCGGAGAGGGTTAGGGTTACACATGGTCGGTTACAAAGGAGGAGATATCCATATCCGTATTTCCTAGCTTGCCTTCCACGCCAAGTAGAGTCCCATTCGGACATGAGATGAAGTCTTCAATCTTATATCTTCATAGTCTAACAGTCCGGCAAATGGAGATAGTCCGGCTGTCCGGAGACCCCCTAATCCAGGACTCCCTCAGTACCTGTGAACAGAAACATTTTCATTGGAGCGACTGCGTGGGATGTACATACGAACAGAAACGTTTAGCGGGGACTAACTGTTTGGGATGTACTTGCGACCGGAAACAATTTTGCCTGTATAATTGTATTTTTTATCTCTACTGTACGTATTTCCATATTTGAGCGCTCGCTGGTCGCACACGACCTCATTTTGCCGAGCGTGTGTGCCAGGAGGGCATATCCCTGACGGTTTCTGGGTCGTGTGGGAAGGACCCGCCTATCGCCCACACTCACTAGGCGACGGTTCCAAATGCCATCGCGGAAAGGGGTTTAAAACCGTTTGTATAGCACCGACGCACAGCAGTGCTTGTCAGCTCGTGTTCTCTATCTTCGTGTGCTGGCCCATGTGGCAGTGGGTGAAAATAAGTAAACTAGAGGCCCATCTGACACGCGATGAAGTAAACAAAGTTGAAACCACTCAGGGTAGCACCCTGCACGCTAGTAAATTGAGAGCACACTTCTTCCGCGTGAAGGACGCACTCGCGCACAATTCACCACTACGCGACGACATGCACAGAAGGACGCACTCGCGCACACCCAACAGGCTATCACACTACACACACTAGCACATGTGTGCACCGGCATCACCACCGGCTGAGATGGACGGCGAGGCAGCCAACAAGCGGAGGCAGCTCGAGCCAAAACCGCATCTGGTAAGCCTGGACTTCATCAGCAGTCTCCCCACAAAATCTGCCATGCGGACTGCCCTGCTCTCCTGGGGATGGTGCCCGCTCTGGCGCCGCGTGCCCCTCAACCTCACTGTCGACAGCTGCCTCTGCGATGGGGATTGCAAACGCATGGCCGTAGTCTCCAAGATCCTTTCATCGCACCCTGGGCTAGCCAGGCGCCTTGACATCTGCATGTTCAGTACCAACTGCAAGGTCCAAGCCAAGTTCGACGAGTGGTTCTTATCCCCCACCATAGATCAGCTTGAGGAGCTCAGCTTTGAAGCTGGATGATGTCGCTATTTGTTGCCGTCCTCGCTCCGCCTCACGCCAACGCTGCGCCGCGCCAGCTTCAGCTCCTGCTATCTTCCCTGGATTAATGTCGCGCCCGCCCTTCTTCTCCCTCAACTCAAGCCGCTTGACCTCTTCGACGTTGGCATCTCAAAGAAGGCTATGGAGCACCTGCTCCGCAGCTGTACTGTGCTCGAGTACCTTTGTCTGGAGCAGATCCACGGGTTCATTAGCCTCCATATTGCCTCGACAAATCTCCGATGGATTTATGTGTCTTACTGGCCCCGCAACAAGACATCAATTGGGAAGAGATCACTCTAGTTTTTCCATGTTATGGTCATTAAGAATGCGCCTTTCCTTGAGAGATTGCTTGTATCTGATCTAGAAGGTCCAACAAAAATTAGGGTCATTGACACGTCGAAATTGATAGCGTTGGTGTACTCGTCTGCCAAATTCTCCAAACTCTTTGTTGGATCTGTAATTGTTCAGGTACAACACTCATCTTCTTCTCCATCTTCTTGAAATTCACATTTTAAAATCCGTTCTTGATGTATTTACGACTGTCTTCCAAAAATTGATTCCCACAAGCTTGACCCAGTCTATGCGCACAATGAAGATCCTGGCAATAAAATCTATCAGCCCCAATCTAGATCAAGTTGTTGGATTACTTACATGCTTTCTGTGCACGGAGAAGATACTCATCAAGGTGAAACTTCTTTCCTATTAGTAAATGGTAGTCACAATGTAACTCAATTTTTTTTGTAATTTTCCCAAATTATGATGGCAAGTGTATTGTTCAAAATTGCATCTATGCACTGCACCAAAAGAAATGTTTTTAGTATTTTTTCTCACGTGATCACCTGCATCATTTTGTTGTTGTACTACTATAGTATCCTAGGCTAGTCATAGTGGAAAGTAACTTAGACTAGTAACTCTATGGTTACCCTAAGGGCAAGTACTACCTCCATCCTGGTTTACTCTTCCTATTTTGTAGTATCAAAATTTGACCATAGATTTAACTAACAAAATGTTAATGCGTGTCACTAAAAATTATATTGTTGGATTCATATTTGAACATAATGTCAAATGGTATAATTTTTGGTGACATGCATTGGCATTTTCTTAGGTAAATCTATGGTCAAAATTTTACACTAAATATGAGGTAGTACAAAAGTCGGCTATAACGGCCCTCCACTATGTAGGCCAAAACACATGCCAAATTCACTTGTGATGCATTTGGCATCGATGCCCCTCCATTGCTCACCTGGTGCCCCAATCTGGATCACCTACTTTGCTCCAGTGCCAAATTAACTCACACAATGAAAAAACACTTGCCTGGGAGAGAGAGAGAGAGAGAGAGAGAGAGGAGTGAGGCAATAAAAACACTTGTTTGGGAGAGTGAGAGGCTGGTGTACTTGGTTTGATTGATTTGTTTATACATGTGGGTCTGTGTGCACAACGGTGCCAACTCTCTCACATCGCGAGAGCAGTGCCAAAATCTTTTGATTTGACATCGATGCGTATTATGTGTTATACGTTTTAGAAATATGGCATCGGCCACATAGTGGAAGGCAACAAATGCCTAAGCTCTTCACGTGCTCCTAGGTAAATGAGAGGAAAGAGAAAGAGAGAGAGAGAGAGAGAGAGAGAGTGAAAAAATATCACTAGCCAGCCAACCCTATCGTATGAGCGAATGATATTGGTACCTCTTGATGACACGGCAATCTTATATAGCCAGCTCCTCTAATATGTTCTCTTCTTTTGTAGATGAAAAAAGACCCGAAAGTGAAAAATGTGCTGCACTATAACAATCTCATCGAATGCCTTGATCTCCATCTTACAGAAATTGATTTGATCGACTATCGAGGCAGCACATCTGAGATTAAATTGGCCAGGTTCTTTGTTCTGGAGGCAAGTATGCTCAAGGTAATGAGGTTTGGCATTCTCTGGCGCAACAATGAATGGTGTGCTGATCACCGCAAGCGTCTAAGACTAAATGACAAAGTCTCCGCATAAGCCAAATTTGTTTTTGAAACATCAAGTGGCCAGAGACTCAAAAATTTATTTTCCCATTAGTGACTTGTTAGGGCGGTAGATTTTAGTTTGTATGATAATGCTGCATCCACCTAAAGTAAGGAAAGTTCTTACGTAAACTTCCTAGTAATTCCCTCTTCGTAGGTGCACCATTACTCCTAACATTTGTAATATCAGTTTGAAACTTGTAATATTGCCGTGTCCTATTCCCGTGTTTTCAAAATCCTGTGAATCAAAGAGGTCCTGAGTTGGTGATGATGTTGTGCCTGCCATGTTTCACCAATAGCCGTCGGATCTAGATCTGACGCATACAAACCAAACTTTTGCAGTTTTGCAAAAAGATGCCCGCACTTGTTCCCTATTTACAAACAACTCCTTGTCTCTCACAATCAGCCTTATCTCCTCCCCACCACATCTAGAAGGCCATGGAAAAATCTGGCGTGATGGCCGCTGCCGGCGCCGTCCACCCCCAATCTTGGTGTTCCGTGCAATGCACGGGCATCTATGCACGAGAAATTATGTCAAACACGGCTAGTTGTAAGCAGGCTAGCTCTACAGCCATGATGATAGTGACTGCAGACAGCGAGGCTGACTATGGTATGCCGAACACGACGCCTACACAGGTGTCATCTCCAGTGCAGGGTCTTGTCACTTCACTATGAGGAGCAGCGCTTAATAATTTGACCAACGGGTACTACAGTACTACTACATTGGTAGTACTAGTACTAGTACTAGCACCACCGTCTGGATTTAGTAGTACTACCACATCCATCTGGATTTAGTATTTGACTAGCAATATCTAGTAATGCATGTCACAAAAAATGTACTACTCCCTCTGTAAATAAATACATGGTGTATTGTTTTATTCCTTCCGGTAGATGGCTCAAATCTGAAGTCTCATCAATTAGACTACTATTGTACTCACCGAGCGCTCAGCTTTGTAAGCTACCAACTAAAAATTGCAATCAAAGACTACTATTGTACTCCCTCCGTACTGGTGCATTAGTCACGTTATGAAAACCAAATAGTAATCCCGAAACTTTTAGGCGCGGTGCATTAACTACCCACCCCGTTCCCTGTTTTTTGCCACGAAAAAAGAAATCACCCAATACGAGACGTGGGGTGTGTATGCATCCAGTGACTTGAGACTACTCCCTCCGTCTAGGTGTATAAGTCATCTTAGAGCATGTGAAAAAGAGGAGTGGGCTCTCATGCAAGAGCCTAGCTATATGTGGATTCCTAGGCCGATACAATAAATATGAAGAAAGAGAGAGACAAGATGAGAAGAAGTAGTACTCTTATAGCCAGCCTTATAGCTAATCTTATTGTATGAGTGGCTACAAGTGCTGGCTCTATATGACATGGCAACATCATATAGCCAGCAGCTGACTATACTTTTAACCATGCTCTTAGGTTGTGCACGGTGACCAAGATGAAGGGCAAAAGCGAGAGAACTTAATGTCTTTTTACTAATTAATAGCATTACATGCAATGAACTAACCACTGCATTTCATGTTTGGTAGTCTCAAGTCATTGAAAGCATGCACGACCCACATCTCTCATTGGTTGATATGTCACGAAATAACAAACGAGGAGGGAGTTAATGTACCGTGCCTAAGTGTTTTGGGATTATTTGGTTTTCGTAAGGTGACTTACACAACAGTTTTGGTTACATGCATTAACATTTTATTAGTTAAATCAAAGGTCAAAACTTGGCGCAAAATGCAAAGGGGGCAAATAAACCAGTAAACATCAAAGTTCTCTCATTTGGCCCCAACTAGAGGTCCGGTGAGATGACTGTACTGCACTGGCACGGAGGGGGGCGCAACTTCATTGATTTACTACACCTGCCTTTGGGTGTATAACACGTGGGCCCAATAGGTGGCTGGCCCACCTATCATACAACCAAAGGCAGGTGCAGTAGAGGGCCGAGGAGTAGATGGCCAACACACACGTGAATGCAACATAGTCTGCACTTCTCGTATAAAGGCTCCCCGCCAGTCCAATCTACGAAATCCTACGCACCTATGCATCCTAACCAAGGGCAAGAGTGATCACTCAAATCGCAAGATCAGTTGACTAGAAGCTAGACGCATGGAGGCGATGAGTGCGAGCATCAGCCGGCTGTGCCAGATGCTCCACGACGCCGGCCTATAGCCCGACACCGAGGAAAGTCTCCAAGTCGTGCTTGAGGCCACCAGGGCGAGAGACCGCTTGGACGACAGCTTCGTATCCTTGTTCGACGAGGTCCTCATTGGCTTCCTCGATAAGTTCACCATCGTCAAGAAGCTTGCGGACGACCTTGACGTACGCCTCCAGCCCACCCACCCAGGCTCTGCGATGCCCGCCACCCTCAACGGCCTTTATGGTGACAACCTCTTCAACGCACTGGTGGCCCTGCGATTGTCCGCCGTCGTGTCGGAGAATGTCCACCTCGAGGTCGTGCTCGCCGCGCAGCGCCTGGCGCATGAAGACACCGTCGACATAATCACCCACGTCTACGTGCAAATTGTCCACAAGGACTACTACGTGCCGGAGGAGGACGATAGGTCGCTGGCCTTCTTGGACCGCAGGGCAACCTTGGACGGCATTGTTCAGAAGCACGTTGAGCTCGCCGCCAATGCCGCTGCTCCTCACACGTCGGTTGGTGACCCGGCGCACTAGGGCGGGAGGATGTTGTTGATGGATCTGTATGTATCTTTATCTTTCCATCAAATCCATGTAGTAGTATATGTCACTACTAGTAATTATCTTACCTTTCGCATCAATTTCATAATTTTCGTACGTACTCCATGCATGAACCGCGTCAGAACCAAACTTCTCATTACTCTAGGGAAAATCGTTATTTCTATCTATCGGTCGCGCCATGGAGCAGAACCAAATTTTACAAGTTACAAGTTCAAAAGGAAAAGCCTGCTGTGTTCGCATCGCACCCCCACACGGTTGGTCCGGCACGCCGCTCAAGGGGGAATGTGTGTTGTGTTGCATTTTCACTTACAAGTGGGACCGCAGTTGAGCAAACTGACTATCGGCAAACCCCCACCCATCCCCGCATGATTGGTGAGAAAACATGAGGGAGAAGAGATGGATGTAGCATGGACTCCAAGAAAATTGGTGTCAGATGGGACTCTGTTGGGTGGAGTGTGTCGTACTACTAGACATGAATGCTAGTTATGGCCCATGCCACCCCACTATATTGAGCCTATATCAAGGTGCTGGTTACATAGAACAAATTTCCTGGAGTCCCTGCTCAGCCCTCCTCTATCTCTCTTCTCAGCTAGCCAACAGACGCGTGGAGCCCATCATCTGTTTGCTCGCATGCGGTCCCACATGTCAGTCAAAACGTAACAGGACCCACTGAACCTGCACATCTTTCACCTCAACGTGCAGGTGATGAAAAACAAATCCAATAAAGATCTTCGGTGGCCGCTTTTGGAGTTACTCAATAGTAGTAAGATTCTATTTACAATTGAACCCAAGATGCACATCACATGGCTTCAACTACCACTCCATTTTCTTGCATGACATGACCTGGATGCTAGATGTCCCACGTGTCAGCAAAAGAAGGAAGAACTCGACCAAATGTTCTCCACATTTACACTGGAGTAGGAAACATGGCAAGCCCTGTACCTACATCATACTACGTACAAGCCCACCTCACGCAGTCACGCTATCACCATATTTCTCGGCCTCCATGTGACACCTAGCTCTAGTTGATCTAACTAGAACTAACTAATGGTTGGTTCTATGTGATGTGGCAACTTCATATAACCGGATGTTGGCTATACTACTACGACACTAACACTCCAAAAAGTGAGTCGAAAACCATTTATAAATTGAGTTTATGACATGCTTATGCAAATGTACCATTCATTACATACAACAAATCATCAACACACAATGACAACGAGGATACATGTTGGATTATAGATTAGTTCCAACAAAAGATTCTAGTAAATACTAAAGTTTTCATCACACAACAAATAACAAGCAATGAAATGAACTTCAGCTCAACCAATCCTCGGCGTTGGAAACATTTGCTTTGAACCAGAAGAGTTTGTCTCGGAAGGGACAACTACTGTCAATCTCGAGCCCAACATAGGACTGATCAAACAGGCTGAAGCAGCCTATTTCATGACCCATATTGTGATAGCCACGGTAGGGAAGCATAAAAATGTCCGAGGTATAGATATAGTTGCTTCTCATAAATGGTAGTAACGTTGTGTGAACATCAGTTGGGTCACCATTCACCATCATTGGATAGTTTTGTTCAAGGAAGACTGATTTTCCTCCAAGAGTATCAATACTAAACCAGGGAGAAGGTGTTGGCCCTAGCACAGTAGTATCCATCTCGAATACTCTACAACGGATGTTGGAATAGGTCCGGAGAGTGCGACCATAGGAGACAACACCTGCTTCCTTAGTAACATCAGCGGTGCCCAGTATACATACAAGAAGAGGTGATCCATCAGAATAAGTTTCCATGCGCCACTGAGTATATGGGTCCTCATGCTCGTGATCATCATCATCGTCATCTCCCCCTTGGTTATAAAATTTTTCAAGTATAGGTGCTGGAATGTTCACAGGACCTTGGAAACACAAGAAGGTTAATTAGTAAAGGGAAACTAGCTAACCCGCATGCATGTGGATGAAACAATTATAATTACAATGGAAGACAAACGTACCGAAAGCATAAGGATTGCATGCAAAAACAGTGCCATGAGTGGTGGCAGCAAACACAAGACCCTCGTATTGAATTGCATCATAGTACACATCCATGTATAGAAACTAATTTTTGAGCAATATCCATCCAGTCGAACTATGAAGGAAGGCAACAAGCTTGTCGAAGATAGCAACAACTCCATAGTCCATGTAATCCCAAGAGCGGTCAGGAACTCGACAAATTGCTATCTTCTGTAGACGACAGTCACCATGATCATAGTTGAACGTATGTAGAATATCGGTGTGCTCAACCTCTAGGCAGTCTGAGATTTTTGGAAGTGGAACCCGGTGACGAGTGTACACATTCACAAGTTCCCACTCGCAGTTGTACCCAATATAAACAACCCAATCTCCATTTGCACCTGCCCAAGCCTTACCCTCAAGCGATGGCATCTTAACATCACACGTATCATTATCAAGCGGCACCAACTTGCATAAGGCGAGGCTTTCGTTGTCCGCACGCCAGTGACCAGGGTCATGGTGGAGAATATAGGAGAGATCAAACCGCTCCTGGACCCTTGAGTTCTTTGTAAGGATGTTTTTAGTTGAGTCGAGAATGGTCTTGAACGAACCTGCCATGCTAGCCGAGGTGATGACGTTGCACCGATCAATGAGTTCCTCCACCTCGTCATCATTCAGATCGGGGCAATAATAACGGGGTCGTTTCCGGCCTATTCCCTCCATGGAGAAGACGATTGAACAATGGCAGAAGGAAGGGTTAAGGAAAATGGAGGAGGGAGGAAGAGCGTGCGACGGCAGTTCCAAATCGAGAGGTAAAGGCGAAGAGGCGGTGGACGGTTGCCACGGTACACGAAGAGGCGCCCCGGCCTACATCGACGTCCGTTTGGAAATTGTACAAAAGGACTCGCCGTCGTCTCACTGACATGTTGGAATGGGACCACATGTCAACAAAGAGGCTAGCGGGGAGCGGATGGTTGCCACAGAGGTCACACACTAACGAGAAGGCCGTCCTGTCAGACCTAGAGCCGCGAGGCCACTTTGCGCCCCACACGGTTGGTTCGCCATGCAGCTATGCCAACTCCAGCGCGTGCAGCTCGGATGCGCGCTCGCTCAACCCCTTTCCCTCGATGCCCCAGAGCTACCCGACCATGGCTACATGTTTTGCGCACCTCGCGGCCGGATTTGGAGCGGATCCGGTCGGGCTTGAGCTCGCCCGGCTATGGGAGGCCGCACCACGCCATGGACTGGTCGGGCATCGGGCCGGAAGGCCCCGGCAAGGCCGCATGTTGGTACCGACTCCTCCTCTAGACGCTCGGATCTACACCGTCGGGTCCGTCGGCAGATACATGAATGGCGGTCGGCCGGGCTTGGTGCTGGCCCAAAAGCTCGTCGGCGCACCATTGCCACTCATTACATGCGACGACTGCCCAAAGAAGGTCTTGCGCCGCGTGTCTACAACGCTGGAACATCCCAAATGGGTGTTCATCAAGTGCTCAACCGATGGGGTATGTGCTACTTTAGCTTCGGTTATGCTCTCGGATTAGACTACTTGTGCTAACTTAAAATTTTATTGTGTAGAATGGATGCAAGTTTTGGTATTGGGAAGAAGAGTACATCGATATATTGATAGAGTGCAATTTAGCAGATGTTCTAGCACTTTTAGCTAGCATAGAGGCTAGAGATGAGACTAGTGCACTTGTTGATAGAATAGAGGCTAAACATGAGACTAGATGCGAGGAAGCAACATCTACTTCTTTACACTCGAAGAATAAAGAAGCACGCAAGATCGAGCCTCCACAGATCAATAATGGATGCATCGAGAAGGCACTAATCCAACTTACAGGAGCAGTTATGGAAGTTGGATATCTTCTAAAATGTATTCTTGTGGTTCTTGTTTTCTTTGGTCTTGCTTTTCTAGTCAAAATTTGGTGATGTATTTCCATGTACCAAAAATCAATGATGAAAAAAGATATGTGTTTGCAAAGAAATATCTACGCGGCCGAGATGCGTCTGCACGTTGGGCGCACGGCCACCGCATCTGAGAAATGGCCCGGACACGACCCCATTGCCCTACCAAACAAACAAAATCCAGGCAAAACGAAGGTCCATTTGGGGTCGTGCATTGGAGTTGGCCTTACAAGTGAGACCGCAGTTGAGGAAACCGACTATCAGCAAACCCCCACCTCGCCCACCGCACGATGGCTGAGTTAGAGAAATGAGGAGATTGAAGAGATAGCTGTAGCATGGACTCCAAGAAATATGGTGTCAGATGGAAGTCGTGCTGGTGGTGTGTGTCGTACTCCTAGACGTGAATGCTTGTTCTGGCCCATGCCACCCTACTATATATCGAGGATTCGAGGTGCTGGTTACGTACAACGAACACATTAACATATGTCCCACCTCACACTATGGCCAAATTTCCTGCAGTCTGTGCTAGGTTAAAAAGTGTTCTTTCTGAGGGTGGGTGGCTAGTCTCAAGTTTAAAACCTGTTGTATTACATATACGTAGACGTAGAGATAATGCAACAATTTTGGAAGTTTGAACCCAAACATCAGAATGCAATTTCTACTAGACTCATATGAGGACCTATGATGATGGGATTCACAGCTACAATAAAAACACCGCCCAACGCGCGAAGCATGTGAAGCTAGTACAAATAATAGTATTATTGTTGATTGGACTCATCCGATAACCTGTTGCGATGCACGTACAATTATGTATTCAGAAAATATATTTTTGCCTCACTGCAGCACCCACTCAGAGAAGCGACTCGAAAGCCATTCATAAATTTAGTAAGTTTATCACAGGCATATAATTTTATTAGATACACCAGGTCATCAATCCACAATGACAACGAGAATACATTGTAAATACTAAAGTTTTCATCACACAACAAATAACAAGCAATGAAACGAACTTCAGCTCAACCATTCGTCGGTGTTGGAAACACTTGCTCTGAACCAGAAGTGATTCTCTGGAAAGGGCCAGCTACTGTCAATCTCAAGACCAACGCAGGACTGATCATCCAGGCTGAAGCGGCCTATATTAGGACGCATATTGTGATAGCCACGATAGGGAACCATAGCAATGTCTGAGGTATAGATACAGTTGCTTCTCATAAATGGTAGTAACATTCTGTCAACAACATCTGTATTGCCTTTCACCACATTGGATAGTTTTGTCCAAGGAAGAGTGAGTTTCCTCCAAGAGTATCAATATTAAACCAGGGAGAAGGTGTTGGCGCTAGCACATTAGTGTCCATCCCGAATACCCTGCAACGGATGTTGGAATAGGTCTGGAGAGTGCGACCATAGGAGACAATGCCTGCTTCCTTAGTAACATCAGCAGTGCCCTATATACAGACAAGAATAGGTGATCCATCAGAATAAGTTGCCAGGCGCCACTGAGTATATGGGTCCTCATGCTCGTGATCATCATCATCGTCATCTCCCCCTTGGTTATAAAATTTTTCAAGTATAGGTGGTGGAATGTTCACAGGACCTTCGAAACACAAGAGGGTTAATTAGTAAATGGAAACTAGCTAACCCGCATGCATGTGGATGAAACAATTATAATTACGGTGGAAGACAAACATACCGAAAGCATCAGGATTCCATGCAAAAATAGTGCCACGAGTGGTGGCAGCAAACACAAGACCCTCGTATTGAATTGCATCACAGTACTCATCCGTGTACTTAAATTAATTTTTGAGCAATATACTTCGAGGCGTGGAAGTAAGGACGACAACAAGCTTGTCGAAGATAGCAACAACTTCATAGTTCGTGTAATCCCAAGAGCGGTCGGGAACTCAACAAATTGCGATCTTCCGTATACGAGAGTCACCATGATCGTAGTTGAACGTACATAGAATATCGGTGTGCTCAACCTCTGGGCAGTCTGAGATTTTTGGAAGTGGAACCCGGTGATGAGTGTACACATTCACAAGTTCCCACTCGCAGTTGTAACCAATATAAACAACCCAATCTCCATTTGCACCTGCCCAAGGCTTATCCTCTAGCGATGGCATCTTAACATCACACGTATCATTATCAAGCGGCATCAACTTGCACAGGGTGAGGCCTCCGTCATCCGCGCGCCAGTCAGCAGGGTCACGGCGAAGAAGATAGGGGAGATCAAACCGCTCCTAGACCCTTGGGTTCCTTGTAATGATGTTATTAGTTGAGTTGAGAATGGTCTTGAACGAACCTGCCATGCTAGCCGAGGTGATGACGTCGCATCGATCAATGAGTTCCTCCACCACGTCATCTTTCAGATCAGGGCAAGAATAACGGGGTCGTTTCCAACCCGTTTCCTCCATGGAGAAGACGACCAAACAATGGTAGGAGGAAGGGTGAAGGCAAATGGAGGAGGGACGAAGAGCATGAGACAACAGTTCCAAATCGAGAGGGAAAGATGAAGAGTCAATGGACAGTTGCCACAATACACGAAGAGGCACCCTGGCCTACATAGACGTCCGTTCGGAAATTCTACAAAAGGACTTGCCATTGTCTCACTAACATGTTGGAACGGGACCAAATGTCAACGAAACATGGTGTGTAATTTCTCGTGCAAAATGCGATCTGGCCACGTTGGCCCGAGGTGCTGCATTAGTTATCGACCTTTATTTTTTTAGTGGCGTGTCGTTCAGTTTTGAAGCACAGCTAACTGGTACTGTATGCAGAGAAAATATAAAAAAGATATATAGGCTGGAGCTTCAGCGCTTTCTTGCTAAGGGATGCCCACTTGCTTCTCACACTATCACCCTGTCTCCAGATCTAAAAAAGACGGCCTCCCTCTCCCTCCTCACCGGTGGTCACAGATCCGCCGGGGAAGAAAAGGATGTGCAGCATTGGCGCACTGACGACAAGGCCGTCCTCGCAGACCTAGTGCCCACGCGGGATGGCCTCCGTCCCCAAGCTTGCTGTCGTAGTGTGTGAGGAGGACGACGACCACGAGTGAAGCCACTTCTCACCGACCCTCACGTATGCTACCTCTTTTCGAACCATACCCTTGTTCTATTGCCCCATCTACCATGTCGCTGCATGTGGATCTTTTTCCACTCCACCATCTTCCCAATTTGCTATCCTCTGCTCTGCTGGTCACACACACAAAAACCTCAATTTGCACTATTAAAAGAAACCTTACTTCATGCAGACTAATCCATGTTTGGGTTGAATAAGGAAAGGAAGGGAGAATGTACTGTCCAAGAGACTAGGCATCGAACCCGCATCTAGGTTGAAAGGGGGAAATCAGTAGCTAAGGAACGAGTCTCGTGTCTCTTGGTTGAAGAAGGTTAGAAAGGCATGACAACGCAATAGATAATGACCAGGTCGATCGGTTTGTTATCCTCACATAGGACAAAGGTGGCTAAAGAGAACAAAAATGAGACGTAATCCACATATGCTGCCTGGATATTTGTTGCTCTAAGAAACCATACCTCCCTCACCACTCTATGCGTCTGTGGAGGTACATCGTACTGGTGCGCCCACTGTCCGAATGGGACTCCCATGATCTTATTGCCACTTTTTTGCTGTTAGTATAATGCCAGTGGTCAAGTGAAGCAATGCTATTGCTAAAGTGATGCCACATTTAACTAATGCCACACTCAGTCTAATGCCGCCGATAAATTTAAGCAATGCCATTTAATGTCACTGGATTATTTCAGGGTTTGCTGTTGATTGTGGATGTATTAAAGATTTTTCAGCTAAGGCATTCTAATGTTGTTGCACCGCCAATATACCAACTGTTAATGCTTATAGATTACATACCTCACTTTCATGAGATAAGTCATTTTTTTGTACACTGTCACCAAAATGCCAAGGCGCTGATGTCATTTTATTTTGGTTAAACTGCACAAAAAATTATGAAGACAAGATGAAAGGTCAAGAGTGGGCACCTCCTCCTCCGGCTGTTCTCTTGATTCGTTCGATCAAGTTTTTATGTTTGATCGATTATCAAGATTGGGATAGCAATTTTTAGGTCCCCTCGAGTTCGAAATGATATTTACCTTGAAGGTACATGGTTTGCAATTTTTTATACTGTCATTAGTTAATAATGCTAGTTACCTTCGGACTTTTGTATTTGGTTTAATGTTCTTGCACAACTAGTATACCAATGCTGAAACTTGTTACATTTACATTTTGTATTGTTAATTCTTATAGAAATCTTCCAGTGCTAGAGCTTATGGAAATCTGTTCAGTAAAATCATTGTACTGTACCTGTAATAAAATAACTACTCTACTGTTGCACTAGCCACTGGATTAGTGTATATTTGTACTATTCGAATGGTGTTGCATTAGCGTATGGACATATATAAAGTGTGGCAGGCTTTCCCAAATATGTGCTCAAGAAAACTACTACCTATTTTTCTAAATACTAGACGTTTGGGTACTTTAAATTGAACTGCGAAAACGTCTTATATTAAGGAACAGAGGGTGTAGAGTTCACTCAAATTATCCCGATAAAGCTAGTCACACCTTTGTTAAAATTAATGTTCATTATGTTATCGGAGGGGTCTGTATGTTTGTCTCTAATGCCTGTCGACTACATACCTGACATCATGATGTAATGTTAAGTCATTTCCTTTTGTACAGCGTCACTGAATTGTCAAGGCGGTGATGTTATTTTATTTTAGTTGAACTGCACAAAATATTCTTAAAAGAAGAGGAAAGGTCAGGAATGGTTCAATTTTTTCAGAAAAAACTATGTATGCCTTCCTGACATCAGCCGATGTTGCCTTATTTATTGCTTCAAACAGGTGGTTAGAAATAGTCTTGCTAACTTTTCCCATTAAGAAATTGGAATGCTTATATTTGTGAGTCTATGCTTAAACTAGTGCCACTTTTATAGTAATCACACTTTCAATATCTATGCAAATAGGGATGCTCGATTTTAGTGGAACTACACAAAAAGTCCAAATGGCTCAACATTAGGAGCATGTTTTCTTCCAAACCTTTATATCCAATTGGTGGCACTATGAGCTGTTCATTACGAAGGTACATGGTTTGCTACTATCTTGCTACTCTTTTGTACTATCATTAGATAGTGATATTAGTGGTTTGCATGTGAATTTATTGGTAGGGTGGACCTACATTGGAGGTGCAGGACATGATTCCATGATTGGATGCTCAATTTCAGTTGTATCGATTTCACCTCGTCCATCACTGTGAACATGGATATCCTTGGTCTGATGAAGAATAGGCGCTATATTTCTGCTCTGAACCAGCAAATCAATTCAGTATGAAATTGTCCAAGGCAAAACATGACAATATTAAATTGTCTAGTGCAAAACATCACAGATGCTAAGCGGAAGAGACATGTTTAAAACGAAAATACAAGGTGGGGTATATGTTTACTAGCTGCTTGATATTTGTGTCGACAGAGATGTCTGCCCATTGCTATTTGGCAAACAAACAAAGTGACCGCAATTTTGGTTGAACTGCACAAGAGAATAGTATAGTCACTGCATGTAGTGCCATTTGAAAATAGACACAGAAAGATTGGATAGTCAGTTCATGGAGTGCAGAAAAGTAGTACTATACTATTTATTGGCCAACACTAGATGCTTCATTGCTTTGGTCTGATTGTACAATGGGCATCATTTTTCCTAAGACCAAATCATATTGCAGTGGATGTTGCTCCATCATGTGTGGTTCATTCTCATGGTTCCAGCTGTTGGTGAAACCACTTACGTTTGCAAAAGGAATTGTAGACTTCACAAACAAATTTGTCTTTCACTCTGTACTGAATGTTGGCCAAGAGAAGCATCCATGTTCGTAGGAAGAACAGATGTTTTTTTTCTAGATATTTGCTTTTGGAGCTACATATTTGTATATGATCTGGTAATCATTGAGATGCATTAACATGTTGATCTTGTGTATGGGAGTCGTACTAGTTGGTTTTGAATTTGGGCTACTAATGTGAACATATTACAATGCCAGGCATGTGAGTCCCGTGGGAACATTTTTAACGGATCGGCTCTTACTGCTGTGCACAACATGATCCTAATTTCTATGTTCTCAGTGTTTACAAGTTACTAACAGTTCATTATTTCTATTCGCTCAGTGTTTACAAGTTACTGATCGATCACTAGATAGCCTACTAATGCGCTCCTAGCAGTTTTAGTCATGACGCATGATCCGAAGTGGCAGTTTTTTGAATAAAAATGCCTACCTCTGAAGAAACTGACAAGCTGCTCTGAAGAAAATGCCATGCGAATTTGAAGAAACTGCCAACAAAAACATTCGCAAATGCCTTATCTCCCAGTGAACGTTCATCAGCTAATGTGATCCTACATGTACACCATCCAACCTACTCGATCCTACACGTACACTATCCGACCTACTCGATCCTACACGAATAAATAGCGGATCATGCACGTAGTACCTCCTTTTCGGCTTGCATGGCTCAATTTAAAAAATAACCTACTCGATCCTACACAAATAAATAGCAGATCATGCACGTACTACCTCCTTTCCGTTTTGTAGGGCTTAATTCAAAAATCTCACCAACCAAGGTAGACGATGAGTGGTGGAATCATTTTTGATAGGGAGGGAGTACCTCATCTGGTTGATTCGAGTGCACTCGTTTGACCATCATGCCACCGTGCGACCCAGCACAGACGGGACGCACCACTGACGGGACGGGATGACACAGTCATAATTTTAGTTTTTCTAGTTTTCCACAGCAAGCTGGCACGCTAAGCCATGCCTTCTTATGCATTGAATTCAGATGACCGCGATGACCGTTGCGTTTCCTGCAACACGCTGGTTCGCCAACCTTTCGCCTATAATTACTGTTTCCCGACCTTCTCCGGTGGCACCATCACCCAACTCGCCCTATCCTCATAAGCCCCCACCAGCCCGATGTTGTTCACCACTTATCCTTGCTCTCGCCACGTCCGCCATGCCCCCGCCCGTCTGAGATAGGCGACGCCGTAGGTGGTCACCGCCGGAACTAGTGTTCATTTTTTCAACCGGAAGGCAGACGGAGGGAGGAGGCATTCTATCGGTCTTTAGATGGCATTGCGGAGTATGAGGAGTTGTTGGAGCGCGACCGCCTGGCGGAGGAGCAGCGTATCGCCGATTTGCGCTGCCAGCGGGACATGGAGCAGCAGCGCACCGACGCTCTGAGTCGCAAGCAGAGCACCCGCAACTTGGCCGACTACGTGGAGGCCGATGCTCGGCAAATAGCCCTAGAGGCCGTCGGGCATGCACGCGTTCGCGACGCTGAATTTTACTACCAGCTCGTCAACTGGGTTTCCCGCTTAGAAGCCGAAGCGTCGGTGGACCACACCGGCATGTAAAGGGCCAACACGCGTGAGCAACATGCTCGATCGCACTTCTGGCAAGTCCGAGGCGAGGCGGAGGACGCCGGTGCCGGCATTTAGCGTGTACCGTAGATGGCGGCCTGCATCGTCTAGTTAGCTAAGAGTAAGTTAGTACTTGTACACTACTAGAGTATTAGTGAGATTAGATAGTTAACTTGGCTATGATGGTTGTTAACATGGAAGTTCAGTACTCTATATCTGGATTAGACGTGTTACTTTGCTCTGAATGTTGAACTTTCCATTTGAATGTATGGAATGGGCTGTTACTTTTTTAAATGGGTTGTATTTGTCCGCCACGGGTTTAGAGGCTGACTTGTGGGCCTACCAGGTTGACGCGTACACAATCAGGAGACGATTGTATGTGGAGAGGATGATAGCAGGGACCCACCAAGGTCATGGCAGTACGCAAGCAAGTGCCTCCTTATTTCAAGCCAATAAAAAAATGGCTCCTCCTAATGGATATCTGACATCTGGGTCCCATGCCATTGTCAACGTAGTCAATAAACGAGAGAATTGCACAATGAGCGGCTGACACCAGGGATCCAGCAGCTCGCCCAGTTATTTTTGTTTTGGGTTAATTTGATAAATTCCACTCCAAATCTAGTGATTCCGAGAAATGCCACTGCAATTTCCAAACTTTGAAAAATGCCATTTCATGCCATTTCTAGTGGCATTTTTCAAAGTTTGCAAAAATTGCAGTGGCATTTTTCAAAGTTTGCAAAAATTGCAGTGGCATTTTTCAAAGTTTAGAAATTGCAGTGGCATTTGTATGAATCACCATAATTGGAGTGACATTTATCTAATTCATTTTTGAGACGGAACCAGGGTGTCAACTGGGCTGTGTGGGGCACTCTGGCCTGTCTAGACAGGCTTTTCTTTTATGTTTATTACCACAGACCAGCCCAGTAGTTTTTTTTCTTTCTGAAAATGGTTAGCCCAGTTTTTTTGTGCTTTTTCATGTAAGTCGCTTTGTCAGGCCTGTTGGGTTACAAATCTTTCAAGATGAGGAGAGCTTCATTCAGCTGGCCCAGAAAATGGCATATCAGTAATGAGAAATGGGTTGTACATTTTTAAAACACATCAAACCGGCAATTAGTTTCAATTTTTTTTCATTTCGAGATTTTAAATTCCATTTGATTTTTATGCGTGGTCAATTTGTTGGATTTTATATTGATATACATTTATTTTTAAAATCAGTTTGAATGTGACTCAAAATTTTGAGATTAAAAACAGTTCGGACCGCACCGAAATATGCAAAATTTCATAGAATTTTTTAACTGTGGCCACAATATGGGCTGTAATGCTAACAAAAAGAATATGGGCTCCAAAAAAACCTTAAGAATTAGCACATGGGTTCTAAATTGTTAGAAATAATGGCAGATGGGTTTTCCATAGATTTGACGCTTTGCTAAAAAAGGTTGACGCACAAGCAGTGACTGTTGGATGTCCATCCAACGGCTGCCGTGCTTCTTCAATCTCTGCTCTTCCTACTCCAGTCGCTCAAACAAGCGCATGCGGGACTGCCTGCTCCCTCCTCCCGCGGCCGGCTGTGCTGCCGCGCATGCCTCACCGCCCCACCGTACTCCCATCGCTGGCCTAGCCATCCCTTTACTCACCCACACCTGCTGTTATTCTCTGGCGACGGCAGACGAACCAATAAACCCTCGTACTCCTCTCCGCATGGGAAACAACTGCCGAGTCTTCCCTGGTTCCGTTTCATTCCCTTCCTAGGCTCGCCGTTGTCCACCGACCTGGTGCTCTCCGCGCGGCGTGGTCAACTTGGTCAACGAACGACATCGATCAGAAGTGGACTATACGTGGAGAGGTTGATAGCTGGGTCCACAGCCGCACGCAAGGAAATGCCTCCTTATTACGCACAAAATAATGATTCCTCCACCTGACAGCTGGGACCCACCAGAAAGGCCTCTGTATTTCGTGAAAAAAAGTTCCCCCCGCTGACAGGTCAGACCCACCAGCTATATCTTCGCACGCAAGGAAGTGCCACCTTATTATGCAGAAAAAATGAATACTCCCCTGCTAGCTGGGACCCACCATAGTGGGACGCTGACTTGTGGGCTTACTAAGATGACGGGGACGGAGGGCTTTGTCAACTTAGTCAATATGAATGATTCTAGCTCTAGTGACCGTACGATGTCCATCCAACAGCCGTAGTGCTTCTTCAACCTATGGTCTTCTTGCTCCAGCCGCCCAAACCAGTGTCGGTCGTGCCGCATGCTCCTGCCTCCCGTGGCGGGCTGTGATGCCGCGGAGGGCTCACCGCCCTCTACTACTCCCACTGCTGGCCAGGCCATCCCTCTACTCACCCAAACCCCCTGTTATTCTGTGGCAACGACAAATTCACACCGTAGCCGAACCAGTGAACCCTCGTACTCCTCTCTGCGTGGGCATCCACTGCCGCATCTTCCCCAGCTCTGCGTCGTCCCCTTCCTAGGCCTCGCCGTTGTCCACCGCCCTGGTGCTCCTGGCACGGCGTGGTCGACGTGGTCAACGAACGACTTCCATCAGAAAAGTACTGTACATGGAGAGGCTGACAGCTGGGTCCACGGCCGCAACAAGGAAGTGAGTCTATATTATGGGCAAAAAAATTGATTCGCCCCCTGACTGCTGGGACCCACCAGCTACATCTTCGCACGCAAGGAAGTGCCTGATAGTCGGGACCCACCTGGTCGAAGCGTATGTAACCTAGTCATTTTGGTCGCGAACGTGTACGTACATACTGGTCCATCGGTCTGTCTGCAGGCTGCAGCGATGAACCTTGGCTGAATAAGTAAGGGCACGTGTCATAGTAGAGGCGCACACGTAGCATGTACACGTACGTACAGCCAGGGAGCAAGAAAGTAAATATGGCCACGTACATACATATGGGCGGGGTCTCGAACGCCTACTCACGCATACGTACGGCTAGGGCTCGTGTACATGGCTGGGTCGGAACGGAGAAACTGCATCATTGTCGTGTTCATCGAGAGCCAGCCAACTTGGATGGAATAGCCGATCAAAACGAGGCCTGGCATACTGTAAGTGCATCTAGTGCCACTCCTAGTTGGTTTTGGAATATTGACGACAAACCTAGTTGAGGGACTAATGTGTTTGTGAGAATTGCAGGATAACACAGGTAGAAGTCCCTCATTGATTCGGTTTTCCTACCAGAGATGACCCCTAAAAATGTATGAAGACATTGATGTCAAAGGTGGTATATGAAGATATTCACATTGAAGACTCTGACAAGAGAAGACATCGCATGAAGCCTATGGAGCTCGAAGACTTAGATCTTTCGTAGTTCTTTTTCTTCTTTATTGAGTCATAGGAACCACCGTACTGTTAAGTGGGGTCCAAGTGAACCAGTCAGAATGACTGAAGTGATGCTTAACCAAAACCTATGTCTTCGAGTGAAGACTATGAGAGCGAAACTTGTCCAAAGTCAGACAACTCAGCTTTGCTTGTAGCCGAAGTAAAGCTGCCACGTGAGTTTGAAATCTGACCGTTGGAACACGTGTCAGTTCCTTAGTGACCCAGGGTCATTTCGGCCAAATCAGGTCGGGTTGCCTAGTGGCTATAAATAGCCCACCCCCTACAACCATAA
This sequence comes from Triticum aestivum, assembly GCF_018294505.1. Classification (NCBI taxonomy): domain Eukaryota; kingdom Viridiplantae; phylum Streptophyta; class Magnoliopsida; order Poales; family Poaceae; genus Triticum; species Triticum aestivum. The sequence continues at coordinate 394,669,159 of NC_057806.1, read as the reverse complement.
ACGGTTGGCTGCTCAGAGTTAGTGTACGGCTTTTGTCGTTTGAGAGCAACCCACCTCGAAGCCTTTGAGAGAGAATTCCTTGCGAGGATAAAGCCCTAACCACCCAGAGCCAAAGAATGTTAGGCATCACTTAAGTCTTCTTGTCTGTGTGATCTGAAGACTTATTACACTTGAGGACTGTGAATCCTCCAGCCGGTTAGGCGTCGCATTCTGAGCATCCAAGAGACATTGTGGATCGCCGGTGAACAAAGTCTGTGAAGGTTTGGGAGTCTACCTTGAAGACTTACCAGAGTGATTGGGCGAGGTCCGTGTGACCTTAGCTCAAGGGGAATACGGTGAGGACTGGGTGTCCTGAGCTGCGTGTTCAGGACTGGGTGTCCGGGACTGTGTGTTCTCAGGTTTAAATACCTAGCCGCCCTAACCAGACGTATAGTTGTCACAGCAACTGGAACTGGTCCAACAAATCATTGTCTTCAACAAGTCACTGGTTTCATCCTTCCCTTCCCTTTACTTACTGTTGGTCCTTGTGAATTCATTGTATGATTGCACTATCTTTTGTCTTCACTGAGTGACTGCGTGTTCTGTTTGGCTACATAATATCTTCCTACCTGATCCTTACTACATTGCTGCTATTAGTCATTGTGCTTTCACTCCATTGAATACTTGACTATGGTTTGCCTAGTGTAGTCTACCTTCCGTTGCATGGTAATAGGTTTATTTCTATCGTTTGTCTTCATAACTTCCATGTTTTGAAGACTTACATAAAAATCGCCTATTCAGCCCCCCTCTAGTCGATATAACGCACTTTCAATTGGTATCAGAGCAAGGTACTCCCTTGTTCTGTGTGATTCAGTTTAACCACCTGGAGTTTTAGCTATGTCGACTGCAGGGATAACCAAAGTCTCCGTTGCGTGCCCCGTCTTTGATGGAACTGAATATCCCTACTGGAAGGATAAGATGCGCATGCATCTTGAAGCCATTGACGTCGACCTATGGTATGTCATCAAGAACGGCGTTCCCAAGGCTGGAGAAGGTGTCACTGCTGCTGACGTCAAGAAGTTCGTTCAACTGGACTCTACTGCTAAGAATATCATCTGTGGTCATCTGACCAAAGGACAGTATGGCCGCGTGAGTGCTTTGGAAACATCTAAGCTAGTCTGGGACTGGCTCTCCAAGGTCAACGAAGGCATCTCAACCCAGAGAGATCAGAGAATCAGTGTCCTTCGCAACCTCTTCAACCGCTTCAAGAGAAATGACAATGAGAATGTCCAGCTCTCATTTGATTGACTCACTGACATCACGAATGAGCTTCAAGCCCTTGGCGCTACTGAGATCACCAAGCATGAAGTCGTCAAGACACTACTGAGATCACTTGACAGTTCATTTGACACCCTAGCCCTGATGATTCAAGAACGTCCTGATTTCAAGACACTCGATCCGTCTGACATACTTGAGAGGCTCAACACACATGAGTTTCAGCTTTCTGAGATAAGAGATATCTACGGTCCAAACTATGGGCGAACTCGTGCCTTGAAGGCAAAAGCTGTCTCCTCATCTGAAGAAGAATCTGACAGCAGTTCTAATGATCCCGAAGACATTGGAAGGGAACTTGCTATGCTTGTGAAGAAGTTCCAAAAATTCACCAAGAAGAAAGGTTTCAGAAAGTCTTCACGATCAAGCTCAAGGAATGATGAAGCTTCTGCTCATGACTACAAGAAGAAAACATGTCACAAGTGCAAGAAACATGGCCACTTCATCTCTGAGTGTCCGCAGTGGGACAATGAGAACAAAAAGAAGAAGAAGAGCAAGGAATATGACTCTGAAGACAAGAAGAAGAAGAAATACTCAAAGTCTTCTTCCAAGTCTTCCTCAAAGTCTTCATCACACAAGAAGAGCTCAGCTGGCAAGGCACGTGCGTTTGTTGGCAAGGAAATGGATTCAGAGGAGGAGTCCGCTTCTGAGGAGGCGGAGGTGGAGTCCGAGGAGGAGTCCGATTCTGGCGTCGCAAGTCTGGCTACAGCATACGTTGCCAAGTCCATCTTCAACACTGAAGACAATGACTTCATCACCGACACCGATGCAAATGACAAGGACTACTCCGCTCCTACCTACTGCTTCATGCCACGCGGTGCCAAGGTAAACACATGCACTACTCACTATCAAACATCTAGTGACGATGACTCTGATTGTGGTTCAAAACCCAGCTACAAAACACTTGCTAAAATTGCAACTGAACAACAGAAAGCCATGGAACATATTCAAAAACGGTTAGACAAAAGGGATGATCTATTAGGCGCTGAAATGACTCGATCTGAGTCCTTAATTGAAGACATAAAAAATCTTCACGTTAAGTATGAGGAACTTGAAAGTCGTCATGAAATGCTCTCAACAACTCATGAAAAGCTTTCCTATGATTATCTTCAAAGGAAGCAAGATCTTGAGAAATTGAGAGTGGCTCATGAAGATCTTCAAAAGGAAAATGAGTCACTTCGCGCCAAACAGATCAGTTCCGCTCAGGAAGGATTTGAACGACCAAGTCTTAAATGCATTGAGCGTGATAATACTACTTCTGTTGCTGAATGCTCTACTGCTGCTACTATTGCAATATCTTCAACTGTTGATGTGGAAACTAACCCCTCTGCTAAGGATACCACTGCTATTGCTAATGAGAATGCTAGGTTGAAGACATTGCTTGAAACAGGGATGTACAAAAGTCTTAAAGGGCATCAGACACTATGTGATGTCCTCAAAAAGCAGATCTTGAACCAAAACCCGAGGAAAGAGGGTGTTGGGTTCGTAAGGAAAATGAATGCTGATGGCTCTTACTGGAAACCTGAGCAGTACCCCAAAACCATATGGGTTGCTGCAAAGGAATCTTCAGCAGATCCATCCACTCTATCTGGCTTCACTTGTGCAAACCCCATTGTCATTGATGAATCCTTTGATGCAAACTATAAATTGTTTAAGAATCAGAATGGTGAAGTGTTTGCCAGGTACATTGGTACTAACTGCAGGAATGGACCGCCTATGAAGAAGATCTGGGTTCTGAAAAAGTGTCTGGAGAATCTTCCTGTGAATGTCATCATGACACCACACGTGAAGAAGACAAACCCCAGACCACAGGCTTCATACGATCCAAAGGCCTCATACAGACAGAGGACTCACCTGAGTTGCACTAACGCAAATGTTTTGCAGGGAAACTATACTCAGGCCTATGAATATGAGCACGGTTCATCAAACTGCCATGTTCATAAGACCAAGAACTATTCTACTTATTCTTATGAGTACTATTGTCCGCCTGCAAGACTGTTTGCTAGGGCTCCAAAGCCAAAGTTCTCAGATGCTGAACTTAGACTTATTGCTTCTAAGCCACCCTTGAAGATGTGGGTGGCTAAGTAAGCTTAACTCTCTTTTGCAGGGAAAGGTCTCCAGCAGAAAACCAAAATCGTCTGACGCTATTGCTAGGGACCTTAAACATCTTGTAGGGCACAAGATCAAATGCCCGAATGGTCTTACTATGTACTTCGTTCCTGAATCGCTTGCTACTCTCCCTATTAGTCCTAATCTGGATCTAAGCTTTCATAACCCACTAGTTCGTCAAATGTTTTTGCTTCACAATTCTCTTCGTGAAGCCTATCCCCCTAACTGCACTGTAGGGTACGACACCAGCATCTTTAGAATGGATTATTGATAGTGGGTGTACCAATCACATGACTGGCAAAAGAAGCCTTCTTATGGACTCAACCTTACGTCCATCTAACAAGAGTCACATCACATTTGCTGACACTGGTAAAAGTAAGGTACTGGGTCTAGGTAGAGTTGCAATCTCAAAGGATCAACACATGGATAAAGTCATGCTTGTTGAATCCCTTGGCTTCAACTTAATGTCTGTCTCAATGCTTTGCGATTTGAACATGATCGTAATGTTTGGAAAATATTGCTGCCTTGTTCTAATGGAATCTGACAAGTCTCTAGTGTTTGAAGGGTATCGGAAAGATGATTTGTACGTGGTAGATTTCTCAGCAGGACCATAGCTTGCCGTATGTCTTCTAGCAAAAGCTTCAGAATGCTGGCTCTGGCATCGGAGGCTAGGGCACGCTGGCATGAGGAACCTCCACACCCTTGCAAAGAAGAAGCATGCCATAGGCATCAAGGGCGTCAAGTTCAAGAAAGATCACTTATGCGGTGCTTGTGAAGCAGGAAAGATGACGAGGGCCAAACATCCCTCGAAGACAATCATGACAACCACTCGACCCTTCGAACTGCTTCACATGGATCTTTTCGGTCCCACTCATTACTCAACTCTTACTACTACTACTTGTCTCTATGGCTTTGTCATTGTTGATGATTATTCTAGATATACTTGGGTGCACATAATCCTCTACAAGACTGAAGTGCAGGATGTCTTCAGACGCTTCGCCAATTGAGCAATGAACAACTATGGCGCCAAGATAAAGCACATCAGAAGTGACAATGGCACTGAAATCAAGAACACTGGCCTTGATACATATCTTGATACTTTGGGCATCACACATGAATTCTCAGCTCCATACACGCCATAGCAGAATGGCATCATCGAACGCAAGAACAAAACACTCATTGAGATGGCCCGAACGATGCTAGATGAATACAAGACTCCAAGAAAATTCTGGCCTGAAGCCATTGATACTGCATGCCATACAATCAATCGTGTTTATCTTCACAAGCTTCTGAACAAGACATCTTATGAGCTCCTTATTGGCAAGAAGCCAAATGTCAGTTACTTCAGAGTATTTGGCGCCAGGTGCTGGATCAAGGATCCACATCATACTTCAAAATTTGCACCAAAAGCACATGAGGGTTTTATGCTTGGATATGGAAAGGATTCGCACTCCTACAGAGTCTTCAATCTCTTTCATTATAAAGTGGTTGAAACAGTGGATGTGCAATTTGATGAGACTAACGGTTCACAGAGAGAGCACCTCCCAAATGTGCTAGATGAAGTTCCATCCAGCGAATCAATCAAGCTAATGGGATCTGGAGAAATCATACCCTCTGAAACTCAACCTAAAGAGGAACTTATCATCTCCGCACCTGACCAACCTGAAGACAATGCTCAGCCTGAAGACAATCCCACTAACAATGACAATGATCATCAAGAGCAAAACCTTCGCCCTGTACATCCTCGTGTTGCCAATGAAGTGCAGATTGAGAGAATAATTGATAGCATCAATGCACCTAGTCCGCTCACTCGTTCAAGGGCAACTCAGCTAGCAAATTTCTGTGGGCACTTCGCATTCATCTCAATAACAAAACGCAAGAAAGTTGAAGAAGCCTTCATGGAACCTGAATGGATTCAAGCTATGCAAGAAGAGCTTCAACAGTTTGAGCTGAACAATGTATGGGAACTGGTTAAGCGTCCTAAGCCTCGGAAGCACAACATAATAGGCACCAAATGGATATACCGCAACAAGCAAGATGAGCATGGTCGAGTTGTCAGAAACAAAGCTCGTCTCGTTGCTCAAGGATATACTCAAGTGGAAGGCATTGACTTCGATGAAACATTTGCTCATGTGGCTAGACTTGAAGCCATACGCATACTACTGGCCTATGCAAATCATCATAACATACTTCTATATCAAATGGATGTGAAGAGCGCCTTTCTCAATGGCAAGATTGAAGAAGAAGTGTATGTTGCACAACCGCCTGGCTTTGAAGATCCAAAACATCCTGACATGGTATACAAGCTCAACAAGGCACTGTATGGCCTCAAACAAGCCCCTCGGGCTTGGTATGACACACTCAAATACTTCCTGAAGAGCAAAGGCTTCATACCTGGTTCCCTCGACCCCACTCTCTTCATGAAGACATATGATGGTGAACTGTTTGTGTGCCAAATATATGTGGATGACATCATCTTCGGCTGCACCAATCATAAGTACAGTGAAGAGTTTGGATATATGATGCAAGAGCAATATCAGATGTCCATGATGGGATAGCTGAAGTTCTTCCTCGGTCTTCAAATACGACAGCAACGCAACGGCATCTTCATATCTCAAGAGAAGTATCTCAAAGATTGCCTGAAGAAGTTCGGTATACAAGACTGCAAAGGCTTCATGACGCCAATGCCAGCCAAACATCATCTGGGTCCCAACGGCAATGGTAAAGAGTTCGATCAAAAGGTATACTGCTCCATGATTGGTTCTTTACTTTATCTATGTGCATCTAGGACAGATATTATGCTTAGTGTTTGCATGTGTGCTCGATTCCAAGCGGCACCAAAGGAGTCGCATCACTTAGCTGTGAAGCAAATTCTTCGATATTTGGCTCACACCCCAACTCTAGGATTATGGTATCCAAAGGGCTCAGAGTTTGATCTGGTTGGATTCTCGGATGCTGATTATGCTGGTGACAAGGTGGATCGCAAGTCTACATCAGGCACATGTCATTTTCTGGGATGATCACTTGTATGTTGGTCTTCAAAGAAGCAGAACTGTGTATCTCTCTCCACTGCTGAATCTGAATACATTGCTGCTGGATCTTGCTGCGCTCAGCTTCTGTGGATGAAGCAAACACTCAAGGACTATGGCATTCATCTGAAGCAAGTGCCACTCTACTGCGACAACGAAAGCGCCATCAAGATTGCCAACAACCCAGTTCAGCACTCGAAGACAAAGCACATTGAAATTCGTCATCACTTTCTCAGAGATCATGTTGTGAAGGAAGATATTGATATCATACATGTCAACACTAAAGAGCAATTGGCAGATATCTTCACCAAGCCCTTGGATGAGAAGAGATTTTGCAAGTTACGGTGTGAGCTAAATATCTTGGAATCCTCAAATGTCCTGTGATCAGGCACACATCCTAACACTTATGCAGATTGATGACTTAGATGTGCAACACACGAAGTAAAGTATATCTTCAATCAATGAAGACATACATTCTAAGTGTGAATACATTAATGTGGAATTTGACTTCGGAGCGCCACGATAATTGTGCACCGTGTCTGGGTCTAATACTTCCTATACGGTGGGTAACGCCACCACCAAAGGTTCTGTTCGAAGTGTTTCACTCATGGCGTTACATTTGCTATGTCTTCACATTTGGTTTGGCTTAAGTCTCAACATGTCTTCATGTTTATCTTCACTATGTTGAATATATATATATACTAGTGTTCTGTCCTCTACAGCATTCACTTATAGCTATGTCTTCTTGTTGAATCTTTTGAACTAAGTGAATGTGATCGGACCCTAACCTCTCTATGCTTTCTATCTCAAACTCTATCTCTCCAAGTCATATGCATTCTATTGAAACTGTCGAATGTCTTCTCTGCGTCCTTGTCAGCAGAAGATACAGAGACAAACATTAAGTCCGTTTTCAATGCTCATTCCTTCACCTGAAACCCGGAGAAGTGGGAGCGACCACCCAACAATCTAGGCATGCGTGGGATGTGGAACAACCCCCAATATGCTGCATGATGGCCACGTGTTCCTCATATGTGAATCGCCAGGGGCACCTGTGTAATAACGCAGTGCCGCCCCTGTACCTATAAATACACACCTCACAGCAGTCATTATATATTCTTCCACTCTCCCACGAACCCTAGTGCCACCGCTAGCCCTCGACGACGCCGACGACGAAGCGCTTCGCTGCCGCAACCTCTCTGACGCCGTATTCACGCCGACCGCGGACATCGTCTTCTCCGCCGTCGCCGTAGGTGTCCTCCGTCACCAAGTTAGGGCACGGACGATCGAACTGCTCGGCCTCCTCTTCCACTCCGTCTAGCTGTTCTTCGTGTGGTAAATAAAACTTCCTTTTTACAGCCCCCTTGATCCTATAGCTTCATCACTTTCTACCACAAGTAGTTTCTGTTCACATAAGTTGGATCTCTTACATACTGCATCTCATAATATGCCTAGTATATTCACTTGTATTTCACAAAGTAGTTAGATTCCTCACTTGTACTGATCCATGGATTCGTACAAATCTGGAACCAACTCCTTATCTATGAGTGAATGTCTTCGCACGATGAGGTCAATGTCTTCTAAACTGATTTATCTTCAAAATCTTATGAGAATGCATATGACCTCTTCCCCTTCCCTCGCACCTTAATGCTGTCACAGGTACATGTTCGTGGGAGAATCCCTTGGTTCTCATAGTCTGCATTCATTTGCAGAATACTTACAGCATCACATAAATTCTCCCGAAGCCAGTTCTTGTTTGTCCAGCAAGCAAAAACCTTTGAAGCCTTTGAACGTATTGAAGCCTTTTAGTTTAAAGTTCATGGCTTCAGAGAAATCAGCAAGGAAGGGTGGCAGAAAGCGTCGAGGAGAAACATCAAGAGATCTACCCGATGACCTCTCAGAGCTGTACAAGACAGATCCTGAAGAGGATTACAATCAGCGCAAGACACGAATCCAATGGATTCGATGCTATTGGGTAGAACAGTGGTTCAAGTACAGATTTGTGACAAAGGAATATGCTGAAAAGAATGCCATCAAGCGACCATGGGGAGACATCCTCTACAAAAATCTTCAACCCAGGACCAGAGATGAAGCCATTGAACAAGGCTTCTATCCCTGCATGGTCCGTGGACCACAGCCTGTGGATGCTGACCCATCGTCACTGCTATGGTGTCGTGACGACAATCTGTTTAAGTGCAACTTCCAGTTTTCCCAGAACTCAGCGAAGCAGAACAAGAAGTCTTTGGGATTAGACTTCAACCCTGGTCCCTCTACTCCCCGTGCCGATGGAACTCGCGAAGCTGAACCCAATCTTCTTGGGCCCTTCTACAACCTTGAAGGTCTCATCACCCATATAGTGGTTCAAGGGACTGCCGTAAATGAGCCTGCAGATGACGCTGACTTAGATGAAGCGCCTGCAGCGCCGAAGCCAAAGAAACTAAAGCAGCCAAAAGCTTCCAAGCCTGCCTCTGCACCAAAAATCTCACGAGCGAAGCCATTGGCAACTGCACCTCCTGAAGACAGTGTGCAGTCTGAAGATTTGTCACGCATCTCCAAGCCCCAGAAGGTCAAGATGCCTCTGCCACACATCGGCCAAGAGCTGACAGCTGCTGCCATTCTGCGCAACGATGCCATTGATCTGTCCAGTGATGAAGATCTTGCAGATGACGCTCTTGAGCAACTCATCAAGAGCAAAGAAGAAGCAGAAATCTTCAATTATCTGCCTCTCTTTGACGTGACAATCATCCACAACTTCATTGATGAGTGGTTTGACACGCCCAACATCAGCTTCAAAGATCTGCAACTACCCATTGGCCTCAGTGTCGCCTTCCATGGCGCCATTGCTTCAGAGCTAGCTCTCGCTCAGCGCATCATCAAACTAAAGCAAAAGATTGACTATGAAAAGGCTCAGGTCAAGAAGCATATGGCCAAGCTTAGCGTGCAAGAGGTGAAAAACTTCAAGATTATGCTGCACGAGCTCAAAGAAGCCTTTCTCAAGAAACGCGCAGAAGCTCAGGGTTCTTGGGAGCGCATGAAGAGCCTGGCTGACAAGTGTGTGCAAGGCTACAACGAGGCTGAGAAGCGCAAGGCCCTTGGGCGTTCGGGCATTGATCCCAGGATGGCTGCTAAGCAGAAGAACAAGCCCATTGTGGCCGAACCCAACGCACCAAGGCAGGAAGTAGATCCCATTGTCTTCCCAACTAGCATGACTGGCTCGAAGCCAAAGGCCCGGTCAACCGCTTCAGAGCTGAAGAAGACGAGGACTACTGAGGCTGAAGCCAGGAAGAGGAAACATCCTGAAGCCTCTGCTACTGCCCTCTCCAAGAAGAAGAGGAAGACCAAGAAGGAACGAGCTGCTCCCACAGAGCCCTTGATTGTTGAACCCATCTCCATGGTTCACCCTGACGCTGAACCGCAAGAACGTCAACTAACTGTCCATGAGACTGCTTTCACAAAGGCTCATGAAGCTGAAGACTTTCCAGTAGCTGATCCCATCGCTGCTGAAGACATTGGTCACCATGACCATGTTGAAGATGATGCAGTCCTTCCTCAGCTCGAGCACCAACAGGTATCATCGCATGTGCTAACGCACAGCGAACTCATCAGCATTGGTCGTCCTCTGACGCCAATTGCTCAGGATGCTTCATGGGCTGATCGCCCACAAGAGGAAGAAGACTTTGAGGCCCAGCCAACTCCAACTCCACAGGCGTCGCCAGCATTGCGCAGGCTTCGCAAAGGACCAAGGCCTCCAGTCTCTGAGTCTGAAGCTAAAGCTGTTGAAGACATACCGGCTGCATCAGCCGATGAAGAAGAAGCCCCAAAAGCTGCTACATCCCCGCCCCAACAAGAAGTTGTTCTTGAGGAGAACGTGACTGTGACCGACCCTCCAGCTCGTCAAGTGGAGGTTGAAAATCTTGAGGCTGCCACCACCAACACCAATGAAGCCACTGACGATGTCATGGCTGAAGCTAATGTGGAGCCTTCACCAACCCAAGCACCAGAAGTCAGCGACGCCACTGATCCCATAGCTTTTGTTCCTGCGCCTGCTGCCAGTCCTTAATTCGACTATCATGTTGAGCACAGGCCTCAGGTACAGAAGCCAATCCCAAGATTGCCCAGGTTTCCAGGTCCTGCATCAGCACCTGGATCCTTCAATGTTAATAGCTTCAGAGCAGACAACACATTCTTCAATAGCTCCAGGAACCCCTACTCAAGGGAAAGAATATCATCTGATCGGTTCTGGAGCTATCCGCAGCGAAGCTATTACTCCTGCATTCTATACAATCAAGGTCACATCTTCTCACACAAGCGTCTTGACATTGAAGCAATAGCTGGTCTGCCATGTCTGGAAGAAGCTCTGGATTGCTTCAAGGAGGTTGGATTGCCGCCGTTCATCACTGATCAAGAGCATTGGAATGAAGAGTTGCTGCTCCAATTCTATGTCACACTTCACATCCGCGGGTACAACAGAGATCCGAAGACTTGGGTCCTGGAGTGGATGACAGGAAACGTTCATCATGAAGCCAAAGCCTTTGACATCATTGAGCTCACTGGTCTACCCACTCTTGGCGATCTCTACGAATCTGGCTATCAACTTCACAATGAAGCTGTGGAGAGCATCTTTCAGAAGCCTGAACCTAACATGAGTCAGATGCTCAGTACGATGAAGCCATTGCCCCAAGATGCTGCATATCCCAAAGAGTTCTTTGTTGAAGACCTAGAGTATCTGCCAAGGACTATTTATCACATCATACGGCAAACTCTCTGGCCCATCAATGGACACTCTCCACATGCCAAGCTGGAAGGTGCAATGAAGACTTTGGTCTTCTATATTCTTCATGGCAAACGCTTCAATGCACAGGACTTCTTCATTCGCCAACTTGCTGCATCAGGCTCTGATCTTTTTGGCTTGAAGTTCTACGCCCCATGGGTAATGCGGCTAATCAAACTTCACTCCACTATCTCATATCAGCCATCTGCTCACAATCATCGGATCTTTCTGCCTGATGTGGATATGTCTATTGAAGCCATCTATCCTGAGCCTGCCAAGGAACCTCTAAGTCTTCAGAATGCGGAGCATCAAAGTTTTTCTCAGAACATTGCAGGAGTTCAAGCAGTCACTCGTGTGTATCCTTTGGCTGGAACTACACGTGCACCACATCCTGCCCTTACTGAAGCCACCGACAGCACAACTGCCCAATGACCCAAGAAGCGCACTCGTGTTCTTAATGACTGAGAGCTTCTGGTGGCTCTTCATCAAAAACAGGATAGGCATCATGACTGGCTGAAGCGTCAAATGCAAAGCCTCTTGGTGGATGTCAACCGCATTCGCAATCTTGCCACCAAGAATGCTTTTGTTGCCCATGAAACCGCTCGACGCACATGGAAAGGGCTGACGCTGATGTGCTCTGAAGATGATCTTCAAGAGGATGGCTTCTCTGAACGCTTCAAGTTTGACTCCACACCTCCTCGAAGGGCAGTGCTGCGATGCACTCCATCTCTTGAAGACTCTGAGTTCTCTTCCTCTGCTGCAACTGTGAATGCCAGAGTGATCGAGGATGAAGACGATGCCACTTCACCGCCACCTCCTTCAGCACACTTCGACACTGCTCCAAGTTCTTCTGCACCGCCGAACACCACCGATGACCCTGCTGCTTCACCTACTCTTCATGGGAACGAGTAGATGCTCTATGTCTTCAAACCTTTTTGGTCCTTACTGACAAAAGGGGGAGAAGCATATGAGTTTGATAGTCTTCAAGCGGGTCCATATGGGCGGGTACTTTATAGTTTTCTTCATGTTTACAACCCTCGTTTTGATACATTTGGTTCTTTGAGTTGTAACACTTAAACTCAATGGTCGTCTGCTACTTATTTGCCACTTTGTGATGCGATGATAAATTCCGCATGTGCGACGATAAATTCCGCACTTAGATCATTTTGCAGATGTCCATTTTCCATTATGCATGTCATTATCTTCACATACCTTCACATGCATAATGAATTTTCATCATAATTTGAAGAGGATCTCCACAAGTACAACCTGCCATGTGCATTTGCATTCCAAAAGCAAATTACTTATATGCACATCTTCAGGGGGAGCCCTTGCAACTTATGAAGACAATTCCTTATCCTTTACAATTTCACATATTATATTCCCCGTTGAAAACTTCAACTAGTTTGTCATCAATCACCAAAAAGGGGAGATTGTAAGTGCATCTAGTGCCACCCCTAGTTGGTTTTGGAGTATTGACGACAAACCTAGTTGAGGGACTAATGTGTTTGTGAGAATTGCAGGATAACACAGGTAGAAGTCCCTCATTGATTCGGTTTTCCTACCAGAGATGACCCCTAAAAATGTATGAAGACATTGATGTCAAAGGTGGTATATGAAGATATTCACATTGAAGACTATGACAAGAGAAGACATCGCATGAAGCCTATGGAGCTCGAAGACTTAGATCTTTCGTAGTTCTTTTTCTTCTTTGTTGAGTCATAGAAACCACCGTACTGTTAAGTGGGGTCCAAGTGAACCAGTCAGAATGACTGAAGTGATGCTTAACCAAAACCTATGTCTTCGAGTGAAGACTATGAGAGCGAAACTTCTCCAGAGTCGGACAAGTAAGCTTTTCTTGTATCCCAAGTAAAGCTGCCGCGTGAGTTTGAAATCTGACCGTTGGAACACGTGTCAGTTCCTTAGTGACCCAGGGTCACTTCGGCCAAATCAGGTCGGGTTGCCTAGTGGCTATAAATAGCCCACCCCCTACAACCATAAATGGTTGGCTGCTCAGAGTTAGTGTACGGCTTTTGTCGTTTGAGAGCAACCCACCTCGAAGCCTTTGAGAGAGAATTCCTTGCGAGGATAAAGCCCTAACCACCCAGAGCCAAAGAGTGTTAGGCATCACTTAAGTCTTCTTGTCTGTGTGATCTGAAGACTTATTACACTTGAGGACTGTGAATCCTCGAGCCGGTTAGGCGTCGCGTTCTAAGCATCCAAGAGACATTGTGGATCGCCAGTGAACGAAGTCTGTGAAGGTTTGGGAGTCTACCTTGATGACTTACCAGAGTGATTGGGCGAGGTCTGTGTGACCTTAGCTCAAGGGGAATACGATGAGGACTGGGTGTCCTGAGCTGCGTGTTCAGGACTGGGTGTCCTCAGGTTTAAATACCTAGCCGCCCTAACCAGGCGTATAGTTGTCACAGCAAATGGAACTGGTCCAACAAATCATTGTCTTCAACGAGTCACTGGTTTCATCCTTCCCTTCCCTTTAGTTACTGTTGGTCCTTGTGAAGTCATTGTATGATTGCACTATCTTTTGTCTTCACTGAGTGACTGCGTGTTCTGTTTGGCTTCATAATATCTTCCTACCTGATCCTTACTACATTGCTGCTATTAGTCATTGTGCTTTCACTCCATTGAATACTTGACTATGGTTTGCCTAGTGTAGTCTACCTTCCGCTGCATGGTATTAGGTTTATTTCTATCGTTTGTCTTCATAACTTCCATGTTTGGAAGACTTTCATAAAAATCGCCTATTCACCCCCCCTTCTAGTCGATATAACGCACTTTCGCGTACCATAGAACAGAGGAAACGACCTTGTGTTCGACCGGCCATGGTCAAAACGGGATCCTGTTCATCAGGAGAGGTCCGACGTACCACAAAACAGAGGAAACAAACTTCTCTTGGACCTCCTACGGTCAAAACGGGGTCATGTTGATCGGGAGGGGTGTGGCATACCGCAAAACGGAGGAAATGGACTTGTGTTGGAGTGCTATGGTCGAAATGGGGGTCCTGTTCATTGGGAGGGGTGTGGCATACCACAAAACAGGACTCCACGAGACACTGTTCATCTCCACCGTCGACCTCCTCCAGCCTCCACATGCTACTGTTCATCCACCGTCGACCTCCTCTAGCCTCCACCTACGACTGTTCATCCACGGACTCTTGTTCATCTAGCCTCCACCGCTCCTCCACTGGCTACTGTTCAACCAGCCCTCTCCACGGGGTCCTATTCAACCACCCCTCCACGGGCTACTGTTCATCGAGCCCTCATTGGCTACTGTCCAACCAGCCCTCCACGGGGTCGTCCTATTCATCCAGCCCTCCACGAGGTCCTGTTCATCCACCCCCAATCGGCTCGATCGATCGGGGTCCTATTCATCCAGCGGCAACGGCCTTTACTACCATGGGGTCCTCTTCATCCACCCCCCCCCCCGCTGGGAATTGTTCATCCAATCCCCCCTAACAACGCTCACTGTTCATCAAGAGGCAGCATCGATCGGCTTTAGTTAGCAGCAGTAGCGAAGGAATCACACGAGTTCAGTTAATAGCAAGGGATCGATTGGGGTTCATTAACGTAGCTACTGCAATCGCTCGGGTTCAGTTAGAGCCCAACGCCTCGCTTGGGTTCATTTAGAGCGCAATGCCTCGCACACACGCACGTACGTGTACGAGAGAAACGTGCAAACCTCCATGCATCACTCGGCCCCGACCACCCACCGTAACTAGGAACTCCCTGATATTTTCCTCGCCCTTGCTTCTACCACGGTTTTTTCCATCATGGACGGCCCAAAGAATGTCATGCAGCTGCGTCCAGCCTGCCCAGGACGAAAAACCCATTTGCTATCATGATTTTTTGTCTTAGAAGTAGGAGCCCACCACATCTATGATGATACCGGGTTTTGTCACAATTATCGTCATAGAAGTGTCATAAGCATGACAGAAAAAATCGTCCGGCCCAAAATGTCATAGATATGTCTTTTTTTTGTAGTGAAAGTGATAGATATCCAAGAAGGATATAATAAAAACTTTCATGAAGATCATTGGACAAAATAAACTTGATTCATGTAATAGTTTGGAGATATGATGATGTGATATGTAAGTCATGTTGATGAGTAATTATGCTTTAGTAAGAATATTGGTGTTAAGGTTTGTGATTCCCTATGCAAGCACGAAAGTCAATAGTTATGCAATGAAATTACATCCTACTTGTGGTGCATTATTCGGTGTTAATTATGCTTAATGCTCGCTGATGAGATTATTCGTTTCTTTGTTGGTCGCTTCTCAATCTTTTGCTAGCCTTCATTTTGCACTAAGTGTGATCACTACTTGTGCATCCAAAATCCTTTAAACCAGTTTTGCCATTTGAGTCCACTATACCTACCTATATGCGGTATTCTTTTGCCGTTCTAAGCAAATTTGTATGTGCCATCTCTAATTTTCAAAATAAACTTCTCTTTTGTGTGCTCGTACCGCTTGCGAGACGGTGAGGGGTGGCTGATATTTTTCATGCTAGATGTGATATTCTCACGATGAGTGTTTATTCACTTGTTATTGCATGAGAGTATTTACATTATGTTGTCAAACAATAAATTCCTTGGAAAGTGTTGGTATGGAAGGCACCCGTGGATACGGCTAGCCATGGAAAGTGAAAGTATGGTGGAAAAAGGAATAAACTTTATTTTTTGTTTGGGAACCACCTATGATATATCTAGCATGGAAAGTATTGGTAACTTCTCGATCGTTCTCATTGACAGGAAAATCATGCCTCTCAAAATGTTTTTATCTCTATGTTTTTCGCTTTGAGCTCTGGCACCTCTACAAATCCCTAATTCCCTCCGCGAAGGGCCTTTCTTTTACTTTATGCAATTTTTATTTTTAGTTTGAGTCTCCATCTTCTCTTATAAAGAACCAACTAGGGGGCACTATGATCATACTTGAGCATTGGGTGTAGCTTATATGCGAGTGTGTTTCATGAATGGATCAATGACTGAGCATGATGGGCTAGGGATAACTTATTTTAGCATTGATATTTTGAAAGGCATGGTTGCTTGTTGATATGCTTGAGTATTTAAGTCTCATGTCAAAACTAGACTATTTCTTTGAACCATATAAAAGTCCAAATGTACATGCTATAAAGAAAAGAATATGAGATGACATGTTAGGCAGCATTCCACATCAAAAATTCTGTGTTTATCATTTACCTACTCGAGGACGAGTAGGAATTAAGCTTGGGGATGCTGATACGTCTCCAACATATCTATAATTTTTTATTGTTCCATGCTGTTATATTATCATTCTTGGATGTTTTATAATCATTTTATAGTCATTTTATATCATTTTTGGTACTAACCTATTGATATAGTGCCAAGTGCCAGTTGCTGTTTTTTGCATGTTTTTTACATCGCAGGAAATCAATATCAAACGGACTCCAAATGCAGAGAAACTTTTTTGTGGATTTTTTTGGGACCAGAAGACATCTAGTGGGTCGGAGAAGCACCTAGGCATTCTCCGAGGGGAGCACAACCCACCACGGCGCGCTTGGAGGCCCAGGCGCGCGCTGGTGGGTTGTGCCCACCTCGGTTGCCTCCCGAACCGCCTCTTTACTATATATATACCCCAATATTCTAGAAACCCTAGGGGAGTCGACGAAAATCAATTCCAGCCGCCGCAAGTTTCAGAAACACCAGATACAATCTAGATACCATCACGGAGGGGTTCATCATGTCCATTGGTGCCTCTCTGATGATTCATGAGTAGTTCTTTGTAGACCTATGGGTCCGTATTTAGTAGCTAGATGGCTTACTCTCTCTTGTTTGATTCTCAATACAATGGTCTCTTGGAGATCCATATGATGTAACTCTTTTTGTGGTGTGTTTGTTGGGACCGGATGAAATTTGAGTTTATGATCAGAGCTATCTTTTTATCCATGAAAGTTATTTGAGTCTTCTTTGATCTCTTATATGCATGATTGCTTATAGCCTCATACTTCTTCTCCGACATTTGGGTTTTCTTTGGACAACTTGATCTATTTATCTTGCAATGGGAAGAGGTGCTTTGTTATGGGTTCGATCTTACGGTGCTTGATCCCAGTGACAGAAGGGGAACCGACATGTATGTATCATTGGTATTAAGGATAACAAGATGGGGTTTATTTCTACATAAATATATCTTGTCTACATCATGTCATTGTTCTTATTGCATTACTCCGTTTTCCATGAACTTAATACACTAGAGGCATGCTGGATAACAGTCAATGTGTGGATTAATAGTAGTAGATGCAGGAAGGAGTCGGTCTACTAGTCTTAGATGTGATGCCTATATAATGATCATTGCCTGGATATCATCATGATTATTTGAAGTTCTATCAATTGCCCAACAGTAATTTGTTCACCCACCATTTGCTTTTTTTCTCGAGAGAAGCCACTAGTGAAATCTACGGCCCCGGGGTCTCTTCTTTATTATATTTGCCTTTGCGATCTATTTTCCTTTTGTTTTATTTTCAGATCTATTAAACCAAAAATAAAAAAATACCTTGCTGCACTTTATTTTATTTGGCATTCGATCTATCGATATTTACAACTTTCTGCCGTCCACGTGCCAATTTTTGGCGCCGTTACCTGAAAGGGATTGACAACCCCTTTAACACGTTGGGTTGCGAGTATTTCTTATTTGTGTGTAGGTGCTGTTTATGTAGTGTTGCTTGGTTCTCCTACTGGTTCGATAACCTTGGTCTAATCACTCAGGGAAATACCTGTCTTCGTTGTGCTGCATCATCCCTTCCTCTTTGGGGAAATACCGACGTAGTTCTAGCAGGCATCAATGCCCCAAAAGGCATCCCCTCTTTCGTCTTCGTCTATAGGTAACTTTGCTTGAGGCTATATTTTTATTCACCACATGGTATGTGTTTTGCTTGGAGCGTCTTGTATGATTTGAGTCTTTGCTTTTTAGTTTGCCACAATCATCCTTGTTGTACACACCTTTTGAGGGAGACATGCATGAATCGTGATTTATTATAATACTCTATATATGTGCTTCACTTATATCTTTTGAGCTAGGCAATATTGCTGTAGTGCTTCACTTATATCTTTTTAGAGCATGATAGTGGTTTTATTTATAGAAATTGACGAACACTCGTGCTTCACTTATATTATTTTGAGAGTCTCTAAACATCATGGTAATTTTCTTTGGTTATAAATTTAGTCCTAATATGATAGGCATCCAAGAGGGATATAATAAAAACTTTCATATAAAGTGCATTGAATACTATGAGAAGTTTGATTCCTTATGATTGTTTTGAGATATGAAGATGGTGATATTAGAGTCATGCTAGTAAGTAATTTTGAATTTGAGAAATACTTGTGTTAAAGTTTGTGATTCCTATAGCATGCACGTATGGTGAACCCTTATGTGATGAAGTCGGAGCATGATTTATTTATTGATTGTCTTCCTTATGAGTGGCAGTCTAGGACAAGCGATGGTATTTTCCTACCAATCTATCCCCCTAGGAGCATGCGCGTAGTACTTCGTTTTGATAACTAATGGATTTTTGCAATAAGTATATGAGTTCTCTATGACTAATGTTGAGTCCAAGGATTATACACACTCTCCCCCTTCCACCATTGCTAGCCTTTCTAGTGCCACACAACTTTCGTCAGTACCATAAACCCACCATATACCTTCCTCAAAACTGCCACCATACCTACCTATTATGGCATTTCCATAGCCATTCTGACATATATTGCCATGCAACCTTCCACCATTCTATTTATTATGACACGCTCCATCATTGTCATATTGATTTGCATGATCATGTAGTTGCCATCGTATTTGTGGCAAAGCCACCATTCACAATTCTTTCATACATGTCACTCTTGATTCATTGCACATCCCGGTACACCGCCGGAGGCATTCATATAGAGTCATATTTTGTTCTAAGTATCAAGTTGTAATTCTTGAGTTGTAAGTAAATAAAAGTGTGATGATCTTCATTATTAGAGCGTTGTCCCATGTGAGGAAAGGATGATGGAGACTATGATTCCCCCACAAGTCAGGATGAAACTCTGGACGAAAAAAAGAGGCCAAAAAAAATGAGAGAAGGCCCAAATAAAAAATGAGAGAAAAGAGAGAAGGGGAAATGATACTATCCTTTTACCACACTTGTGCTTCAAAGTAGCACCATGATCTTCATGATAGAGAGTCTCATATATTATCACTTTCATATACTAGTGGGAATTTTTCATTATAGAACTTGGCTTGTATATTCCAATGATGGGCTTCCTCAAATTTCCCTAGGTCTTCGTGAGCAAGCAAGTTGGATGCACACCCACTTAGTTTCTTTTTGAGATTTCATAAACTTATAGCACTAGTGCATCCGTTGCATGGCAATCCCTACTCACTCACATTGATATATATTGATGAGAATCTCCATAGCCCATTGATACGCCTAGTTGATGTGAGACTATCTCCTTCTTTTTATCTTCTCCACATCCACCATCTATTCCACCTACAGTGTTATGTCCATGGCTCATGCTCATGTATTGTGTGAAAGTTGAAAAAGTTTGAGAAAATCGAAAGTATGAAACAATTCCTTGGCTTTTCATCGGGGTTGTGCATGATTTAAATATTTTGTGTGATGAAGATGGAGTACAGCCAGACTATATAATTTTGTAGGGATACGCTTTCTTTGGCCATGTTATTTTGAGAAGAAATAATTGCCTTGTTAGTATGCTTGAAGTATTATTGTTTTTATGTGAATATTAAACTTTTGTTTTGAATCATACGGATCTGAACATTCATGCCACAATAAAGGAAATTATATGGATAAATATGTTAGGTAGCATTCCACATCAAAAATTCTTCTTTTATCATTTACCTACTCGAGGACGAGCAGGAATTAAGCTTGGGGATGCTTGATACATCTCCAATGTATCTAAATTTTTTGATTGTTCCATGCTATTATATTATCTGTTTTGGATGTTTTATATGCATTAATATGCTATTTTATATTATTTTTGGGACTAACGTATTAACCTAGTGCCCAGTGCCAGTTTCTGTTATTCCTTGTTTTAGAGTTTCGCAGAAAAGGAATACCAAACGGAATAAAGCTTTCAGGATGATTTTTCTTGGACCAGAAGACATCCAGAGGACTTGGAGAGCAAGTCAGAGAAGCCACGAGGCGGCCACAAGGACGGAGTGCGCGCGATGACCCACAAGTATAGGGGATCAGTTGTAGCTCTTTCCGATAAGTAAGAGTGTCAAACCCAACGAGGAGCAAATGGAAATGACAAGTGGTTTTCAGCAAGGTAATGTCTGCAAGTCCTGAAATTATAAGTAGCAGAGTAGTTTGATAGCAAGATTATAACGAGCAAGTGGTGATAGTAGCAATAAAAGTGCAGCAAGGTAGCCTAATCCTTTTGAGGGAAAGGACGGGCTAAAACATTCTCTTATAATAAGCAAAGCGTTCTTGAGGGTACACGGAATTTTCATCTAGTCACTTTCATCATGCTGGTTTAATTCGTGTTCGGTACTTTGATAATTTGATATGTGGGTTTAAGCTTCTGTCACTCTCCCAATCCATCATCTAATTGCTACTCCACAATGCATTCCCTTAGTCCCAAATATGGTAAAGTGTCATGTAGTCGACGTTCACATGACACCACTAAGGGAATCACAACATACATACTATCAAAATATCGAACACATACCAAGTTCACATAATTACTTGCAACATGATTTCTCCCATGACCTCAAGAACAAAAGTAACTACTCACAAATGATAATCATGCTCAAGATTAGAGGGGTATTAAATAGCATATTGGATCTGAACATACAATCTTCCACCAAATAAACCATATAGTAATCAACTACAAGATGTAATCAACACTACTAGTCACCCACAAGCACCAATCTATAGTTTCGGTAACAAGATTGAACACAAGAGATGAACTAGGGTTTGAGATGAGATGGTGTTGTTGAAGATGTTGATGGAGATTTCCCTCCCTAAGATGGAAGAGTTGTTGGTGATGACGATGACGATGATTTCCCCCTCCGGGAGGGAAGTTCCCCAGCGAAATCGCTCCGCCGGAGGGCAAAAGTGCTCCTGCCCAAGTTCAGCCTCGAGACGTCGACGCTCCATCCCGAAAGTCCCCCCTTGTTTTTTCTAGGTCAAAATGACCTATATACCAGAAGATGGGCACCGGCGGTGGTCCTGGGTGAGCACAACCCACCAGGGCGCGCCTAGGCTCCCTGGCGAACCCAGGTGGGTTGTGCCCACCTGGTGGGCCCCCTTTGGTAGTTATTTTCTCCAATATTCCTCATATATTTGATAAAAAATCTCCGTGAAGTTTCAGTTTATTGGGAGTTGTGCAGAATAGGTGGCTTGACGCAGCTTTTCCAGGTCCAGATTTCCAGCTACCGGAATTCTCCCTCTTTGTGTATACCTTGCATATTATGAGAGAAAAGGCATTAGAATTACTCCAAAAAGCATTATTATGGATAAAAGCAACATAAATAACAGTAAGAAAACATGATGCAAAATGGACGTATCAACTCCCCCAAGCTTAGACCTCGCTTGTCCTCAAGCGAAAACCGAAATCGAAAAACATGTTCACATGCTTAGATAGAGAGGTGTCGATAAAAACAAAATACGGGCATAGAAGCACCATGTTCATTGTTATAACAGCAAAAAACTTAAACATAAGACTCTTATCCTAGAACTTTTATCATAGATTTCTCATGAATAAGTGACACTTTATCACACTATTGAAGTATAAAGAAAAAACTCTATTAAAAACCAACAAACTATGTTCTCAGCCAACTTTGCAACTACAATTCATCATCTTTTCAGGAAGGGTCACATGTCGGAGCCTTTAGACAAGTCCACATACTCAACCATCTTATAGTCTTCTATGATTGCTAACACTCACCGCGTACACATGAGCAAAACGTTTCAGCCGGACACATAGAAAGATAGGGGCTTATAGTTTCGCCTCCCAACGTATTCACCTCAATGGTTATATCAACAATAATAACTCATGCTGTGTATATTCAACTGGACATATGTGCCTAGATCTTTCCTCACCACATGATGCTTGCCAAAGGATAAAAATAAAAAGGAATAGAAGGAAAACTTTGACTCTTTGCACAAAAGTAAATACATAAAAGTAAAAGATAGGCCCTTCGCAAAGGGAAGAAGAGGTTGCCATGCGCTTATTTGTTTGTATGCTCAACCCCTTATTGCAAAACAACGTCACGTTGCATTGCCCCTTGTGATAGCAACCTTTATTATGCATTCTGTCATTTTTATTCTTCACCATCACAAGTTCGTACAACACTCAATTTTCTCTTACACTAAATGATCTCACACTTTTAGAAGCAATTTTTATTGCCTTTTTGCACCGATTACAACTTACTTGAGGGATCTTGCTCAATCCCTAGGTAGGTATGGTGGACTCTTGAAAATAAGATTTGAGTTTAAGGGTTTTTGGATGCACAAGTAGTATCTCTACTTAGTGCGGAATTTTTGGCTAGCAAAGATAGGGGCAAGCACCACATGTTAAAGGATCCATGACAATATGACTTCTATGTGAATATAAACAAACATAAACCATTAAGTTGTCTTCCTTGTTGGCATATATATTTTGATGAGGGCTCACAATCACAAAGGATTTCTAGGATAGTATATTTATATGTAAATATTCTCTTCCCTTATTAATCCTTTCATGAGTTGCATCATTGACTAATGCTATGTTTGTCAATCTCTAATAAAATTTTCTACTTATACTTTTCCTTATGTGGTATCATCACCTACCATAAGATTAGTATATGATCTTCTTGATTTATTTCCTTTCTCTTTTTTCTTATTTCTTTTATTTTATTTGCAACATGAAAGTAAAGAAAGCAAAAACTCAAACTAAACTTTATTATATATCTTGCACACGATTACAAGGATAGATCACTAAGCAAACTCTCAAAGAAGAAAGGATCGAACTAAACTTTTATTCATATAAAGCAAAAGATCAAACTAAAATAAGTAAAGGCAAAAAGATAGTGGGATGATACGATACCGGGGCACCTCCCCCAAGCTTGGCGGAAGCCAAGGGGAGTGCCCCTACCCGATACTCAATTCTCTTTTGGTGAAGAAGAAGGTGGTGGTGATGGCAATTGTGCCTTCAACTTTTCATATTGTAGTTGAGGAGAGAAATTTCCTCCTTTAAATCATCGACTTCCAGCTCCAGCTTCAAGACCTTGTCACATAAATCCCCTTTGCTTTTTTGCCGAAAACAAAAAGGAATAGATTGATTTTAGACCGGTTAGCTCTCTTAGGGAGACTTGACTTCTTGAACTCCACATGCATATCCCCAGGTTGAGGTAGAGGAACATCCTCCTCCTCCGAGCTTGAATCATCGATCCTCATCAAGTGAGCATCCTCCTCATCATTTGTAGTTCGAGCATAGGGAGATAGGTCCCCATAGGTCTTTGGGTCAGCAATGAGATGTGAGACATAGCTCTCTCCGTCGGAGTCTTGGGACGACATATTTTCAGAACAGCGCAGAAAACAAAAAGAAAAGAGAACAAAGGATTTCTCCATGACACGATGGTTAACAGGTTCAGGGAGTATATATAGATTTTTTTATCTTGGGGGACAAGTAAACTATAGAAAAGCGGAGTCTGGAAGGTGTCCCAGGTGGGCACAACCCACCTGGGCGCGCCAGGCTGCCTGGTGCAACCTGGTGTCTTGTGCCCACCAGGGTACGCTTCCTACAAGTTTCTTATTTTCCTATTTTTCTAAATATTCCAAAACTGACAAAAAATATTTTTGCGGATTTTTCGGAGTCCGTTTACTTACCATATCATGTACCTCCTTATTTTCACGATTCTGGAGTGTTTTGGAAGGACTCTTTTATGTGTTCTTTCGGTGTCAAAGTTTGGATAATATTACTTTCAGCATTAATGGGCGTACCTCAGATATAATGTTTTATTCGTTGCCCATTAACAACCTTCGGGTTAGTACCTTCGGCATTATTTATTTTGATGGCTCCAGACCGGTAAACCTCCTCGATAACGTAGGGGCCTTCCCATTTCAAGAGGAATTTTCCTGCAAAGAATCTGAAACGAGAGTTGTACAAAAGAACATATTCTCCGGCTTTAAACTCACGCTTTTGGATTCTTTTGCCATGCCATCTTTTAACTTTTTCTTTGAATAATTTTGCATTTTCATAAGCTTGGGTTCTCCATTCGCCTAATGAGATAATATCAAATAACCTCTTTTCACCAGCAAGTTTGAAATCATAATTGAGTTCTTTGATGGCCCAATATGCTCTAACTCAAGATGCAAATGATAAGCTTTTCCATATACCATTTTATAAGGAGACATACCCATAGGATTTTTATATGTTGTTCTATAAGCCCAAAGTGCTTCATCTAATTTCTTCGACCAATTCTTCCTGGACATATTGACAGTATTTTGCAAAATTAATTTTATTTCTCTAGTGCTAAGTTCAACTTGACCAACAGACTGAGGACGATGAGGTGATGCAATTCTATGGTTAACATCATACTTGGCAAGCATTTTATGGGAAGCTCCATGAATATAGTGTGAACCACCATCAGTCATTAAATATCTAGGGACTCCAAACCTTGGGAAAATAACTTCCTTAAGCATTTTAATAGAGGTGTTGTGATCAACACTACTGGTTGGAATAGCTTCTACCCATTTAGTAACATAATCAACAACAACCAAAATATGTGTATACCCATTAGAGGAAGGAAAAGGTCCCATGTAATCGAATACCTAAACATCAAATGGTTCAACAACAAGTGAATAGTTCATATGCATTTCTTGACGCTTACCGATATTACCTATTCTTTGACATTCATCACAAGATAAGACAAACTTACGAGCATCCTTGAAGAGAGTAGGCCAATAAAATCCAGATTGCAATACCTTGTGAGCAGTTCTATCTCCATCATGATGCCCTCCATAAGCTTCAAAGTGACATTTCCTTAGGATTTGTCCCTGATCATGCTCAGGTACACAACGTCTAATAATACCGTCTACTCCTTCTTTATAAAGATGTGGGTAATCCCAAAAGTAATGTCTTAAATCATAGAAGAATTTTTTCTTTTGTTGATATGTAAAACTAGGTGGTAAATATTTAGCAACAATGTAATTAGCATAGTCAGCATACCAAGGAGTGTTGTGAACAACATTTATTGCAGCTAACTTCTCACCAGGAAAGCTATCATCAATAGGTAGTGGGTCATCAAGCACATTTTCAAGCCTAGATAAATTATCAGCTACGATGTTCTTAGCTCCTTTTATATCAATGATATGTAGATCAAATTCTTGTAACAAGAGAACCCATCAAATATGTCTAGGTTTAGCATCTTTTTTCCATAAGATATTTCATAGCAGCATGGTCCGTGTGAACAATTACTTTGGAATCAACAATATAATGTCTAAATTTATCACAAGCAAACACCAGTGCTATGAATTCTTTTCAGTAGTAGCATAGTTTCGTTGAGCACTGTTTAGAGTTTTACTAGCATAATTAATAACATTCAGTTTCTTATCAACTCTTTGTCCTAGAACAGTGCCAACAGCATAATCACTAGCATCACACATAATTTCAAAAGGCAAGTTCCAATCAGGTGGCTGAACAATAGGTGCAGAAATTAAGGCTTTCTTGAGTGTTTCAAACGCTTCTAAACTATCATCATAAAAAACAAAAGGAATTTCCTTATGCAAAAGATTCACAAGAGGCCTAGAAATTTTAGAAAAGTCTTTGATAAATGTCCTATAGAAACCAACATGACCTAGGAAACTACGAATACCTTTGATGTCTTTAGGACATCGCATTTTCTCAATTGCATCAACCTTAGCTTTGTCCACTTCAATACCTCTTTCAGAAATTTTATGACCCAAGACAATACCTTCATTAACCATAAAGTCACACTTCTCCCAATTCAAGACAAGATTTGTTTGTTCACATCTCTGCAAAACTTGATCAAGGTTGCTTAAACAATCATCAAATGACTTCCCATAAACAGCGAAATCATCCATGTAAACCTCAACAATCTTTTCACAAAAGTCAGAGAATATAGCAGTCATACATCTTTGAAAGGTAGCAGGTGCATTGCATAAACCAAAAGGCATACATCTATAAGCATAAGTTCCAAAGGGGCAAGTAAAAGTGGTCTTTTCCTGATTAGGTTGAGAAACATGTATTTTTGAAAAACCATAATATCCATCAAGGAAGCAAAAGTGTGTGTGCTAAGATAATCTTTCTAGCATTTGATCAATAAAAGGCAGAGGGTAATGATCTTTTCTAGTTGCTTTGTTTAATTTTCTAAAATCAATTACCATTCTATAGCCTGTAATAATTCTTTGTGGAATAAGTTCATTCTTATCATTAGGAACAACAGTTACACCTCCTTTCTTAGGTACACAATGAACATGACTTACCCATCTACTATCAGTTATAGGATAGATTATACCTGCTTCCAGAAGTTTTAAGATTTCTATTCTTACCACTTCCTTCATTTTTGGGTTTAACCGATGTTGGTGATCAACAACAGGTTTAGCATCAGGATTCCATATTAATTTTGTGCTTACATAGAGTGGGACTAATGCCCTTTAAATCATCAAGAGTATATCCAATAGCAGCTCGGTGCTTCATTAGAACTTTCAATAATATTTCTTCTTCATGTTCTGAAAGGTTAGCACTAATAATAACAGGATATATCTTCTTTTCATACAGATATATTTCAAAGTGTCTAGCAATTGTTTTAATTCAAACACATGATCACCTTTAGGCCAGTTGTGTTTAAGCATAGGATGTTGTTCAAACAAAATCTTATCTATTTCATTTCTTTCATGCACATGTAAATCATTTTCATGGTCTAGAAAATATTGTTCTAAAGGATCAGTAGGTGGTACAACAATAGAAGGAAGACCAATTATTTCATCCTCACTAGGCAATTCTTTTTCATGAAGCTTTCTACTAAACTTGGAAAAATTAAACTCATGAGATTCATCAACAAAACTAACACCGAAAATTTGTTTCTCACAGTCTATTTTAGCATTAACGGTGTTCAAGAAAGGTCTACCAAAGATAATGGGACAAAAGTCGTCTTGTGGGGAACCAAGAACAAGAAAATCAGTAGGGTATTTTATTTTCCCACACAAGACTTCAACATCTCTAACAATCCCAATTGGTGATATAGTGTCTCTATTAGCAAGTTTAAGAGTAACATCTATGTCTTCTATCTCTGCGGGTGCTATGTCATTTATAATTTCTTGATATAAGAAATAAGGAATAGCACTCACACTAGCACCTATGTCACATAAACCATGATAACAATGATCTCCTATTTTAACTGAGACAACAGGCATGCCAACAATAGGTCTATGTGTATCCTTTCTATCAGGTTTGGCAATTCTAGCAGCTTCTTCACAGAAGTAAATAACATGCCCATCTACATTTTCTTCCAAGAGATCTTTAACCATAGCAATACTAGGTTCCACTTTAATTTGTTCATCAGGTTTAGGTATTCTAATGTAACTCTTGTTAACCACAGTTGAAACTTTAGCATGTTCCTTTATCCTACCAGGGAAAGGTGGTTTCTCAATATAAGCAGAAGGAAAACTGGATCAACATTGTAAAGTATAGTCTGTTCTTTAACTGGTACCAGTTCTTTGATTTCTTCTTTAATAGGTGGGTGATATTAAAACCATTTCTATCTAGGGAGATCAACATGAGTAGCGAATGATTCACAGAAGGAAGCTACTATCTTAGAGTCAAGTCCATATTTAGTGCTAAACTTTTGAAAAGCAACAATATTCGTAAAAGATTTAACACAATCATACTTAAGTTTAATACCTGACTCTTTACCTTTGTCGAGTTCCCAGTCTTTAGAGTTGCATTTAATTCTTTACAAAATATCCCACCGGAATTCAATAGTCTTCTTCATAAAGAAACAACACAAGAAGTATCGAGCATGGTTTGATCATTACGAGAAAGCCGAGCATAAAAGTTCTGGATAATAATTTCTCTCGAGAGCTCATGATTGGGGCATGAATATAACATTGACTTAAGCCTCCCCCAAGCTAGAGCGATACTTTATCCTTCACGAGGCTAAAAATTATATATATAATTCCGATCACGATGAACTAGATGCATAGGATAATTTTTTGGTGGAACTCCAATTTCAAACGATTCCAGTTCCAATATCCAATATCATCGCATAGCCTATACCATGCCAATGATTTTCCCTTCAAAGATAAAGGGAAAACCTTTTTCATAACTTCATCCTCGGGTAAACCTGCAAGCTTGAACAATCCACAAATTTGTTCTACATATATCAAGTGCATATCAGGATGTTCGGTTCCATCTCCCGCATAAGGATTAGC
This sequence comes from Triticum aestivum, assembly GCF_018294505.1. Taxonomy (NCBI): domain Eukaryota; kingdom Viridiplantae; phylum Streptophyta; class Magnoliopsida; order Poales; family Poaceae; genus Triticum; species Triticum aestivum. The sequence continues at coordinate 394,640,519 of NC_057806.1, read as the reverse complement.
TAGCAGTTGTTCTATCATACCCGAAGGCATTTCATATTCAATATTTTCAATAGGTGCAGTAGGTTGAGGGGGTAGCTAATTGTTGTTCCGGTCGAGGTGAAGATACCCTAAACAAACCCCTCAAAGGATTTTTTTTCCATAGTAACAAGTGACAATAAATTTCAGCACACTATATAAATGTTTCCTTACCAAGTTCCACTTACCAAAGGCGCTTCACTCCCCAACAACAGTGCTAGAAAATAGCCTTGATGACCCACAAGTATAGGGGTTCAATTGTACCTATTTTTGATAAGTAAGAGTGTCGAACCCATCGAGGAGCAGAAGGAAATGACAAGTGGTTTTCAGCAAGGTAATGTCTGCAAGTGCTGAAATTGTAAGTAGCAGAGTAGTTTGATAGCAAAATAATTTGTAACAAGGAAGTAACAATAGTAGCAATAAAAGTGCAGCATGGTAGCCCAATCCTTTTGAGGGAAAGGACAGGCCAAAATGGTCTCTTATAATAAGCAAAGCGTTCTTGAGGGTACACTGGATTTTCATCTAGTCACTTTCATCATGCTGGTTTAATTCATGTTCGGTACTTTGATAATTTGATATGTGGGTGGACCGGTTCTTAGGTGCTGTTCTTACTTGAACAAACCTCCTACTTATGATTAACTCTCCCGCAAGCATTTGCAACTACGAGAAAAGTATTAAGAATAAATTCTAACCATAGCATTAAACTTTTGGATCCAATCGGTCCCTTACAGAATAGCGCATAAACTGGGATTTAAGCTTCTATCACTCTCCCAACCGATCATCTAATTTCTACTCCACAATGCATCCCCTTAGGCCCAAATATGGTGAAGTGTCATGTAGTCGACGTTCACATGACACCACTAAGGGAATCACATCATATATACTATCAAAATATCAAACACATATCAAGTTCACATAATTACTTGCAACATGATTTCTCCCATGACCTCAAGAAAAAAAGTAACTACTCACAAATGATAATCATGCTCAAGATTAGAGGGGTATTAAATAGCATATTGGATCTGAACATATAATCTTCCACCAAATAAACCATATAGTAATCAACTATAAGATGCAATCAACACTACTAGTCACCCACAAGCACCAATCTATAGTTCCGGTAACAAGATTGAACACAAGAGATATGATCCAAACATAAGGTTTTGTCGATCCAAAAGGTGCTAACAAAGTGTGCAAGCTCCAATGATCCATTTATGGACTGGTGCTAGGCTCTCGGAGTTGGAATATACGCTTTGATAGTGTGATCAAAGCATACAGTTTTATACAGACTTTTGGAGAAGCCTGTATTTACAAGAAAGTGAGTGGGAGCTCTGTAGAATTTCTGATATTATATGTAGATGGCATATTGTTGATCATAAATGATACTGAATTTCTAAATAGCATAAAAGGATACTTGAATAAGAATTTTTCAATGAAAGATCTCAGTGAAGCTGCTTATATATTGGACATCAAGATCTATAGAGATAGATCAAGACGCTTAATTGGACTTTCACAAAGCACATACCTTGATAAAGTTTTGAAGAAGTTCAAAATGGATCAAGCAAAGAAAGGGTTCTTTCCTGTGATACAAGGTGTGAAGTTGAGTCAGACTCAATGCCTGACCACTGCAGAAGATAGAGAGAAAATGAAAGTCATTCCCTATGCTTCAGCCATAGGTTCTATCATGTATGCAATGCTGTGTACCAGACCTGATGTGTGCCTTGCTATTAGTTTAGCAGGGAGGTACCAAAGTAATCCAGGAGTGGATCACTGGACAGCGGTCAAGAACATCCTGAAATACCTGAAAATGACTAAGGATATGTTTCTCATATATGGAGGTGACAAAGAGCTCATCGTAAATGGTTACGTTGATGCAAGCTTTGAACTGATCCGGATGACTCTAAGTCACAAACCAGATACGTGTTTTTATTAAATGGTGGAGCTGTCAGTTGGTGCAGTTCCAAGTAGAGCGTCGTGGCGGGATCTACGTGTGAAGCAGGGTACATAGCTGCTTCGGAAGCAGCAAATGAAGGAGTCTTGATGAAGGAGTTCATATCTGATCTAGGTGTCATACCTAGTGCATCAGGTCCAATGAAAATCTTTTGTGACAATACTGGTGCAATTGCCTTGGCAAAGGAATCAAGATTTCACAAGAGAACCAAGCACATCAAGAGACGCTTCAATTCCATCCGCGATCAAGTCAAGGAGGGAGACATAGAGATTTGCAAGATACATACGGATCTGAATGTTGCAGACCCTTGACTAAGCCTCTCTCACGAGCAAAACATGATCAACACCAAGACTCCATGGGTGTTATAATCATTACAATGCAATCTAGATTATTGACTCTAGTGCAAGTGGGAGACTGAAGGAAATATGCCCTAGAGGCAATAATAAAGTTGTTATTTGTATTTCCTTATGTCATGATAAATGTCTATTATTCATGCTAGAATTGAATTAACCGGAAACTTAGTACATGTGTGAATACATAGACAAACATAATTTCACTAGTATGCCTCTACTAGACTAGCTCGTTGGATCAATGATGGTTATGTTTCCTAACCATAGACATGAGTTGTCATTTGATTAACGGGATCACATCATTAGAGAATGATGTGATTGACTTGACCCATCCGTTTAGCTTAGCACGATGATCGTTTAGTTTGTTGCTATTGCTTTCTCCATAACTTATACATGTTCCTATGACTATGATATCATGCAACTCCTAAATACCAGAGGAACACTTAGTGTTCTATCAAACATCACAATGTAACTTGGTGACTATAAAGATGCTCTACAGGTGTCTCCAATGGTGTTTGTTGAGTTGGCATGGATCGAGATTAGGATTTGTCACACCAAGTATCAGAGAGGTATCTCTAGGCCCTCTCAGTAATGCACACCACTATAAGCCTTGCAAGCAATGTGACTAATGAGTTAGTTGCAGGATGATGCATTATGGAACGAGTAAAGAGACTTGCCGGTAACGAGATTGAACTAGGTATTGAGATACTGATGATTGAATCTCGGGCAAGTAGCATAGCAGTGACAAAGGGAACAACGTATATCGTTATGCGGTTGGACCAATAAAGATCTTCGTAGAATATGTGGGAGCCAATATGAACATCCAGGTTCCACTATTGGTTATTGACCGGAGACGTGTCTCGGTCATGTCTACATAGTTCTTGAACCCGTAGGGTCTGCATGCTTAACATTCGGCGATGATCGGTATTATGAGTTTATGGGTTTTGATGTACCGAAGGTAGTTCGGAGTCCCGGATATGATCACGGACATGACGAGGAGTCCTGAAATGGTCGATACATAAATATTGGTATATTGGATGACTATATCCAGACACCGGATGAGTTCCAGGGGTCACCGGATAATTATCGGAGTGCCGGGGGTTATCGGAACCCCCGGGAGAACTAATGGGCCACATGGGCCTTAGTGGAGAGAGAGAAGGGCCGGCCAAGGCAGGGCCGCGCGCCCCTCCCCCTCTAGTCTAATTGGACTAGGGAAGGGGGGCGGCGCCCCCCTTTCCTTCTCCCTTCTCCCTCTCTTTCCTTTCCCCCCTCCTCCTAGTTGGACTAGGAAAGGGGGAGTCCTACTCCTACTAGGAGGAGGACTCCTCCCCTCCTTGGCACGCCCCAAGAGCCGGACGGCCTCCCCCCTTGCTCCTTTATATACGGGGGTAGGGGGCACCCTAGAACACACAAGTTGATCATTGATCCCTTAGCCGTGTGCGGTGCCCCCCTCCACCATAATCCACCTCGGTCATATCATCGTAGTGCTTAGGCAAAGCCCTGCACCGGTAGCTTCATCATCACCGTCATCACGCCGTCGTGCTGACGAAGCTCTCCCTCGACACTCAGTTGGATTGAGAGTTCATGGGACGTCACCGAGCCAAACGTGTGCAGATCATGGAGGTGATGTACTTTCGGTACTAGGATTGGTCGGATCATGAAGACGTACGACTACATCAACTGTGTTGTCATAACGCTTCCGCTTACGGTCTACGAGGGTACGTGGACAACACTCTTCCCCTCTTGTTTCCATGCATCACCATGATAGATCTTGCGTGTGCGTAGGATTTTTTTTGAAATTACCGCGTTCCCCAACAGTTACTCCGTTCTTTATGAACTTAATACACTATATGCATGCTAGATAGCGGTCAATGTGAGGAGTAATAGTAGTAGATGCAGAATCGTTTCGGTCTACTTGACGCGGATGTGATTCCTATATTCATGATCATTGCCTTAGATATCGTCATAACTTTGCGCTTTTCTATTAATTGCTCGGTAGTAATTTGTTCACACACCGTAATATTTTCTATCTTGCACACCATCATATAAGTTTCCTATCTACAACTTTAGTTTTTGATTTACTTCCTTTGCAATCTTTTACTTTCCGATCTATAAACCAAAAATACCAAAAATATTTACTTTACTATTTATATATCTCTATTAGATCTCACTTTTGCAAGTAACCATGAAGGGATTGACAACCCCTTTATCGCGTTGGGTGCAAGTTGTTTGATTGTTTGTTTAGGTATTCGGTGACTTGTTCGTTGTCTCCTATTGGATTGATACCTTGGTTCTCAAAACTGAGGGAAATACTTACTCTACTTTGCTGGATCACCCTTTCTTCTTTAAGGGAAAAACCAATGCAACTCAAGAACTAGCAGGGGTGCGCCCCTGTGTCTTGTGGCCACCTTGTATGCCCTCCGGACTCCATTTTATTGCACGATATTTCTTTTGGTTGGCCAAAATTCATTATATAATCTCCCGAAGGTTTTGCTCACCGAACCACGTCAAATTCCTATGTTCTTGTTTTCGAGCTATTTTTCTGACAGGTCTAGATCACTATGACATCTCCGAGCGCCCCCAAGGACAAGTTTTTCAAGAAGTCATCAACCGCTACCTTGCGGAGGTGCTGCAACACCCTCAAACCATTGATATGCGTGAGGGGGTGCTGCACACCCGTGGTGTTCAAGGGCCAAAGAAGATCGTAAGCACGGAGACAAGGCTCGAAGCAATGGAGCAACAAATTTTCAAGTGCCAAGGGATGGTGGAATGCAAACTCAATGCCAATCACTTGATGATCACAAAATTTACCCGTGACACAAGCTGGATGCCAAGAACATCGGAGAGGCCATCTTCAAGCTTCACGAGAAAATCGACCATCTCGAAGCCCAGATCTATGACCTGCAAAACCAAAATTGTGAGTATGAATACATATTTAAGAGGATGAGTTTGGCTGCAGATTTGAGGATCCCGGAGACTCGTTCATATTTTTATGATGGTGAACATATGCCCTGGAAGATGGAGGACAAGCCTACAACATCATCAACTCCATCATCACCACCTTCGAAGAAAGAAATCTAAATACATGGGTATGGGCACTCCCCTTAGCAATTGCCAAGCTTGGGGGAGGTGCCCCGGTATCGTATCACCATCACACCTTTACCTTTATGGTTTTTCTTAGTTCGATCCTTTTGGTTATATCTTGATCTAGTAGAATAAAGTTTTTAGTATGATTTAGCTTTGAGTTTTGTTTTGAGATCTATCTATGTAATCGAGTCCATGAGTTATAATAAAGAATAGTTTTGAGTCGAGGGCTTTGCTTTATTGCTATGATCTTGAGGGAATATAATAAAAAAATAAACAAAAATATCATATAATGATCTTATGGAGAGTGATGACTTCACATATAAAAAGTATGATGAATAAAAGTTGTTGAGAGTTGACAAACATAGTTTTGGTCATCGTTGCAATTAATAGGAAATAATAAAGAAAGAGAGGTTTCACATATAAATACACTATCTTGGACATCTTTTGTGATTGTGAGCACTTATTAAAATATTACATGCCAAAAAGTTGATGTTGGACAAGCAAGACAACATAATGGGTTGTGTTTTCTTATATCTGAGTAGAAGTTATATTATCATGGATCCTCCAAGATGTTGAGCTTGCTTCTCACCCCTTGCTAGCCAAATCTTTTGCACCAAGTAGAGATACTACATGTGCTTCCAAACATCCCTTAAACCAGTTTTGCCATGAGAGTCCACCATACCTACCTATGGATTGACTAAGATCCTTCAAGTAAGTTGTCATCAGTGCATGCAATAAAAAATGCTCTCTAAATATGTATGATCTTTTAGTGTGGAGAAAATAAGCTTTATATGAACTTGTGATATGGAAGAAATAAAAGCGACAGACTGCATAATAAAGTTCTTTATCACAAGCGGCACTATAAAGTGACATTCTTTTGCATTAAGATTTTGTGCATCCAATCATAAAAGTGCATGACAACCTCTACTTCCCTCTGCGAAGGGACTATCTTTTAATTTTATCTTCTACCCTTATACAAGAGTCAGGGTGATCTTCACCTTTCCTTTTTACACTTTTTCTTTTTGGCAAGCACTATGTGTTGGAGAAAGATCCAGATATATATATATATATATCCACTCGGATGTAGGTTATCATAAAGTATTATTGTTGACATTACCCTTGAGGTAAAAGGTTGGGAGGCAAAACTATATGCCCCTATCTTTCTCTGTGTCTGACTGAGGCTTTGAACTCAAAAGTATCGCGTGAGTGTTAGCAATTGTGAAAGACTAAATGATAGTTGAGTATGTGGACTTGTTGAAAAGCTCTTGTATTGGCTCTTTTCTATCCCATGATAAATTGCAATTGCTTCAATGACGGATATCATAGTTTGTTAGTTTTCAATGAAGTTTCTGATTCATACTTTACCTTGTGAACAAATTATTACTTTGGCATAAGAAATTATATGACAATATATGTTGTTGTTCTAAAGATGATCATGATGCCCTCATGTCCGTATTTTATTTTATCGACACCTCTATCTCTAAATATGTGGACATATTTATCGATTTCGGCTTCCGCTTAAGGACAAGCGAGGTCTAAGCTTGGGGGAGTTGATACGTCCATTTTGCATCACGCTTTTATATTGATATTTATTGCATTATGGGCTATTAATACACATTTTGGTACAATACTTATTCCTTTTCTCTCTTATTTTACAAGGTTTACATGAAGAGGGAGAATGTCAGCAACTGGAATTCTGGACCGGAAAGGGTGCAAATCTGAGAGACCTATTATGCACAACTCCAAAAGTCCTAAAAATTTACGGAGAATTATTTTGGAATATATACAAAATAATGGGGGAAGAAAATACTAGAGGGGACCCACCAGGAGGCCACAAGGGTGGGGGCCACACCCTACCCCCTGGTCACGCCCCTGTGCCTTGTGGGCCACCTGGCAGGCCTCCGGTGCCCATCTTCTGCTATATGGAGGGTTTTGACCTGGAAAAATTATAAGGAAGCTTTCGGGATGCATTCGTCTACCACCCTCAAACAAACAGTCAGGTCGAACTAATAATGAGCGGCATTAAACCCCGACTGGTGCACTCCCTATGGGAGTCAGACAAGCACTGGGTTGAGGAACTCGATTTTATGCTCTAGGGGTTGCGGACTACACCTAACCGAACAACCGGATACACACCTTTCTTCATGGTGTACGGCGCAGAAGTTGTCCTGCCCTGCGACATTATTCATGACTCACCTCGAGTGTGCATGTACAAAGAGCGAGAAGCCGAGCTTGGTCGGTAGGATGACCTAGACGGCCTTGAAGAGGAGCGCGATATCGCACAAGCTCATTCTGCATTTTACCAACAACATGCCAGGCAATACCAAAGCAGAGAAGTGCGGGCCAAGACATTTAATGTTGGCCATCTCGTCTTGCGTCTCATAGAGAAGAAAAAGGATAAGATCAAACCACAATGGGAGGGCCCCTTCATCATCGATGAAGTTCTCACAGGAGGAGCATATCGCCTTCGCAATGCATCGGATAATTGCCTCAAGCCGAATCCATGGAACGCTGCTCGGCTCCAACGATTCTACGGATAGTTCGGAAACACCTTTTTTCTACTTTGACTACATTCCTTTTCCTCCTCTCCTTTTTTCTTTTTTCCTTTTAATATCCCAGGGTGCGTTCGGATCTACTGAACTGTTAGGGGTACACATCTTTAAATGTACACACCCTACTATAACTGGGGGCTTCTTTGACAAAGCTTATTACTAAATGCTTGTTGCTTTCATTGTTTACGTCGTTTGTTATATACATCTTTTGCCATTATATGCACCTCTATGACTTAAGTTTTTGCCAAGCTGGGTTGCCTTTCTCCTGTGTTTATACCCTACGTTCCTGATTGTTCGGCTAGGGTGGAAAGGGAGCACCTCTGCGATTGTTACAACCGGGTAATCTGGATCTGTACCCTAGATGGGTGAAGCCAAAAGCTAGCGTTATTAAGGGAATAATTGGTCAGCAAGCAATGACAGATTATTTATATTTATGTCATTCTTCAAAAAAAATAAGGGATAGGCTGCCCGTAATTCTTTCTTTTGGATCAAAGCCTAGGCATGCATAATTAAGCATGCTCCCCCATGGGAAGGAAGCCTTAACGGAACTATTTTCCTTGGAAGATGTTTCTTACGTTAAATAATAATATAACATAACTCCTCGAAAAAAATTGTCTGCTTGAGCAATATGCCCGGATTGCCTAGTTTCCGGACATAGTGAATGTTTATTACATTCAAACATGGTATCCGGAAACACTCCAACTTCTTGGTTCAGAGGTTGAAGTCGAAGGCCTGCGATGACAAATTTTGACAAGTTCGGTTGGAGATAAGTTTGATGATAAAGTACATTGATATATCGAATCGAACGCCTACTCTTTATCTATGCCATCTATAAGACTGTTTAAACTATGGTCTTCTTGCGAATATTTCGCGGCTATCATCACTTGGTCATATACCAAGTTCACGGGAATCTCTTTTCCGTCTGGTCCCCGAGGTCCAACTCAGGCCATACGATTCGGCTCGAGCCTGGTGTAGCATTATCACATCTCTAGTTGTGGTATGATCTAGGCTAGCCTTCTTGTGAGCATCATGTTTAAATTCAATTTAAATTTGAAATGTGGATTTGTGAAACCCTCAGAAATCATTTCTGGAAATGACCCAGATAAAAATTGCTCCAAAAAGGTCCAAGAAGATGTTCATGTTGCCCTCTGAAAATATTGGTCAGAGGTAAAATTCAAACCAATATTTTTAGGAGCTCATAAATATTTATTTTGGCCATTTGGAATTAATGCAATAATTATTTGCGTTGGATATATATATATGTTATATATTTTCTATATGTCCAAAAATTCTGAAATTTGGTGAGGGCTTTGGAATAATCCCTTAGGTCCCTGCAAAAATTGTCAGAAGAAAATAAAATGATTTAGTATTATTATTAATTCAAAAAAATGTCAGAATAGAAAACAGAAAACAAAAATAGAAAAGAAACTTACCTGGTGGCCTGGCACTGTGCAGCCCAGCGGCCCAGCAGGCCGGCCTAGCCGACTGGCACTGCTAGTCGTCCCCTTCCTCGTGCCAGGAGGACAGGGGCACGTGCCCGGCGCGCGCGGCCACGTGCCCGGCCACCTCCTGCCTCTTTGCTTCCTCCCGCGTCTCTCTAGAGATGCCACGCAACCCCCCGGCTCCCCTCACTCTCAGTTGTGCTCATCCCCTCCCCTTTCTCTCTCTCTCGCGAGCACCACCGAACGAGTTGTCGCTGCCGTTCGCTGTTGCCGCGCCCACCGCCACGGCCTCACCCTTCGTCGTGCCCACGAGCTCCGCGTCGTCTTCCTCATCTTCTCCGTTAAGCCGTGCGTCTCCAGACGCCCTGTGGAGCCGCCATCGCCATCGTCTTCACCTTCAACCGCCCGATATCGCCGTCGCCATTCTTCCCGCGTTGGACCTCCCGCGAGCTCGCTGACGCCTCCACCGGATCCGCTGTGAGCCCCGTCGCCATTTTCCCCTCTCCGTTTTGTCACTCGTGTGTCGTAGCCGTGCTAACCACCGGACCCGAGCGGTCGCGCCGCCATGGATCCTCACCGTCGTGGCCAGAGCCACCGCAGCTCACGCCCGCACATGCCACCGCTCTCAGCAGCCTCCCAGAAGGCCAAGCCGCCGCTCCCCAGCTCCTGATGTGCACCACAACGCTGCACGCGCACCCGGCTGAACTCCGGCCACTGCCTCGAGCTTGTTTCCGGCGAGCTCCGGCACCCAAGCAATCTCCCGTTTGCTCCAAACGACGCGGACGAGCTCCAGCTCCTCGTCTGTGGTCTCCGCCGCCCGAATGGTCGCCGGAGGGCGAATCCCGTGCCCCTCCACCGCGTTCGGCCTCGCCGGCGGCTCAACGCCGGTGAGTTTGACTGGTTTGACCTTGCTGGCCCGTCAGGTGGGCCCCGTGGGTCAGGTGATTAGCTTAGGGCTAATCACCGTTTAGCTAATTAACCCTGACACTGACATGTGGGTCCTGCCCAGCTAATTTGTAGTTAGGTTAGTATTAGTGTTAACTAACCCTGTTAGTTAATTGTGACACTAACATGGGGACCCCACACGTCAGGTTTGACCTGGTCAGCACCGTTGACCTGCTGACGCAGGCATGACACAATGCTGATGCAGTTATTCTTTTCTGGTATTAAACAAATCAGGAAATTCCAGAAAATGATATAAACTTCAAAAATTCATAGAAATTCAACCGTAGCTCGGGTTAAAATAATTTATATATGAAAAATTATCAGAAAAATGCAATCTATCCATCTGTACCATTTTCATGCATGACAAACCAACTTATACCTGCTGTATAGGTGAAAAAAACATGAATGGCATTTATAAGAGCTTATTTTGGAGATGCATTTGAACCTTTGGTTAAAATGGACTTCAACCAAATGAATGCTAGTTGCATTAGCTCAAACAACATCACATCTTCATGCCACATTCATGCATCATATTGTTGCATATGCTTGTGTATTGATTGCCGACACCGTTCCTTCTCGATAGGTCCTGCTCCGGAGACCGATCCAGAGTACCTGTCAGAGGAGCAGTGCCCCCTGTTGATCTACCAGGCAAGCAAACCCCTTTGTTCATTCCGATACAATCCTACTCTCCCGCTCCTGCTCTCTTTTATTGCATTAGCATAACAACGATTCAACTGCTACTTTATGATGCGGTAGTTGAACCCATTCCTCTGCATGACCTGTCATTGCCACAGTAAATAGTTGAAACCCATTGGCATGTGTAGGAGTTGATTGATCCATGTTGTGTTCCTACCATGCATTGCCTGCTATTGCTTAGAGTATGTCAGGTCTGATTCATTGGGAATGAATTGGAGTGCAATGCTATGTTCTGATGTTGAGAGTTAAGTGTGTGAACACGATTTGGTAAATGTGGCGGTGAGAGGCCATCTAGGAGTACATGGTGGGTTGTCTCACTGGAACCGTCCCTAAGAATTGTGTTCTATGTATGTTGTCCAATGACTAGATACTACCACACATTGGGTTCCGGTAACTCGACCCCTCTCGACTTATTAACCGACTTGGTCTCTGTCCAGGAGTCACAACTAGTTTCTGGTGTTTATAGGCAGTGTTATTCTTCTACCAAGTGGCACCCAGCAGGGTGGGCTTGGAACAGACTAGGCACAAGTGGCACGATGTACCAAGTGGCACCCGGATGGTGGGCTTGGGAACCCTGCTCACATTGTTTGGGGCCATGAGCGAAACCTCGGCTGGATCTCCTTGCGGATGGAACTCGAATAGGCGATAAACCTGGGCTAGAGTCTTGCGTGGTTAGTCAGGTCGTGGCTGACACCCTCGCCAGGCTTCCGCTTGAAGGTTTCTGAGATACATGACATGTACATGGCGGTAAGTGGCGAGAGCGTGTGTGAAGAAGTACACCCCTGCAGGGTTATCATGATCTATTAGAATAGTCGGGTCCGTGGTTATGGACTTCTTGGATGCTTACGTGGTACATAGACAACTTAAAGTGGATACTCTAAAATGCTCAAGACAAGTGTGAGTGCTATGGATGGCCTTCTCGTAGGGAGACGAGAATGAATCCATAGTAGTGTATTGATGTGGTGATTAGTGGACTCGTGTACGCTTTCTCACCTCAAAGAACTTACTCGTAGTCATGGAACAGGATAGCCACTGAGTCAAAGCTGGCTTGCTGCAACTAAACCCCACATTGACTTCTTGATATAAATGCATGTATGATAGGATCTGATGTAAGTCTTGCTGAGTACCTTTGTACTCACGTTTGCTTAATTTATATTTTGCAGATGAGACAACTGTCTCACTAGTAGTTTCGCTTGGACTTCGACGAGTAGCTTGTTATCTCAGCTACGATCTTGTACCTTGGGAGGGTCTTGTAGATAGTCAGGCTTCTCAGCCTTTTTCTTTTGTAGTTGTCTGTACTCAGACATGTAATGCTTCCGTTGCTTGTATGCTCTGAATGATGGGTCATGAGACCCTTGTTTGTATTAAATGCTATGTGGCCCTTCTGGGCCTTTATCTATATGAGTTTGAGTTATGTTGTGATGCCATGTTGTACAGAACATACTTGCATGTTATGCGTATGTGTGACGTGTATTGCTATGTGTGGGATCCAACAACCTAGTTGTCTATCCTTGGTAGCCTCTCTTATGGGGAAATGTAGTCTGGTGCTTCCACTGAGCCATGGTAGTCCGCTACAGCCCGGTTCACCAGAGTCCTGCTAGCCCAGCACTACTGCTTCGGAACACTTAGACTGGCCGGCATGTGATTCACATCGTTCATGTGTCTGTCCCTTTGGGGAAATGTCGCGCGGTGACTTTTGGAGTCCTGCTAGCCTGCTACAGCCCGGATTCCCCGAGTCCTGTTAGCCCAGTTGCTACAGCCCAAATTCACACGTTGATGACCGACATGCTCGATGTTGTTTCATGTATGCCTGTCCTCGTAAGTTAGTGCCACTTTGGGTTCACGACTAGTCATGTCACCCAGGTTCTCTGTCATATGGGTGCTAGTGACACTATCATATACGCAAGCCAAAAGGCGCAAACGGTCCCGGGCCAGGTAAGGCGACACCCATGGGAATACCGTGCGTGAGGCCGCAAAGTGATATGACGTGTTACATGCTAGATCGGTGTGACTTAGAATCGGGGTCCTGATATCTTTGGTATCAGAGCCTGACTGCCTGTAGGATTACCGAGCCAAACTGGTCGAAGTTGAGTCTAGAAATTCTTTAGTTATATAAGGGAATTGATTGTGGAAGGGAACGTAAGGCTCTTTTTACTCCTTATACCTCATGCCTTCTGATCTGAGTCATCCTATCTTTCCGACGAGGTTAAGGAACTAGGCTTTCTCTTCCGTCTATCAGGATCATGAGTTACTACTCTGTAGTCTCTTCGGATTGGTTGATCAGAGTCATATTCCAGTTTTCGAGTATTCCCGGTGTAGTCTGTTTAGTACTATCACAGAACCTTGAGTGATGATGTTGAGTATGGTACTACCTCATCGTTTGAGGATGTCTCATTTTGAGCATTTTACTGCCGTTATGCTGCCGGAATTGTACTAGGAGTTCAAGAGATAGTATTTTCCTTGTACTATATTCTACATCCTATTGATGATGCTGAATCCATCCTTGTTTCCTTGGTTGGTTCTCCAAGATGTCGTCAGTTAACCGAAGTTCTGTTGCTCATAGCCGGAACAACGGAGATGGTAGGGATGAGGATTGACGGTGTCCTGGACTAGGGGGTACTCACCACGTCGTCTCCCGATCTATTAGATTGGGCCGAGGACCCCCGTGGCCGTATACTCATGGGCCAGTTCGGACGGCTACCGCATACAAGGAAGATTCCACAAGAGTTGGCGATCAAGACAATGACTTCTCCCCACTGGCGTATTCGGCTAGGACTCTTGTTATCCTAGGCCTCCGGTGCATTATATAAACCGAGGCCAGGCTAGTCGATAGATAGACAATATATACAACAATCATACTATAGGCTAGCTTCTAGGGTTTAGCCTCCTTGATCTCGTGGTAGATCTACTCTTGTACTATCCATATCATCAATATTAATCAAGCAGGATGTAGGGTTTTACCTCCAGCAAGAGGGCCGAACCTGGGTAAAACATCATGTTCCCTTCCTTCTGTTACCATCCGGCCTAGACGCACAGTTCGGGACCCACTACCCGAGATCCGTCGGTTTTGACACCGACATTGGTGCTTTCATTGAGAGTTCCGCTGTGTGATCGACAAAAGGATCGATGGCTCGCCTGCAGATCAACTGCGACTTCGGCATCTTCGTCACCAGCTCGATTGGTCACCTTGGTTCGACCAAGAATTGCGCCCCATGTTCGGATCACCATGTCCGGACGAGGGCCTTCATCAAACATCAACTCCGATCTCTATCAAGATCACGGAGGAATCATCTATGGAGCTCGGGGGCTCAACGTCAACATTTCCCTCAAGCGACCGTGCTGTTTTTTTGGACAGCGAACTCGTATCTGCCACCACCACCTCCTCGAGTATCACTTTGACGATCGCTTTGGTGGAATTGTGCGGAATTGAGTCTACAACAACCCTGGAAAATTTCGTCGAGTTCCGATGGAGGAATCTCTGGCAATCCACGATATACCAGAGCCCTGTCAAATCTGGACGGGAATTTGGATGAGTTTAGGGCGTGGTGTCCAGCTTCTAGCTCGGACGTCCTTTGGAAGATCCAACCGTTGATCGGCTGCGGAATTCCTATATCTACCACCTCTCAAAATTTCGGCTCGATCCGACCGTCCAAACTCCGGGAACCTTCCGATTAGTGCATCACTTTTCGGATCTGTTTTCTGCGCGAAAACGAATCCGACCCGAGTTCATCTTTTTTATGAACAGGATTTCGGACATCCCTTTTGAAGGAAGTTTTGTATGGGGTATTGTGTTTTGTTCCCGAACACATCCCACTAACTGTAAGATCTTTTGAACATGATCTTCAACATCATGCTGGTGTCAAACCAGTCCGGCAATATTACTCCACGGCTGCCGACCTGCGCTAGACACGGCGTCACTTTGTTGAGCCGAGCTCAACTTCTTCGGATCATCATCTCGGCAAGCCGAACAAGAGCCGGCATCGCGAAGGATAAATCATCACCAACATCGCCGCCCCACGGATTACACGGAGCGGGCATACCGGCATCGCCGCACGGTCGCTTCATCAAGCCGGCATCGACCACGTCACGACCTGCATCGACAGGGCCGCACTATTGCTTCTTCAAGCTGGTGTCCATCACGCCGACCTACTTCGACTCATCGGCTGACATCGAGGCTTCGACATCTCGGCTGGACCGGGGGCTTCGCCATCTCTTCATCAACCTACTCCGGACACTTCGGCGTCACTAGCCGACCAGCTCCGTCACGTTAGCTGGGCCGAGGGCTTTGCCTCGGCGAGTCAACCTTTACCAGCATTGCCATGCCGTCGTTTTATCGCCCATCAGGCAATGGGTGTGCGGAGCGGGTCCCAATTTTAGGAATCACCTTCCTTCGGATTGCTACAACAAATAAACCAGGTGCTATTAATCCCAGTATTTTTTGCTTGTTTGGGTTCATTTTTCCCAAGGAATTATTACTCTGGTTTGTCCGTCATATGTACACAGGTCTATCAAATGGTGGCTGCATTAACGACAGTCGCATGGTGGTTCGGTCAGTTTCCGTACATAGTCCGGCGAACGCCGCACTCGGAGCTCGGACCGACCTGCGAATTCAGGCTTTGCCACGCCTTTACCGCATCACGCCGACGCCCTGCATCGACTTGACTTCGGCGCCAGGCCATATTTCTTTTATTACTCACTTTGCATAAATTATTTATTATGCAACGATTTTTTTTAATTATCATTATTACTATTATCTCCGGTTTGCACTATTTTTTGTGCACAGGAAAATGATCCGGGGACTTCGGCGTCACTCTGCCGGTCTGCATTGATCGTGCTATGTCACCACTTCGGCGTGTCAAGCTCTCCGCTCCGCCACCTCGGGACCGGCTTGAGGGATGGAACCTTGCCCCGCATCAAGCTCGGACCGCGTCATCAATACCGAACACATTAACCAGCTAAGTCGCTTTCATGCTCAAAGCTTTAATTTCTAACTTGCGTTCGGTTCGACCAAGCATTATACTTTTTTGGAAAAAAGTTGCTTCTAAAAAATTTCCTTGTCCAAACTTTGTTTGTGACGCATAAATTCAAATACCCGTTTACTTGGGGGCTTCCTTTATGAAGCTTTTCCTGTTGCATATGATTATACTTGTACGGCTTCGTTCCTTGTTCGTGTATTACGCCACAATATGCACCACATTGACTTAAGCGATTTGCAAGCTGGGTTGCCTCGCTCCTGTGTTTACCCCTACGTTCCCGATTGTTCGGCTAGGGAGTAAAGGGAGCACCTCTGCGATTGTCACGATCGGGTCACCCGAGCCGGACCTCAGACTGGGTGAAGCCGAAAGCTAGCGCTCTTATAGTTATTCAATGATGGTCGGCACACAACGGAACTCATGAGTACAAAAAATCTATTGCACAAGTCTCATAATAACAATGAGCACCGAAGAAAGGTATCGGTGGGGGTACTATTTTCTTCGAAGATGCTTCTTACTCTTCGCAGTAATATAGCATAAGTTCCCTGAGCGCGCTTTGTCTGTTACAGCCTTATGGCCTGATTGCCTGGTTATTGGAAACACCGTCGATATTCTCGACCGATGGAGTACATAACACTTTTCGGTCCTTAACCGAAGAGGGAGAAGCCGACGGTCGGTTAAGACGCGTTTAAAGTTCGGTTGAACATAGATATGATATAAGTACTTCGGTACATGCAATCATTCTTATACCCAAGTCACTTGGGGGCTCTTAAGTTTATTTGAGCCGTTTTATAATAAGTGTTCTTCTTCTTAGTCGTTGCAAAGTTTTATTATTATTATTTATCACTCCTTTTTTCGACGCGAGTGTGCGGTCACTAGCCGGGGAGCCTAATTTCTCTCTCAAAGCCGCTAGAGTTTAGTTTGCTAAACTGGCCTAATGAGAAGTACTCCGCCCTCGGGATAGGAGGTTGAAGCCGTAGGCTGACCCGCTCGAAGTCTTGAGATAGGATGTATCATGTTAAAGCACGACTGAAGCACTTCCTTTTTTTAAGACCAATTTTCGGATTGGCACCGAACACTTGATCTTGTTCGGACGTCATGCTTTTATTGACGTTTCTTGGTTTTCCAAGCTTTTTGGCACTTTTAAACTATTTGTGCTTTTCCAGCATTAGTCTCGCAGTGCAACGCCGGACACCCTCAGGGATTCGGCAAAAACATTCTCAGATATTGCTATATATGCATCGGTTTCGAATTGTGTCTTCGGTCAATACCCCGGCTCCTGCACTTGCTTCCTACGTTCCGTTTTGTTCGGCTAGGCGTGCAAAGGGAGAACCACTGCGATTGTGCTTCCAGCTCACATGGTTAAGCACCTTAGTGGAGAAAGCCAAAAACTGACTGTCACAATAAGCGTAAACTGGTCAACGATCCAATGACTATGACGGGCCATTCATAACATTGGCCGAAGTGTTTACGGCTTGACCTCGACTGTCGCCGAACACTACCGGGGGCTATTAACTGGCCTCCCAAACTAAATCCTTGATATTTTTCTCTTACATTCGAGTTGAGGTTTCATGATCATGCTTAGCATGACAACCCAAAGAAAGGAACCGATAGCGGGACTATTTTCTTTGGAATACATTTCTTCTGTTAAACAGTAATATAACATATCTCTCTGCGTACCTTTGTTTATAAAACCGTGTGGCCAGATTGCCTTGTTTGTCGTAAATCTTTGCCCTCATAAAGGCTTTATAACGTAGGACAAACACTCCTCGGCTACTGGCCAAGGAGGTGGAAGCCGATGGTCGGTCAACAAAGTTTTGTACAATGCGGATCCGAGCATTAATGACATAAAGTACTTGGATACATAGAGTCATTACACATAATTTGTGATTTTACTATGGATATTGATCCTTAATTTGGCCACCCGTGCCCGCATTAAGGATCGGGGGCTACTGGGCTTCGGGCTTATTATTTACAAATATTAAAGGGGCACATCGATTCCCTGATCTGGTGTTGCCACCCGACCAGTGTCTCGGGGGCTACTGCATTGCTTGTCCAATGCAGAAAATTTTATGTGCAATATAGTTTCCGAGGAGATTTTGATCCTTAGGTTGGTCGGCCGCACCCAACCTGAGTCTTGAGGACTGAGCACGCCGCTTTTTTGTCCCGAAGTATTCTGCCGAGCTAGGACTTGATCCTCAGGCCGATTTTGCAAATCAACCTGAGTCTCAGCGGCTACTGGGATCAGCGGTCTTATGTCATCCTTCATGTGCATCTCGGGTTTTAGACCGATACACACCTTGAGGGCTATGGCTATATATCTCGGCAGAGAATAAATTGTACCAATAAAAAGTATTGACAAAAAATCGGCCCATAGTCGGGGTGGTGCACCACCTCGGAAGCAGTCCGGCATAAAGCTCGGGCGCTAGTGGCTGGCTCCATAGAGGGCATTTCCGGCATTAAGCTCGGCTAAACTCCTTCAACTTTTTTGAACCAAGGTGATATGACACCTCGGATATAGTGCGGCATTGGAGCCTGGACACAGTCCGGCGTTGGAGCTCGGATATATTTTGGCGTTGGAGCTCGGATATACAGTCTGGCGTTGGAGCTCGGATACATAGTCCGGCGTTGGAGCTCGGATACATTTCGGCGCTAGAGCTGGGAAGCGGTCCGGCGTTGGTGCTCGGCTGCAAAAGATACCTCGAATGCAGTCTGGCGTTGGAGCTCGGACGCAAGAGGACCCTGCCTCCCGGGAACAACTTCAAACCCGAGGTGTGGCATAAAAATAAACAAGGCATTGATAAAGTCCGGAAACTTAAAGGGGCTCCTCGGATACCCGACGTGTAAACTCGTCGAATGCATTTCGGCGATCCTCAAGATCGAAGATAAAGAAGATTTGTTGAACCAGTTTTCAAGACCGGCAACCGAAGATGAAGAACAGTTCGGAAGAATCGAGAAGCGTCCCTAACTTGAAGACCGGTTCAGGGGGCTACTGACGGTGTCCTGGACTAGGGGGTACTCACCACGTCGTCTCCCGATCTATTAGATTGGGCCGAGGACCCCCGTGGCCGTATACTCATGGGCCAGTTCGGACGGCTACCGCATACAAAGAAGATTCCACAAGACTTGGCGATCAAGACAAGGACTTCTCCCCCCTGGCGTATTCGGCTAGGACTCTTGTTATCCTAGGCCTCCGGTGCATTATATAAACCGAGGCCAGGCTAGTCGATAGATAGACAATATATACAACAATCATACCATAGGCTAGCTTCTAGGGTTTAGCCTCCTTGATCTCGTGGTAGATCTACTCTTGTACTACCCATATCATCAGTATTAATCAAGTAGGACGTAGGGTTTTACCTCCATCAAGAGGGCCCAAACCTGGGTAAAACATCGTGTTCCCTGCCTCCTGTTACCATCCGGCCTAGACGCACAGTTCGGGACCCACTACCCGAGATCCGCCGGTTTTGACACCGACAAGGATCCTCCCGACCAGCCTTCGTTGACAGAGTTCATGTTAGAGATGGAGAAGAACAAGCGAGAGTCTAACCGCTTGTTAGCACATATGGAGGAGAACACCACCCATCAGTACAAAGAGTCTGCGTCCATTCATGACTTCATTGGCCCGAAACCACCTACCTTCCATCATTCCATTGAGCCACTCGATGCTGATGATTGGCTCCGTAGTATCACTATCAAGCTGCGTTCTGTGAACGTAGCTGAAGGTGACATGGTCACCTATGCTGCTTATCACCTGGAAGGTCCTGCTAGTATTTGGTGGCAGAACTATGAGGCTATGCTTCCAGCTGGCCAGATACCCACCTGGAGAGATTTCACTGAGGCTTTTCGCGAGCATCACATTCCTCAGGCTCTCATTGACCGCAAGAGAGAAGAGTTTGGTAGTTTCACCCATGATAAGATGGTTGTTGATGCTTACAGTGGAGAGTTTGAGAACCTCGCCCGCTATGCTACAGAGGAGGTGTCCACAGACGCTAAGAAGCAGGCTAGGTTCCGGAAGGGTCTCAACCCCAAGTTGCGTCGTGATCTTTACTTGCACCATTGCAATACATTCCAGGCTCTTGTGAACAAGGCCATTAATGCAGAGATAGCTCAGCTCACTTACGAGGAGTCTCGTAAGCACACCCGTGATTTGGGTTCTTCCTTCGGTTCTAGTTCTGAGAAGCGCCGGATTTGGGTTCTGAACTCCGCTCTTCCACTCGGTTGTTCACCGAGGCCATCTTATGTGGTACCTCCCCTAGTTAAGTTGTATACTCCACCCAGGCCTATTGATAGACCACTTGTCAATGCGGGTCCACGTCCTACTTCAGGGACTTGCTCCACATGTGGAGAGCCAGGACACTATGCACGTGAATGCTCTCAAGCCAACTATGCTCCACCCCATCCCAAGGAGTCTGTTCTTCATGGTAAGCCATCGCGCAAGATGATCATTGTCAAGTCATTTTCCACTGAACGTGGACATGTGCGTCACGTCTCAGCTAAAGACGCTCATGATGATCCGGAAAGTGCAACTATCCCTAGGTAGTTTTGGTAATTCCTAACAACATATAGCTCATTGAGCTAATGCTATTTCAAGATTAATATCTCAGGAAAGCTCAATGATTGGCATGGCATGGATGAGAAAAGTGGACCCCTCAAAATGCTAAGGACAAAGGATTGGCTCAAGCTCAAAGCTCAAGACTCTACATTTTCTATTTTAGTGATCCAAGATCACATTGAGTCTATAGGAAAAGCCAATAATTTCAAGGAGGGATGAGGTGTTTCTTAATGAGGTTCTTGCTCAAAATGCTTAGTGATATGCTCCAAAACCCTCAACTACTTTCTCACATCAACATATGACCTAAACCAAAAGTCAGACTCAGCCCCACCGATTCTTTCTATCCAGCGCCACCGAGTTTCAAATGTCATAGCCACTACCACAAACCCTAGGCAAATCGGTCTCACCGATAGGGATCTCGGTCTCACCGAGATAGGGTTGTAATCTCTCTATTTCCCTTCGTAAAATTTCGGTCTCACCGAGATGAGCAATCGGTCCCACTGAGATTGCAATGTAAACTCTCTGTTTTCCCTTCGTAACGTTTCGGTCTCACCGAAATGAGCGATCGGTCCCATCGAGTTTACCTGACCAACTCTCTGGTTAGCTTATTACCAAAATCGGTCTCACCGAGTTTGTGTAATTGGTCTCACCGAGATTACGTTATGTCCTAACCCTAATCATATCAGTCCTACCGAGTTGCATGTTGGTCCCACTGAAAACCCTAACGGTCACTAGCTTTGCTAAATCGGTCAGACCGAGTTTAACCATTCGGTCCCACCGAGTTTGGAAAAGTTATGTGTAACGGTTAGATTTTGTGTGGAGGCTATATATACCCCTCCACCTCCTCTTCATTCGTGGAGAGAGCCATCAGAACAAACCTACACTTCTAACCCATATTTTCTGAGAGAGAACCACCTACACTTGTGTTGAGACCAAGATATTCCATTCCTACCATATGAATCTTCATCTCTAGCCTTCCCCAAGTTGCTTTCCACTCAAATCTTCTTTCCACGAAATCCATATCCTGTGAGAGAGAGTTGAGTGTTGGGGAGACTATCATTTGAAGCACAAGAGCAAGGAGTTCATCATCAACACACCATTTGTTACCTCTTGGAGAGTGGTGTATCCTAGATTGGCTAGGTGTCACTTGGGAGCCTCCGACAAGATTGTGGAGGTGAACCAAGGAGTTTGTAAGGGCAAGGAGATCGCCTACTTCGTGAAGATCTACCGCTAGTGAGGCAAGTCCTTCGTGGGCGATGGCCATGGTGGGATAGACAAGGTTACTTCTTCATGGACCCTTCGTGGGTGGAGCCCTCCGTGGACTCGCACAACCGTTACCCTTCGTGGGTTGAAGTCTCCATCAACGTGGATGTACGATAGCACCACCTATCGGAACCACGACAAAAACATCCGTGTCTCCAATTGCGTTTGAATCCTCCAAACCCTTCCCTTTACATTCTTGCAAGTTGCATGCTTTACTTTCCGCTGCTCATATACTCTTTGCATGCTTGCCTGAATTGTGTTAAGATTGCTTGACTTGTTCAAAGTTGCTAAATTCTGCCAAGAACTAAAATTGGGAAAAGGCTAGATTTTTATTTGGTCAAGTAGTATAATCACCCCCCTCTAGACATACTTTCGATCCTACAAGTGGTATCAGAGCTTTGGTCTCCATTTGCTTTGATTTTCATAGCTTTTGGAAGTCATAGCCTTGGTTTCACAACTTAGGAGAGTATGGCGTCTAGCGAGGGAAATTACCACCGTAGAGGTCCTTACTTTGATGGTACTAATTTTGCTAGTTGGAAGCATAAGATGAAAATGCATATTCTTGGACATAACCCCGCCGTTTGGGCTATTGTGTGTGTTGGCTTGCAAGGTGAATTCCTTGATGGGAGAGAACCGAACCGTGAAGCTTCCGCAGAAGAGTTGAAGATGCTACAATACAATGCTCAAGCTTGTGATATCCTCTTCAACGGATTGTGCCCCGAAGAATTCAACAAGATCAACCGTCTTCAGAATGCAAAGGAAATTTGGGATACTTTGATTGATATGCACGAAGGTACCGACTCCGTCAAGGAATCCAAGTTGGATGTTCTTCAAAGTCAACTTGACAAGTTCAAAATTAAGGATGGTGAAGGTGTCGCTGAAATGTACTTTAGGCTTGCTCTTATCACAAATGAGATTGCCGGCTTAGGAAGTGAAGAGATGACCGACAAATTCATCATCAAGAAGATCCTAAGAGCCTTGGATGGAAAATACGATACCGTATGCACATTGATCCAAATGATGCCAAATTACAAAGATCTCAAGCCAACAGAAGTCATTGGAAGAATTGTTGCTCATGAGATGTCACTCAAGGATAGGGAGGAGCTCCATAACAAGTCAAGTGGTGCTTACAAAGCCTCATGTGAAGCTCCCACATCATCAAGTGAGAAACAAACCTTCAATGAAGAATTGAGCATAATGGTGAAGAACTTCAACAAGTTCTACAAGAGTAGAAGCAAAGAGAGAAGTTCCAAGTCAAGGTCCTACAATGACAAAAGATCTTCTAGTCGAGAGCGAAACTGCTACAATTGTGGAAGACCCGGACACTACTCCAATGAGTGTACGGCTCCCCACAAGAGAAGAGAAGATTCTCCCAAAAGAAGAAGTAGAACAGAAGAAACACCATTGAGGGAGAGAAGGAGTAGGGATGATCATTATGAACGAAGACCCTCCCAGAGAAGCAAGGATTCGGAAAGGAAGGACAAGTCATCAAGGAGCTACACAAAACGAAGACATCAAGGTCATGTTGGTGAATGGGTATCTGACTCCGACTCTGACAGTCACTCCGAGAGAAGCTATCACTCCGACTCCGAATATACTCAAGATGAAGGTGTTGCCGGTCTAGCACTTGTGTCAACCAACTCCTACGACATATTTGATTCACCAAATGAAGGACTTGGAAGATGCTTCATGACCAAAGGTCCAAAGGTATCACACCCCGAGTATGTTGATTTCAATAGTGATGAAGATGACTTGTTAGGTGATGATGATTTACTTGTTGACAACTATAGTGATGAATACTATGATGAAACTTCAATTAATCATGCTAATCAAGATGAAATGAATGACAATGATAAGGAGAAGATTGAGTCTCTAACTAAAGAACTAAACACTATTAAGTTAGCTCATGAAACTATCTTAGGAGATCATCGAGAACTTTTAAGGACTCATGAGAAATTACGTTTTGAGAAGCTCAATCTTGAGCAAGAGCATGAGTTCTTAAAGGCAATCAATGATGATCTTCACAAGAAAAGTTCTTCTTACATTGCCAAGCGCTTACTCTTATCCACTTACATGCCTCAAGTCAAGTCTAGTAATAAGAACAAGAAGGATTCTTCTTCTAGTAGTAACAATAATCATGCTAAATCCAATATTGTTGCTTCTAGTAGTTCTCTTGATTCCACTAATGATTCTCTTAGCCAAGTTACACTTGAGCAAGAAAATAGCTTATTGAAGGGAATCATTGAGAAAGGTGTTTACAAGAGCCTTGCCGGGAGTAAGCAATTCGAGGAAATTGTACGCAAGTAAGGAAGGCACCGGAAGAATCAAGGTATTGGTTTTGAACGAAAGTTCAGTCCCAATGGAGTTGAGTGGGAAGAAGATCAATACCCCAAGACGAAGTTTGTTCCTCAACAAGAGAAGTATGATCCTACTTCTTTCAAAGGGACACAAGCTCAAGATGATCCTCCACCACAAGACCACAAGCAAAAAGGTAAGGACAAGCTTCAAGAGGAAATTGATGCATTTTAAGAAGCTCATAAGGCCTTGGTAAAGTGGGTTCCCAAGACTACATCAATTTCCACTTCATCAAGTACAACTACAACTCCGAGGATTCCCATCAAGATGGTGCGGATCCCGAAGAAGAAGAACTAGAGAGTTCTTGAGGGTGACTCCGCCAACATACTTCACTCTTATCAGTTTGGCAAGAACAAGTGCAATCAACTTCCACATCTTGCACTAGTTCAAGGAGTCACAAACCCTCTTGT
The DNA here is from genome assembly GCF_018294505.1 of Triticum aestivum. Lineage (NCBI taxonomy): Eukaryota > Viridiplantae > Streptophyta > Magnoliopsida > Poales > Poaceae > Triticum > Triticum aestivum. The sequence continues at coordinate 394,615,925 of NC_057806.1, read as the reverse complement.
TGGTAATACAAGGGACAAGGTAACCTAATGCTCTCATAGACATCATCTTGTGTGTGCATCACTCTATGTCTATGGATATCCTTGTTTGTTCCTTGTGGGACTAACCCGTGTAGGTATTGAAAGTGCAACTCACTCCAAAGGATAGCTCCGAATGATCTACATCAACTTAGAGCATCCACATCTTCAACACCTACATGAAGTCATCATCGACAAAACCCAAGGTTAGTACATCCCTCTTAGGGGGGATCTCACATCTAGGGGGAGCTTTGCTCTAACAATTGAGTTAAAGCAACTCTAATGGTGTGAACACAACAACGCTTTATGTAAAAGTGGTAACCCCACTTGTGCTTAAACGATGAGTATGACCTATGATCAAATGTTCTCATTTGACTCTAAGTCAATATACTCATATATAGATGACCTAGTCATCGCCAATTGCTTGATAGATGCTAGAATTGTTTGTGCATGCTTTTCCACATATTTCATTTGTCATTTTATTGTGTGAGCATGTTGGTTGCATAATTTACTCATTCGAGGACATCCACTTGTTGTTTTGATTGGTTGGTTTCTTTTTCTCTTGCCAATTGGATGGACAAGAATGCCTAAGAACCTTCTCTAGCTATCTATGGTTTTCTCGTCTCAAACTCTATTCATGCTGCATCACAAAGTTTGATCAAGTCAGATTCGAAGCACTCTGTGTGAGGAGCACTCGGAGTCCCCGATTCGTCATAGACTTAAACTTCCAAAACTTCTTTGTGTGTTTCGGTCTGACCGATTCATCCATTTCGGTCATACCGAGATCACTAAGTCGATCTAGGTTTTCAATCTCGGTGCAACCGATTTGAACTTTTCGGTCACACCGAGTTTCAGTAACTGCTTGTAGTTATGAATCTCGGTGCCACCAAGTTGTTCCACTCGGTCACACCGACAGAGTCAGGCTATATATATCCACGAGTCAAATTTTGGAAAAATTTCCGAACCTCCTCGCCCGCGCTTAGCCTGCTCTGCCTCCCTGGGTCTTCGGATCATCCTCCTCGTCGCCAGCCGCCTCCTGTCACTGGTCTCCGCCGCCGTCAACGGGATCATCCCTGCCATTGCCGCCATAGCAAGTTCATCGCCGAACTAGGGTATGGACTTGAACCTTGTGCTGTTCTAACTCCGATTCCCCAGCACATTGCTTTGCCATGTATCTTGCCACGATTGAGATCAATCTATCCATCGAAAACACTTCGTATTTTAGTCGTGAATTGAAAATTTAGGGTTAGGTTTCCGCCGAAACCATCTTGGACCGACCGAGTTGATGAAATCAGTTCCACCGATTTGGCTCAGGCCATTGCACATGTGATTCTTGGTCTAACCGAGAATTGCAAATCAGTGTGACCGAGTTCAGCACTTTGTGAAACCCTAGCAGTCTCGGTGCCATCGAACTGTGACTTGGTCTGACCGAGTTCACTAGTTTAGGTTCCAAAAGCTGCTTCGGTATCACCGAGTTTGCAAATTGGTAGATCCGAAATGCTTTCTGTGGAAAACTAAAACTAAGTTTTTAATTCATTCTTTTGTAAAAACCTCTGTACTTTGTGATGCTCATCCACTCTACCTCATCTATAATCTGTTCACAGGGTCTGCTGTCAGTGTTTGCATCATGTCAGATCAGAGTGACAGTCAGAACAAGTCAGAGGAACAGGTTCACTTGAGTGAGGGCACTAGTCCCTCTAGCAGCTTAGATGATGGAAGCAGGAGCACACCCAGCAATCTGCCAAAGGCTGACACAAGGGCCAGCAAGAAAAGAACCTTAGAGTCAGAGGATGAGGACTATGTGACTGAGGAAGAAGAAGCCACCTCAAAGAGGAAAGTCCTGAAAAAGGAATATGGCACAGCTGCTGCCACCAAACCAGGGATGAAGCAAAAGGTTCCTACCAAGAGAGCTCTAATGTCAAAAACCAAAACATCTACTCAAGAGACTTTGGGATCTGCACCCAAAGAGCAGGTTGTGGCAGAAAAAGAAAAGAAAGGAAAGTGTCAAGAAGACCACTGCCAGAGTGCTTGGGAGATCTTCAATCATGAAAGACTCTGAAGAAGAGGAAGAGGAAGAGGATGCAGCACCAGCACCCAAAGCTCAAAAGCTTATGGGAGATACCATAAGATCAGGGGCTACTCCATCTAAGCCCAAAGGAACTCCTAAGCCAGCTGCTCCAAAACCCAAAACTGCACCCAAGAGGAGCACCAGGAACATCCCAGCAGCAAAGAAGAACAAGGCCCCAATGCCTGAAGCTGCAATGGAAGAAGTAGATGATTCTGTTGTCTTGAGGAAATTGAAGCCAAAAATTCCAGACCACAATGATGCTCATCCAGTTGCAGAGAACATGAAAGTCGGGAAGGACTCTGGTCTAAGGCTATGGAGAGAGTCTGATCCATATGCCACCAGGAGAAGGACTACTGTGGACTACAGGTCCATACAAAGGAATAGCAGGACTTCTATGAGACTATCTTGCTTGACAAGAAGCCCATAGTGTGTGACATGAGATGGGTCGATTAGTCATTCATTGAGGAAAATGAGGATCACTTCCCTGGTGTATATGACAGCTTCAAGGCTTGTGGAGTTGATGAGTTTGTGGATCAGAAGCTCATAAAATGGAATGATGAGCTCATCATGCAGTTCTACTCCACTTCTCACTTCTACCCAGATGGAAGGATTGTTTGGATGTCTGAAGGCACTAGGTACCAGTCAACAGTTGCAGAATGGGCTATGTTGATCAATGCCCCAGAAGAACATGAAGATGACTTGGATGTCTATGCCAAGAAGAAGGATCACAACACGATGGCACACATGTACAAGGAGATCCCAGATGCTGCTCTTGAGACACACAAGTTTGGATCAGTACATTACCTTCTGTCAGGCTTGCCAACAATCAACTGGATCCTCAGGCACACTCTCTTGCCAAAGTCAGGTGATCACAAGATGATCAGAGGTCATGCAATTAACTTGCTTCACATCTTTGATGTCCCACAGAAGTTCAAAGTCATGAGCCTAATTGTGGAAACCATAAAGAGGATAGGTGCAGATCAGAAGAGGAGTTGTGGATATTCCCCACAGACCCAGGAGCTGATTAACTCCAAGATGGGCACTGGCACATATCTGCTGGACAAGGAGCACCTGCCCATCTACCCAGACTTTGAGGACAACACTGTGGTGATGGATGAAAATGAACCATCTTCTGTGCACGCACAAGCTAAGAAGGAGAAGGCAAAGGCTGAAAAGGCTGCAAGGATGCCAACTACTGAAGAAGCATCTCAGTATCTTTTGAAGAGCAAGCAAGACCAACTTGGCTACTTGATTTCCTCCACTCTGAGGATTGAGAAGGGACTGGCCACCCTGACTCAAAACCAGGAGAGCTTGGAGAGGATCGTGGAGCATAAGTTCTATGACTTAGATGTGAAGGTCACTGAGGTCCAGTCAGTCGTTGAGAAACTTCAGGATGAAGTGCAGGAGAAGAAGGGCAAGACAACCACTGATGCTTTTGCTAGAGTGCCCAGAGGTCAGAGGTCTGCTGCAGTGCCTATTCCAGACACCAGACCTACTTCATCTGCACCAGCTTCAGCTTCAGTGCCACCGGCTCCAACACCTACTCCAACAGCTCCATCTACATCGATTGATGCCTTCATTCTTGGAGTTCTGTCTGCACCACCACCTGAACACCAAGCCTGAGTGTCGATCTAGCACTGTGCATTTTTTATGAACTTTTTGGTAACTTGTTGCCAAAGGGGGATAAAATGTATAGATCATAGGCTTCGAGAGAGAGCGTTGCTTTTTATTCTCTCTTTTTGTTTGGTGGTTAAACTTCGTTTATTTGCTTGGTTGAGATACTTTATGCCTTTGTGATACTTGGATGATCATGTGTTTGATCATATGCTACCTTAATGCTTGTCGGATGACATTATCCTTTTTATATTTCATATGATCATTCACTTTGCTTGGTGGTGAGTGCATGTATTTTAATTATTATCATTTTGGGCGCTCCACCAAGATGTATGTGACATGGAAGAGTAACTCATGATCCTAACTATTTGTGCATTTGGAGTCCAAAGCAAATCTTAAACTATGCACAAATTTAGGGGGAGCTCTTGCTTTTCACATAATCCTCAAAGCAACAATGTTTTTCACTCTTATTATCATTTGTCGAAGCTTTGATCTATATGTTGTCATCAATTACCAAAAATGGGGAGATTGAAAGTGCAACTATCCCTAGGTGGTTTTGGTAACTCCTAACAACATATAGCTCATTGAGCTAATGCTATTTCAAGATTAATATCTCAGGAAAGCTCAATGATTGGCATGGCATGGATGAGAAAAGTGGACCCCTCAAAATGCAAAGGACAAAGGACTGGCTCAAGCTCAAAGCTCAAGACTCTACATTTTCTATTTTAGTGATCCAAGATCACATTGAGTCTATAGGAAAAGCCAATACTATCAAGGAGGGATGAGGTGTTGCTTAATGAGGTTCTTGCTCAAAATTCTTAGTGATATGGTCCAAAACCCTCAACTACTTTCTCACATCCACATATGACCTAAAGCAAAAGTCAAACTCGGCCCACTGATTCTTTCTATCCGGCTCCATCGAGTTTCAAATGTCATAGTGATGTCTACTACACAACCTTCTTCTTGTAGACGTTGTTGGGCCTCCAAGTGCAAAGGTTTGTAGGACAGTAGCAAATTTCCCTCAAGTGGATGACCTAAGGTTTATCAATCCGTAGGAGGCGTAGGATGAAGATGGTCTCTCTCAAGCAACCCTGCAACCAAATAACAAAGAGTCTCTTGTGTTCCCAACACACCCAATACAATGGTAAATTGTATAGGTGCACTAGTTCGGCAAAGAGATGGTGATACAAGTGGTATATGGATAGTAGATAAAGGTTTTTGTAATCTGAAAATATAAAAACAGCAAGGTAACTAATGATAAAAGTGAGCGTAAACGGTATTGCAATGTGTGGAAATAAGGCCTAGGGTTCATACTTTCGCTAGTGCAAGTCCTCTCAACAATAATAACATAATTGGATCACATAACTATCCCTCAACATGCAACAAAGAGTCACCCCAAAGTCACTAATAGCGGAGAACAAACGAAGAGATTATGGTAGGGTACGAAACCACCTCAAAGTTATTCTTTCCAATCAATCCGTTGGGCTATTCCTATAAGTGTCACAAACAACCCTAGAGTTCATACTAGAATAACACCTTAAGACACAAATCAACCAAAACCCTAATGTCACCTAGATACTCCAATGTCACCTCTAGTATCCGTGGGCATGTATACGATATACATCACACAATCTCAGATTCATCTATTCAACCAACACAAAGGACCTCAAAGTGTGCCCCAAAGTTCTACCGGAGAATCACGACGAAAATGTGTGCCAACCCCTATGCATAGGTTCATGGGAGGAACCCGCAAGTTGATCACCAAAACATACATCAAGTGAATCACATGATATCCCATTGTCACCACAGATATCCACGGCAAGACATACATCAAGTGTTCTGAAATCTTTAAAGACTCAATACGATAAGATAACTTCAAAGGGGAAACTCAATTCATTACAAGAGAGAAGAGGGGAAGGAGAAACATAAGATCCAACTATAATAGCAAAGCTCGCGATACGTCAAGATCGTGCCAAATCAAGAACACGAGAGAGAGAGAGAGAGAGAGAGAGAGATCAAACACATAGCTACTGGTACATACCCTCAGCCCCGAGGGAGAACTACTCCCTCCTCATCAAGGAGAGCACCGGGATGATGAAGATGGCCACCGGAGAGGGATTTCCCCCTCCGGCAGGGTGCCAAAACGGGTCTAGATTGGCTTTCGGTGGCTACGGAGGCTTCTGGCGGCGGAACACCTGATCTATTGTGCTCTCTGGAAGTTTTACGATACGTAGGTATATATGGGTGAAAGGAGTACGTCAGTGGACCGAAGGGGGGGGGCACGAGGCAGGGGGCGTGCCCCAGGGGGGTGGGCACGCCCCTACCCTTGTGAGCACCTCCTTCATCTTCTAACGTAGGGTCCAAGTCTATCCGTTTCGACTCCGTTTGATATTCCTTTTCTTCGAAATACTGAAATAGGCATAAAACAGCAAATTTGGGCTGGGCCTCCGGTTAATAGGTTAGTCCCAAAAGTAATATAAAAGTGGATAATAAAGCCCAATATTGCCCAAAATAGTAGATAATATAGCATGGAGCAATCAAAAATTATAGATACGTTGGAGACGTATCAAGCATCCCCAAGCTTAATTCCTGCTCGTCCTCGAGTAGGTAAATGATAAAAACAGAATTTTTGATGCGGAGTGCTACTTGGCATAATTTTAATGTAATTCTTCTTAATTGTGGCATGAATATTCAGATCGATAAGATTCAAGACAAAAGTTTACTATTGGCATAAAATAATAATACTTCAAGCATACTAACTAAGCAATTATGTCTTCTCAAAACAACATGGCCAAAGAAAGTTATCCCTACAAAATCATATAGTCTGGCTATGCTCCATCTTCACCACACAACATATTTAAATCATGCACAACCCCGATGACAAGCCAAGCAATTGTTCCATACTTTTGATGTTCTCAAACTTTTTCAATCTTCACGCAATACATGAGCATGAGCCATGGATATAGCACTATAGGTGGAATAGAGTGGTGGTTATGGAGAAGACAAAAAGGGAGAAGATAGTCTCACATCAACTAGGCGTATGAACGGGCTATGGAGATGCCCATCAATAGATATCAATGTGAGTGAGTAGGGATTGCCATGCAACGGATGCACTAGAGCTATAAGTGTATGAAAGCTCAACAAAAGAAACTAGTGGGTGTGCATCCAACTCGCTTGCTCACGAAGACCTAGGGCATTTTGAGGAAGCCCATCATTGGAATATACAAGCCAAGTTCTATAATGAAAGATTCCCACTAGTATATGAAGGTGACAACATAGGAGACTCTCTATCATGAAGATCATGGTGCTACTTTGAAGCACAAGTGTGGTAAAAGGATAGTAGAATTTCCCCTTCTCTCTTTTTCTCTCATTTTTTTATTTTTATTTTTTTATTTGGGCCTTCTCCTTTTTTATGGCCGCTTTTTTTATTTTTTTATTTGGGCTTCTTTGGCCTCTTTTATTTATTTTTGTCCGGAGTCTCATCCCGACTTATGGGGGAATCATAGTCTCCATCATCCTTTCCTCACTTGGGACAATGATCTAATAATGATGATCATCACACTTTTATTTTTCTTACAACTCAACAATTACAACTCGATACTTAGAACAAAATATGACTCTATGTGAATGCCTCCGGCGGTGTACCGGGATATGCAATGACTCATGAGTGACATGTATGAAATAATTATGAATGGTGGCTTTGCCACAAATGTGATGTCAACTACATGATCATGCGAAGCAATATGACAATGATGAAGCATGTCATAAACAGAATGGTGGAAAGTTGCATGGCAATATATCTCGGAATGGCTATGGAAATGCCATAATAGGTAGGTATGGTGGCTGTTTTGAGGAAGGTGTATGGTGGGTTTATGGTACCGGCGAAAGTTGCGCGGTACTAGAGAGGCTAGCAATGGTGGAAGGGTGAGAGTGCGTATAATCCATGGACTGAACATTAGTCATAAAGAACTCACATACTTTTTGCAAAAATCTATTAGTTACCGAAACAAAGTACTACACGCATGCTCCTAGGGGGATAGATTGGTAGGAGAAGACCATCGCTTGTCCCCGACCGCCACTCATAAGGAAGGTAATCAATAAATAAATCATGCTCCGACTTCATCACATAACGGTTCACCATACGTGCATGCTACGGGAATCACAAACTTCAATCAAAAGTATTTCTCAAATTCACAACTACTCAACTAGCATGACTCTAATATTACCATCCTCATATCTCAAAACAATCATCCAGTATCAAACTTCTCTTAGTATTCAACACACTCATAAGAGAATTTTATTATTCTTGAATACCTAGCATATTAGGATTTTAAGCAAATTACCATGCTATTAAGACTCTAAAAATAATCTAAGTGAAGCATGAGAGTTCATCTATTTATTCAAAATAAAACTACCACCATGCTCTAAAAGATATAAGTGAAGCACTAGAGCAAATGACAAACTACTCCGAAGGATATAAGTGAAGATCAATGAGTAGTTGAATAATTATGCAACTATGTGAAGACCCTCTAACATTTAAAAATTTCAGATCTTGGTATTTTATTCAAACATCAAGCAAAACTAAATAAAACGACATCTAAGAATAGCAAACATCATGTGAAGAAGCAAAAACTTAGGATCTACCGATACTAACCGATAGTTGTTGAAGAAGAAAGGTGGGATGCCAACCGGGGCATCCCCAAGCTTAGACGCTTGAGACTTCTTGAAATATTATCTTGGGGTGCCTTGGGCATCCCCAAGCTTGAGCTTTTGTGTCTCCTTAATTCCTCTCATATGACGGTCTCCCTAAATCTCAAAAGCTTCATCCACACAAAACTCAACAAGGACTCGTGAGATAAGTTAGTATAAACCATTGCCAAAACCTTATCATACTCTACTATAGAGAATCACTAAAATTATTATTCTACATTGCATACTAAATGTCTCTGCATATTTAATAGTCCTATCCTCAAATATAATCATTAAAGAAGCAAACATATGCAAACAATGCAAACATAACAGCAATCTGCCTAGACAGGATAGTCTGTAAAGAATGCAGCAACATCCATACTTCCCTAGCTCGAACAATTATGAAATAAAATTCCCAATGTAGTAAATTTATCAGAGCATAATATGCAAAAGGTTTCAACATTTTATAACTTTCTTAATTTTCTAGGGAATTATTGCAACAGGGGTAAACTTTCTGTTTTCAAACTGCAACATGTATACTTGTAACATAGGCATAGTAAAGGCTATCAATGCCACTTTTATTGAATAAAAGATGAAAAACATTGTTCTAAATAACATCAAGCAAATGCAAACAAAATAAATTGACGCTCTAAGCAAAACACATATCATGTGGTGAATAAAAATATAGCTCCAAGTAAAGTTACCTATGAACGAAGACGAAAGAGGAGATGCCTTCCGGGGCATCCCCAAGCTTTGGCTCTTGGCTATCCCTGAATATTACCTTGGGGTGCCTTGGGCATCCCCAAGCTTAGGCTCTTTCCACTCCTTATTCCATAGTCCATCGAATCCTTACCCAAAACTTGAAAACTTCACAACACAAAACTTAACAGAAAACTTGCAAGCTCCGTTAGTATAAGAAAAGAAAACACCACTTCAAGGTACTGTAATGAACTCATTCTTTATTTATATTGGTTTTAAACCTACTGTATTCCAACTTCTATATGGTTTATAAACTCTTTTACTAGCCATAGATTCATCAAAATAAGTAAACAACACATGAAAAATAGAATCTATCAAAAACAGAACAGTCTGTAGTAATCTGGATCAAACGTATACTTCTGGAACTCATAAAATTCTCAAATAAATTGCTGGACCTGAGGAATTTATCTATTAATCATATGTAAAAATAATTAACTAAATATCACTCTCCAAATAAAAAAGGCATCAATTCTAGCGCTAAAGTTTCTGTTTTTTTACAGCATGATCAACAAGACTCTCCCCAAGTCTTCCCAAAGGTTCTACTTGGCACGAACACTAATTAAAAGCATAAAACCACATCTAAACAGAGGCTAGATGAATTATTTATTACTAAACAGGAACAAAAATAAAATTGGGTTGCCTCCCAACAAGCGCTATCGTTTAACGCCCCTAGCTAGGCATGATGATTTCAACGATGCTCACGTAAAAGATAAGAATTGAAACATAAAGAGAGCATCATGAAGAATATGACTAGCACTTTTAAGTCTAACATACTTCCTATGCATAGGGATTTTGTGAGCAAACAACTTGTGGGAACAATAATCAACTAGCATAGGAAGGTAAAACAAGCATAACTTCAAAACTTTAAGCACATAGAGAGGAAACTTGATATTATTGCAATTCCTACAAGCATATATTCCTCCCTCATAATAATTTTCAGTAGCATCATGAATGAATTCAACAATATAACCAGCACATAAATCATTCTTTTCATGATCTACAAGCATAGAAAATTTACTACTCTCCACACAAGCAAAATTCTTCTCATGAATAATAGTGGGAGTATCATAAGAGACTCGAATACTATAAATTGTTTCCACATTAAAAGAGTAATGTTCAGAGAAGGGGTAATCATAATCATGACAAGCTTTATAAATATAATCACTAATTTTTATAGCATAAGTATCATCACAATAATCATCATAAGTAGGAGGCATGCTATCATCATTATAAACTTGCATATCAAAACTTGGGAGACTAAAAATATCATCTTCATTAATTATAGATTCCCCAAGCTTGGGACAAACATTAATTGCAGCAAATATATTCTCAAAAACATCATCTTAATCAAACATAGCATCCCCAAGATTGGGCCATTTCATATCATAAGCATAATCACTCTCATCATTAATAGTATGGATAGCACCAATAGTATAGCAATTCATATTGTTCCAAGCAAGTGCCAAAAAGATTTTCAAGATCATAAGAAGTATCATTACCTTCCATAATTATATTTTCATGAGGCACAATAGTAATAGGGGTAGCATTATTTGGGAGAGACATCTTTTTACCTCTCTTCCTTTTTCTTTTCTTCTTCTTCACCACATCATGTGTGGGTTCAATCCTCTTTTTGGAGTCCTTATTAATGAGATTGGTTGAATAGGAGGTTCCTCCTCGTTACCTGTTTCATCATAAGAAATAATAGGAGGGTATTGGGAAGCCTCTTCCCTTTCATTAGTATTCTCTTCATCCTCTATTTGTTTTGTTTTCTTTATGTAATTGGCAATATAAGGATTTTCCATGCAATTCACCGCACAATACATATAAATATTCTCTAGATAAAAATGAAGAACTTTATCAAGGGCAATTTTTGGAATATCCTTAGTTATACGTTTAATTTCTTCATAACCCAAGAGCAAGCTAAGTTCATTATGATGTGCAAGGGAAATCAAGTCATCACAATTTTTGGACATGATACGATCATGAAACAATTTGCATTGGGTACTAAAATGATCATGTTCATTGCAAAGTTCACAAGTAGGGCTAAGAAAAAATAAATTTTCAGCACATTCATCTAGCTCTTATTGCAACAATTTGGTTTCTAAGTATTTATGCCTCTTGCAATATCTATCTTCCCTATTTGGTGTGTACTTGCAAACCCAATGTACTCCACGAAAATTGACATGTTTATAGGAGACATTTTCATCATAACTAGTGCAATCATCATTAGTATCATGGGTATTCAAAGAATTCATACTAACAACATTGCAATCATGCTCATTATTCAAAGATTTAGTGCCAAACATTTTAATGCATTCTTCTTCTAACACTTTGGCACAACTATCCTTTCCATCATACTCATGAAAGATATTAAAAAGGTGAAGCGTATGAGACAAACTCAATTCCATTTTTTGTAATTTTCTTTTATAAACTAAACTAGTGATAAAACAAGAAACTAAAAGACTCGATTGCAATATCTAAAGATATACCTTCAAGCACTCACCTCCCTAGCAACGGTGCCAGAAAAGAGCTTGATGTCTACTACACAACCTTCTTCTTGTAGACGTTGTTGGGCCTCCAAGTGCAGAGGTTTGTAGGACAGTAGCAAATTTCCCTCAAGTGGATGACCTAAGGTTTATCAATCCGTAGGATGCGTAGGATGAAGATGGTCTCTCTCAAGCAACCCTGCAACCAAATAACAAAGAGTCTCTTGTGTCCCCAACACACCCAATACAATGGTAAATTGTATAGGTGCACTAGTTCGGCGAAGAGATGGTGATACAAGTGGTATATGGATAGTAGATAAAGGTTTTTGTAATCTGAAAATATAAAAACAGCAAGGTAACCAATGATAAAAGTGAGCGTAAACGGTATTGCAATGTGTGGAAATAAGGCCTAGGGTTCATACTTTCGCTAGTGCAAGTCCTCTCAACAATAATAACATAATTGGATCACATAACTATCCCTCAACATGCAACAAAGAGTCACTCCAAAGTCACTAATAGCAGAGAACAAACAAAGAGATTATGGTAGGGTACGAAACCACCTCAAAGTTATTCTTTCCAATCAATCCGTTGGGCTATTCCTATAAGTGTCACAAACAACCCTAGAGTTCGTACTAGAATAACACCTTAAGACACAAATCACCCAAAACCCTAATGTCACCTAGATACTCCAATGTCACCTCAAGTATCCGTGGGCATGATTATACGATATACATCACACAATCTCAGATTCATCTATTCAACCAACACAAAGGACCTCAAAGAGTGCCCCAAAGTTCTACCGGAGAATCATGACGAAAATGTGTGCCAACTCCTATCCATAGGTTCATGGGAGGAACCCGCAAGTTGATCACCAAAACATACATCAAGTGAATCACGTGATATCCCATTGTCACCACAGATATCCATGGCAAGACAAACATCAAGTGTTCTCAAATCTTTAAAGACTCAATCCGATAAGATAACTTCAAAGGGGAAACTCAATTCATTACAAGAGAGAAGAGGGGGAGGAGAAACATAAGATCCAACTATAATAGCAAAGCTCGCGATACATCAAGATCGTGCCAAATCAAGAACACGAGAGAGAGAGAGAGAGAGGGAGAGAAAGATCAAACACATAGCTACTGGTACATACCCTCAGCCCCGAGGGAGAACTACTCCCTCCTTGTCATGGAGAGCACCGGGATGATGAAGATGGCCACCGAAGAGGGATTTCCCCCTCCGACAGGGTGCCGGAATGGGTCTAGATTGGCTTTCGGTGGCTACGGAGGCTTCTGGCGGCGGAACTCCCTATCTATTGTGCTCTCTGGAAGTTTTATGATATGTAGGTATATATGGGTGAAAGGAGTACATCGATGGACCGAAGGGGGGGCCACGAGGCAGGGGGGTGGGCGCACCCCCTACCCTCGTGAGCACCTCCTTCATCTTCTGGCATAGGGTCCAAGTCTATCCGGTAGGTTTCCTTCCAAAAATAACTTCTCTAGTTGATTTCGTTCCGTTTCGACTCCATTTGATATTCCTTTTCTTCGAAATACTGAAATAGGCATAAAACAACAAATCTGGGCTGGCCCTCCGGTTAATAGGTTAGTCCCAAAAGTAATATAAAAGTGGATAATAAAGCCCAATATTGCCCAAAACAGTAGATAATATAGCATGGAGCAATCAAAAATTATAGATACGTTGGAGACGTATCACATAGCCACTGCCACAAACCCTAGGCAAATCGGTCTCACCGATAGGGATCTCGGTCTCACCGAGATGGGGTTGTAATCTCTCCGTTTCCCTTCGTAACATTTCGGTCTCACCGAGATGAGCGATCGGTCCCACCGAGATTGCAATGTAAACTCTCTGTTTTCCTTTGTAACGTTTCGATCTCACCGAAATGAGCGATCGATCCCACCGAGTTTACCTGACCAACTCTCTGGTTAGCTTATTACCAAAATTGATCTCACCGAGTTTGTGTAATCGGTCTCACCGAGATTACGTTATGTCCTAACCCTAATCATATCGGTCCTACCGAGTTGCATGTCGGTTCCACCGAAAACCCTAACGGTCACTAGCTTTGCTAAATCAGTCAGACCGAGTTTAACCATTCGGTCCCACCGGTTTGGAAAAGTTATGTGTAACGGTTAGATTTTGTGTGGAGGCTATATATACCCCTCCACCTCCTCTTCATTCATGGAGAGAGTCATCAGAACAAACCTACACTTCCAACCCATATTTTCTGAGAGAGAACCACCTACACTTGTGTTGAGACCAAGATATTCCATTCCTACCATATGAATCTTGATCTCTAGCCTTCCCCAAGTTGCTTTCCACTCAAATCTTCTTTCCACCAAATCCATATCCTGTGAGAGAGAGTTGAGTGTTGGGGAGACTATCATTTGAAGCACAAGAGCAAGGAGTTCATCATCAACACACCATTTGTTACCTCTTGGAGAGTGGTGTCTCCTAGATTGGCTAGGTGTCACTTGAGAGCCTCCTACAAGATTGTGGAGTTGAACCAAGGAGTTTGTAAGGGCAAGGAGATCGCCTACTTCGTGAAGATCTACCGCTAGTGAGGCAAGTCCTTCATGGGTGAGGGAGTCCTGGATTAGGGGGTATCCGGACAGCCGGACTATATCCTTTGGCCGGACTGTTGGACTATGAAGATATAAGATTGAAGACTTCGTCCCGTATCCGGATGGGACTCTCCTTGGCGTGGAAGGCAAGCTTGGCAGTACGGATACGTAGATCTCCTTCCCTGTAACCGACTCTGTGTAACCCTAGCCCCCTCCGGTGTCTATATAAACCGGAGGGTTTAGTCCATAGGACGAACAACAACAATCATACCATAGGCTAGCTTCTAGGGTTTAGCCTCTTCGATCTCGTGGTAGATCAACTCTTGTAATACTCATATCATCAAGATCAATCAAGCAGGAGTAGGGTTTTACCTCCATCGAGAGGGCCCGAACCTGGGTAAAAACATCGTGTCCCCCGTCTCCTGTTACCATCCGCCTAGACGCACAGTTCGGGACCCCCTACCCGAGATCCGCCGGTTTTGACACCGACATTGGTGCTTTCATTGAGAGTTCCTCTGTGTCGTCATCATTAGGCTGGATGGATCCTTCAATCATCGATAGCGATGCAGTCCGGGGTGAGACTTTTCTCCTCGGACAGATCTTTGTATCCGGCGGCTCCGCACTGTGGGCCAACTCGCTTGGCCATCTGGAGCAGATCGAGAGTTACGCCCCTGACCACCAGGTCAGGTTTGGAAGCTTAAACTACATGGCCGACATCCGCGGAGACTTGATCTTTGATGGATTCGAGCCCCTGCCGAGTGAGCCGCACGGTCACGATGAGCATGATTTAGCTCTACCATCGGACAGTGTTCAGGAGACCGCACCGGCAACCGCTCCGACCCTCAATTCGGATCCAATTGCGCCATCCATGGATGGGTGGATAGACCCCGCCATGGAGGCCGCATTCTCAGCTGCGATCGAGCCGAGTATCGACCTTACCCTTCATGGGAGCCGTGACGCCGAACTGTCGGATTCTTCCCCGGCCACGGACTCCGAACCGCCTGCGCCCATGCCTATCGAATCCAACGGGACGCTGATCATGGAGTTGACCTCCGCGGATATCCTTCAGCACTCTCCCTTTGGCGACATACTGAACTCATTAAGGTCTCTCTCCTTGTCAGGAGAGTCCTGGCCGAACTATGGCTGGCCAGAACGGGATGCGGGCGACGAAGAAATTCGCCGCTCACCCACCACCCACTTAGTAGCCACTATCGACGATTTGACCGACATGCTCGCCTTCGACTCCGAAGACATCGACGGTATGGACGAAGATGCAGGAGACGAACAGGAGCCGCTGCCCACAGGGCACTGGACGCCCACTTCATCATATGATGTATACATGGTGGACACACCCAAAGAAAACGACGACGAGGAACGGAAGGACGCAGCGAAGGATCGTTCCCTCGAGAAGCAGTCAAAGCGGCGGCGTAAGCGCCGCTCCAAATCCCGCCTCGGTAGAAACAGCGATCATATAGATCCAGCGATAGAGCAGGGTGAGCCAGCGGACGACAAACACGGCACTGAACCACCGTCTGACCACGGAAACACGGAGAATCAAACCGAACAACCCGACTCCGGCGAAGATGACAGTCCGGATGACATCACACCGGACAGGCACCCGGAGCAACAGAATACCCATCAAAGGCTTGTTGCCACTGCGAGGAGTCTGAAAAAGCAGAAGCAAAGGCTTAGGGCTGCACAAGACACACTCAGAATTAGATGGAGTGAAGTACTTAACACTGTAGTAAAGTACGGTGGTAGTCGCCACACAAAGAGCTACCCGAAGCGAAAGCTGCTACCTGAATTCGATGAGGAGGCCTTAGATCCCCCGCAATCAAAAAACAAAATAGCCATCTGGTCGGATAGACGACCTCGTGGCCAACATAGAGCAGCAAACAACGTCGCACACAAGCCAGTGCGCGATCCACGTGAGGGCTCGCATCAAAAGGACGGCGCAACCAGATCCATCTACGGGCCAAGCAAGCACGCTCTAGCATGCAATGCAACACAACAAAAATCCAAACACCACGGTACACCCAAATACAGGGGTGCCGCACACCCCCTATGTTTCACCGATGAGGTGCTGGACCATGAATTTCCAGAGGGATTCAAAACCGTAAACATAGAGGCGTACGACGGAACGACAGACCCTGGGGTCTGGATTGAGGACTACATCCTCCATATCCACATGGCACGAGGAGACGATCTCCATGCCATCAAGTACTTACCCCTCAAGTTCAAAGGGCTTAAAAGCCTCCCCGTAAACTCCATTGGAAGTTGGGAAGAGCTCGAAGACGCTTTTCGGGCAAATTTTCAAGGGACCTATGTCCGACCACCGGATGCAGATGATTTAAGTCATATAACTCAACAGCCCGGAGAGTCAGCCTGAAAGCTTTGGAACAGGTTCCTCACTAAAAAGAACCAAATAGTCGACTGTCCGGACGCCGAAGCCTTAGCAGCTTTCAAGCACAGCGTTCGAGACGAATGGCTTGCCAGACACCTCGGCCAAGAAAAGCCAAGAACAATGGCAGCATTAACAAGCCTCATGACCCGCTTTTGCGCGGGCGAGGACAGCTGGTTAGCCCGATGCAGCACCAGCGACCCAAGTACATCCGAAGTCAGGGACGGAAACGGGAAGCAACGACGTAGCAAAAACAAGCGCCGGAATAAAGAAGACAGCTTGAAGAGCATGGCGGTAAACGCCGAATTCAGAAGCTCTTGGCCAGGTCAGCAAAAGCTGCCCTCCAGAGGCAACAAAGACGAACTGTCCAGCCTGAACAAGATTCTGGACAAACTATGTCAGATCCACAGCACCCCCGATAAACCTGCAAATCATACCGATAGAGAATGTTGGGTCTTCAAGAAGTCCGGCAAACTCAATGCCGAACACAAGGGGCAGGATACACCAAGCGAAGACGAGGACGAGCCTCGCAAGCAAAGCACTGGGGAACAGAAGAAATTCCCACCAGAAGTCAAAACAGTAAACGTGTTACACATGATGAAGGGGAGCAACAAAGCAGCACTCCTAGAAACACATGCCCCAGGGCCTATCACCGCGGAGTTCTGCCACTGGTCGTCCAAACCGATCACCTTTGACCATCGGGATTACTCGGCAAGTATCCGGCATGCAGGATGGGCTGCCTTGGTGTTAGACCCGATAATTGACGTGTCACACCCTAGCTGGTTCATCCATTAGAGTGTTGCATCATGTCTACTTTTACAGAAACTTGAAATGGGGATGACAGAACCCCCAGCAACCCCCCTGGAAACAACTAGGGTTTACTAAAATTATTTTCAATGAACCCAAAATGCCCTCCACAAAATGTTCATCATTTCTGGATTGGGTTAAAACCCCTGGCAAAAATAGTGCACTCTTTTCTAGGAAATTCTGGATTCTTTGAATTAAATCATAAGTATTTGAATTTGGGCATTTAAATGCTATAAAATATTTTAAATGCCCAAATAATTCTGGAGTTAAGTGAGGGCTGTTAGGAATAATCCCAACAGAGCCCACAATTATTTTCAGGATTTTAGTAAGTGCCTAAGTATTTTTAATAAAGCCCTAAAGTTACAGAAAAATAGAAAAAGAAAACAAACAGGAAAAGAGAGAAAGAGAAAGCTTACCTAGCACCCACCCCAGCAGGCCCACCTGCCGGCCCAGCCCAGCCAATGCTCCAGCGAGCTGCTTGGCTTGGCCAGGCAGGCAAACAGCTGCTCGACGGCGAGCACAGCATGTGCGCCACGCAGCTGCCCGCTGCCTCGCCGCTCCCCTCGTCGAGCTGTCGACATGGGATGACCCCCCTCTCTCTCTCCCCAACCTCGCAGACATTCGCTCTTCCCTCTGGTTCCTCTCTGTCGCCCTTCCCGACATCGCCCGAGACGTCACCGTCGCTGCCGCTCACCGCAGCCATGTCCAACGCCGTCCCCGCGCCCTCTCACCATGTCCGGACGGTTCGCCATCGTCGACTACGTCGACTAGCCAAACCGCACGACACCGGAGCCCCTGCATCGTCCCCGCCGCCGTCGTCTTCAACCTCAGGCTGCCGAGATCCCCGTCGCCGTTCCGACCGCATCGAGCCTTCCCCGAGCACGCGGACCTTCTCTGCGGCTTCCCAGTGAGCTACTGCTCCTCCCCCTTCTCTTCGCTTCGTCGCTAGAGCTCTGTAGCCGCCGTGCCTTTTCCGTCCGAACGCACCGCCGCCTGACCACGTCACCGGCGATGCTCCGGTGACCTTTTGGTCACAGGCTTGTGCCCGTCACACTCACTGCATCGCGTAGATGTTGTAGGTGCAAGCGCCACGCCGCCTAGGCCACTGCAGCAACGCGCACGAGCTGACCCGAGCTTCGGCCTCCCCCAAGCTCGTCGCCGGTGATGCTCTGGCCAAGCCATCACCATGGCTGGATGCGGGCGAGCACCAACTGCCCGTAGCTGCTCTCTGCGCAGCAAATGATGCCCTGTGGGCAAATCCCGCAGCGCACCGCCGCGTCTGGCCTCGCCGGCGGCTAAACGCTGGCAGGCTTTGACCCGCTGACCGACGAGTTGACCACGCCTGACCCGTGTGGGCCCAGGTTGACTCCCCCCTGAGCCTATGACAGGTGGGGCCGGCCTGTTAATTAGTTTAGGATTAGTGCTAACTAATTATAATTAGTTTAGGTCATTGACATGTGGGCCCAGGCCCCACTAACAGTTAGTTAGTATTAACTTAATCCTGTTAGTTAGCTGAGACACTGACAGACAGGGCCCACCAGTCAGGTTTGACTGACCCTGCCACATTTGACTCGCTGACGTCACAGTGATGCAGTGCTGACGCAACTATTCATTTTCTGGATTTATTTTTATATAGGAAATTCCAGAAAATAGCCAAAACTTCTAAAAAGCATAGAAATTAATCTATAACTCCAAATGAAAAGATTTATATATGAATTTTGATCAGAAAAATTCAATCTATCCATTGGTAATGGTTTCATGCATGACAAAACAAGATAACCTTGCTGTTTAAGCAAATAAGATAATGCACTAATATGGCTATGTTAAATGAATTAACATTTGAATCTTTGATTCAAATGGGTTCATTCCTTCCTGTTTTAGCTTGCATTAGGCCAATACACATTCATCTTGCCATGTCATAGCATGCATCATATTGTTGCATATTGTCATGTGTTGATTATGTTCGGTGTGTCTTTCGTGGTAGGTTCTGCCTCCGAGGATAACCCCGAATATCCGTCTGAAGGGCAGTACCCTACTACCACTACATCAGGCAAGCAGCCCCATTGATCATATCGATACAATCCCATGTTCTCGCATCTGCTCTCATTTACTACATTAAGACAACAACATTTCAAACTGTTGTGTGCTACGGTAGTTGAACCCTTATCCTCTGCATGACCTGTCATTGCCACAGTAACTAGATGAAACCCACTAGCATGTGTAGGAGTTTATTGAGCCTTGTATGTGCTTCCTACCTTACTATGCCTGCTATGCTTAGAGTTGTGTCAGGTCTGGTTCATCTTGGTGATGGGCTATAGTGAAATGATTATGTCGGTAATGTGAGGGATGTGTTGAACATGATTTGGTAAGGGTACCAATGAGAGGCCATGTAGGAGTACATGGTGGGTTGTTTCATTGAGGCCGTCCCTAAGAACTGAGATCTGTATGTGTGATTTTAGGAATCAACTACTACCATGCATTGGGATCCTTAATTGACCCTCTCGGCTTCTTAATCACCCTTGTACTCTGTCCAGGAGTTGCAATTAGTTTCTGGTGTTTGTAGGTTATGTGTTGGCGGCCGTGCGTAGCGCTGACCCTAGGGGTGGGCTATGTTGCGGTAGATACACCATGGCACGGTGTACCGAGTCACCCGTTTGGTGTCTCGGGAACCCTGTTCACATCGTTCGGGGCCGTATGTGGAAACCTCAGCCGGACTCCCTGTGGATGGAACCTGGATAGGTGATAAACCTGGACTAGAGGCTTGAGTGTTTAGGTAGGCCGTGGCCGACACCCTCGTTGGGCTTCCGCTTGAAGGTTGCCGAGTACATGTCGTGTAAACGACGGTAAGTGGTGAGAGCATGTATGAAGGAGTACACCCCTGCAGGGTTAACATCATCTATTCGAATAGCCGCGTCCACGGTAAAGGACTACTTGGTTGCCTATACAGTTCATAGACAAGTTAATGGATACTATTAAAAGACTCAAGATAAGTGTGAGTACCGAGGATGGCCCTCTCGTAGGATGACGAGGGAGGATCCCCGGTGGTGTATTGTGTTGGTGATTAGTGGACTCGTGTGCGAAAACTATTTTACTAAGTGGTGTCCCGTAGGATAGCTTAGCCAAGAGTCAAAGCTGGCTTGCTGCAATAACTCCACCACCTTCTTGGGAATGAGCATGTATAGTAGGTTCTGATGTAAGACTTGCTGAGTACCTTTGTACTCATGTTCGTTCAATTACTGTTTCATACGACAACACTGCCCCCTCCGATGGGTTTTATGTAGATCTCGACGTCGATGAGTGACTTGCCACCCAGGTGGTGATCCTGGCCATGGAGGGCCCTATGTAGATAGACAGGCTTCGAGAAGCCTTCTTTCTTTCTAGTGTCTATACTCAGACTATTTGCTTCCGCATGTGCTTGTATGCTTGTATGACTTGAGTGTCGGGTCATGTGACCCCTACCTGTATGAACATGTTATGTATGGCTCTCTGGAGCCTTTAAATAAAGTACTTGAGTTGTAGAGTTTTGTTGTGATGCCATGTTGTATTTACACATATTGAGCATATTGTGTGTATGATTGAAATGCTTGGTATGTGTGGGATCCGACAATCTAGTTGTTTATCCTTTGCAGCCTTTCTTATGGGGAAATGTAGTCTAGTGTTCCTCGAGCCATAGTAGTCCGCTACAGCCCGGTTCACCGGAGTCCTGCTAGCCCAGCACTACTGCTCAGGACACTTGACTGGTCGGCATGTGTTTCACTTTGTTCCTATGTCTATCCCTTCGGGGAAATGCCACGTGGTGACATCCGGAGTCCTGCCTAGCCTGCTACAGCCCGGGTTCCCCGGAGTCCTGTTAGCCCAGTGCTACAGCCTGGATTCACTAGCTGATGACCGACATGCTCGATGTGATTCATGTATGCCTGTCCCCATAGGTCTGTGCCGCTTTGGGTTCTCGACTAGCCATGTCGGCCCGGGTTCTCTGTCATATGGATGCTAGCGACACTATCATATACGTGAGCCAAAAGGCGCAAACGGTCCCGGGCCATGGTAAGGCGACACCCATGGGGATACCGTGTGTGAGGCCGCAATGTGATATGAGGTGTTACCGGCTAGATCGATGTGACTTGGAATCGGGGTCCTGACAGCGTTGGCATCAGAGCCGGACTGCCTGTAGGTTCGTTGAGCCAAACTGGTCGATGTCGAGTCTAGAAATGCTTTAGTTATATGTAGGGGAATTGATTGTGGGAGGGAACGTAAGGCTCTTTTTACTCCTTTACCTTATTCTTCTGATCTGAGTCATTCTCTTCTCATTCAACGTGGGTTAAGGACTAGGCTCTCTTCTTCTGTCAGGTTCACGTGTTGCTAATCCGTAGTAACTTATAGGATTGTTGGTTACCAGCCTCAGTTCAGTTTCTACCACTTTGAGTATGGTGCCAGTTGAATCAGAACCTTTATATGATGTTGTTGAGTGGTGTTGCAAACTGTTGTGGATGTCTCAAATCTTTTTCTGAGCATTTACAGCTGTTATGTTGTCCAATTTTCCCTAGAAATTCTAATGTCTTTGCATTGTGGTTGTGCTTTCAGATGGCCACTCGTGCTCAAAACCAAGTGGTTCGCCTGACCCGGTGCCTCGATGTGCCCGGTCATACTGCTATGTTAGTCTGGGTAATGATCAAGACGGGTTACCGTTGGTATCCCTGAATACACTATCGAAGAGCAATTCCGAGACTTTAATCAAAGCCAATATTTCTGCACCGTCAGGATATTTCCTTCTTATCCTGGATCTACCGAGCCCCTCTCTGTTCCTATGGGCTCGGGGTTACTATTGAGATGGCTGTGCAGGATGCTGCCTATTCCATGATGACCATCATGCGAGTCCGGACTGGCCTGCTTCGGAATACCAACTTCCGTTATATGCCAGCTTCACTCCCTGGAGCGCAAGGGTATCTCCAAGCTATCTATGCTGACTCCACACGTGAGGACTCACTAACTCGCAACACTGCCGAGATGCTCGAGGATAAGGCCCGAGAGAATCGGGCCTTGAGACTGGAGCTTTTCAACACCCATGCTGATCATTGGGCCACTTTGACTCGGTTTGCACCTGCTGTGCAAGCTGGATGTATGGATACGAGGGATCTGTATCCTGTGAGATCTGCTCTGCCAGACATGGTGGATTGGCGTGATGTGGGAGGCATCACCCCACCCCGTGGTCCCCGCAGGCCACCGTTTGTTGGTCCAAGACCTCATCCTAGCCCCTTTGGTCCACAAGATCCTCAGGACCGTCTGTTCCCGGATGATCACGTTGAACTTCCAGGCTATGGAGGTGACTTCTATGAGGACTACTACGGAGTTGTCTGAGTTAGTAGTAGTATCACTAGTATTGTAATAGTTGTATCTCCACTGTCCTGCGTGACTTGTGGAATATGACTTAGTGTGTAATCAATTCCGGAGGTGTAGACAAATAATGTATAGGAGCTTGGAATGCCTCCGATGAGATGTAACGTCTTTCATCATAGTTGTATTGTAGCCTGGGCTTGTACTAAACTATTTATGGTGTGTATGACCGTTGGTATATATATGGCAGTTCTATATTACCATGACATACGGATGAACATCTCTGCATTCCGTGTTATCCATTACATTCTGCACTTCCTTGCTAAGTTGTGCCATCCCTATCTAAACCGTTGTCTTGTTTTCTCCTAGGATGGTCAACACCCGCAGCAACCCTGCTGCCCCGGAGCAGGGGGAAGCTAGTGCAGTTAGGGGTGAAAATCAGCCTCACCCGCCTTCTCTGGCCGAAGTGATGCTAGAGGCGGAAAGAAACAAGCGTGAGACTAACCTCTTGCTGGAGCGGATTGAGCAGAACACTGCATGCCATCAGCGAAATGACTTGGTGTCAATCAATGACTTCATCAAGTTGTACCCACCAAAGTTTAACCATTCCGTCGAGCCCCTCGACGCGGATGACTGGCTTCACAGCATCACCCACAAGCTACATTCTGCCAACGTAGCCAAAGCTGATAAGGTTACTTATGCTGCCTATCACCTTGAAGGCCCTGCTAGTCTTTGGTGGGAACATTTTGAAGCCATGCGCCCGGTCAGCCAAATCACTACTTGGGCTAAATTCAGTGAGGCTTTCCGTGAGCATCACATCCCGGAAGGTCTCATAGATCGCAAGAGGGAAGAGTTCTGCAATTTCACCCAAGGAAGACAGACTGTGGATGCATATAGTCGTGAATTTGGGGAATCTGGCACGATATGCTCCTGCAGAAGTATCTACCGACGCTAAGAAGCAGGCAAGGTTCCGCAAGGGACTTAGCCCTGAGCTTCGCCGCAATCTTCGTCTGCATGAGTGCACCTCCTTTGAGAAGTTGGTGAATAAAGCCATCAGTGCTGAGACAGGCCAGTCTGACTATGACGCTTCACGCAAGCACTCCCGTGATTTTGGCTCTTCATGCGGCTCTGGATCTCAGAAGCGCCGGGTGTGGATTCCAAGCACGGCACTGCCACCTAGGTTCATTCCGAGGCCATCCTTTGAGGCGCCTCGTCCCAACCAGCAGTTTGCACCGTCCAAGCCCTATGGTGGCCCCGCTGCTAATGCTGCTCCATGCCCCAATGTTGTGACATGTTTCAAGTGTGGAGAGCCGGGTCACTATAGTCGAGAGTGTCCCCAGAACAACAACTCCAATCAGTCTGGAAAGTCCGTTGGCCGTGGTAAGCCAGCGGGAAAGACATTCTACGCCAAGCCGGTCACCACTGCACGTGGCCATGTCAACTATGTCGCAGCCGAGGAGGCTCATGAGGATCCTAATGTCGTCCTTGGTATGCTCCTTGTTAATTGCCATCCGGCATCTGTTCTTTTCGATACTGGAGCATCTCATTCATTCATATCCGAGAACTATGCTCGATTGCATAACACGACATTCTGTGACATGCCCACTTCCATGGTAATTCAAACTCCGGGTTCCAAATGGCAAACTTCCAAAGTAAGCCATGGGAACGAAATTATTGTTGCTAGACTTGTCTTCCTTGCATCCTTAATAGCTCTCAAGTCCTCGGACATAAACATCATCTTGGGTATGGACTGGATGTCAGCTCATTACGCAAAGATTGATTGTGCCACTAGAACCGTTCAACTTACTCATCCATCGGGCAAGACAGTCAATGTCTTAACTCAAGTGGCCAAGCGCCAGCTTTACTCCCTAAATGCCAACCCCCTTCCAGACCTTGAAGATATTCTGGTAGTCCGGGACTTTCTGGATGTCTTTCCAGAAGAACTACCAGGTGTTCCACCTGACAGGGATGTCGAGTTTGTGATAGACCTTGTTCCAGGAACCGTTCCAATTTCTAGAAGACCCTATAAGATGACACCCTTAGAACTAGCCGAGCTTAAGAACCAACTCGATGAGTCCTTGAAAAAGGGTTTCATCCGTCCTAGTTCCTCTCCTTGGGCTTGCCCCGTCCTCTTCGTCAAGAAGAAGGATGGAACGGATCGGATGGTTGTAGATTACCGACCTGTCAACTTGGTCACTATCAAGAATAATTATCCGCTTCCCAAGATCAATGATCTGTATGACCAGCTCGCCGGATCCCCAATCTTTTCCAAGATGGATTTGAGGTTGGGCTACCATCAAACCAAAATCAGAAACGGGGACATTCCCAAAACGGCCTTTGTTACTCGTTATGGCCAATACAAGTACACCATTATGTCCTTCGGTTTAACCAATGCCCCAGCCACCTTCTCTCGGTTAATGAACTCGGTCTTCATGGAGTATTTGGATAAATTCGTCGTAGTATACCTCGATGAAATACTCATCTACTCCAAGAATGAAGAGGAACATGCTGAACATCTAAGGCTGGTATTGACGAAACTTCGAGAGCATCGCCTTTATGCCAAATTCTCCAAGTGTGAATTTTGGTTGCCAGAAGTGACCTATCTAGGCCATGTAATCTCTGGTAAGGGTATTGCTGTCAATCCTAAGCGAGTTCAAGCCGTCCTTGATTGGACTCCACCTGAGACGGTCAAGCAAGTTCGGATCTTCCTTGGCTTAGCGAGCTATTGCCGCCGCTTCGTCGAGAATTTCTCCAAGGTTGCTAAACCTCTAAATGAACTCCTCAAGAAAGATAAAAAGTTCGAGTGGACCCCACAGTGCGAGTTCAGCTTTCAAGAACTGAAAAGACGCCTGACATTTGCTCCCGTACTGGTACCACCAGATTTCTCCAAGGACTTTATTATCTATCGCGACGCCTCGCGACAAGGACTAGGTTGCATACTCATGCAAGATCGTCAGGTAATTGCCTATGCTTCATGGCAATTACACCCACATGAGGAAAATTAACCCACACATGATCTAGAGCTTGCAGCTGTAGTCCATGCACTTAAAACTTGGCGACATTACCTTCTCGGTAATCATTGCGAGATCTTCACCGATCACCAAAGTTTGAAATATATCTTCACCCAACCGGATTTGAATCTCAGACAACGACGTTGGGTCGAGTTGATCTCGAATTACGACTTAGGAATAACTTACACCCCGGGCAAAGCCAATGTCATGGCTGATGCGCTAAGTCGTAAATCTTATTGTAACAACCTGATGTTACAACAAAGTCAACCACTTCTCCATGAGGAATTTTGTAAGCTTAATCTTCACATTGTTCCTCAAGGTTTCCTATCCACCCTGGTGGCGAAGCCTAACCTTATGGATCAGATCAAAACCGCCCAGCGGTATGATAAGGGCATATCCCGGATTAAGGAGAACATCGCTAGCGGAGTTGCTAAATGTTTTTCCATGGATGAGCGAGGTGTTGTCTTCTTCGAGAACCGCTTGGTGGTTCCCAAGAAACAACATTTACGCCAGTTGATTCTTAAGGAAGCTCATGAATCCCCTCTCATCATTCATCTCGGTAGTACCAAAATGTATCAAGACCTACGCCAGAGGTTTTGGTGGACTAGGATGAAGAGAGAAATTGCTCAATACATTTCTAGTTGCGACGTCTGTCGTCATGTTAAAGCAGGGCACCAACGGCCTGCCGGCACCCTTCAACCTTTGGCTATTCCTGAGTGGAAATGGGATAAAATCAGTATGGATTACATTACTGGGTTTCCCAGGATCAAGAGAGGGAATAATGCCATCTTTGTCGTGATCGAACGTCTTTCCAAAGTAGCCCATTTCCTACCTGTTCATGAGAGTATCACCGCTAGCCAGCTAGCTGAATTATACATCTCCCGAATAGTGTCGCTTCATGGTGTCCCATTGGAAATTAACTCTGACCATGGGAGTCTCTTCACCTCTCGATTTTGGCAAAGTTCCCAAAATGCTATGGGAACTCGTCTCTCTTTTAGCACCGCCTTCCATCCTCAATCAAGTGGTCAAGTAGAGCGAGTCAATCAAATTTTGGAAGATATGCTCCGAGCTTCTGTCATCTCATTCGGAATGGGTTGGGAGAAATGCCTTCCATTCGCGGAGTTTGCTTATAATAATAGTTATCAAGCTAGCTTGGGCAAAGCTCCTTTCGAAGTTCTCTATGGACGAAAATGTCGAACGCCTCTTAACTGGTCAGAAACCGGGGAAAGACAACTCTTTGGCCCGGATATGATTCAGGAAGCAGAGGAGCAGGTTCACGTTATTCGTGAGAAATTGAAAACAGCCTAATCTCGTCAAAAGAGCCAATATGATCGTAAACATAAGCTCATGACTTATGAAGTCGGCGAGAAGGCTTACCTTCGGGTTACTCCGTCAAAGGGAACCCATCGATTCGGTATCAAGGGCAAGTTGGCTCCTCGTTACATTGGACCTTTCACATCCTTGCCAAACGAGGAGAAGTTGCCTACCAATTGGAACTACCTTCGCATCTTTCCAGAGTTCACGATGTCTTCCATGTTTCTCAACTCAGGCGTTGCTTCGTGGATCCTATCCGTGGAGTGGACCACGAAACGCTTGATCTACAAGATAACCTCTTATATCGGGAATATCCCGTTCGTATCCTTCATCAAGCCGAGCGTACCACTCGACGACATAATATCAAGTTTCTCAAGGTTCAATGGTCACACCATTCCGAGAAAGAAGCCACTTGGGAAAGGGAGGATCGTCTTCGACTCGAGTACCCACTTTCTTCCTGGAGGATCCTAAATCTCGGGACGAGATTCTTTTGAGTGGGGGTGAGTTGTCACGCCCTAGCTAGTTCATGCATTAGAGCATCATGTCTACTTTTACAGAAACTTGAAATGGGGATGACAGAACCCCCAGCAACCCCCCTGGAAACAACTAGGGTTTACTAAAATTATTTTCAATGAACCCAAAATGCCCTTCACAAAATGTTCATCATTTCTGGATTGGGTTAAAACCCTGGCAAAAATGGTGCACTCTTTTCTAGGACATTCTGGATTCTTTGAATTAAATCATAAGTATTTGAATTTGGGCACTTAAATGCTATAAAATATTTTAAATGCCCAAATAATTCTGGAGTTACGTGAGGGCTGTTAGGAATAATCCCAACAGAGCCCACAATTATTTTTAGGATTTTAGTAAGTGCCTAAGTATTTTTAATAACGCCCTAAAGTTACAGAAAAATAGAAAAAGAAAACAAACAGGAAAAGAGAGAAAGAGAAAGCTTACCTGGCGCCCACCCCAGCAGGCCCACCTGCCGGCCCAGCCCAGCCAACGCTCCAGCGAGCTGCTTGGCTTGGCCAGGCAGGAAAGCAGCTGCTCGACGGCGAGCACAGCATGCGTGCCACGCAACTGCCCGCTGCCTCGCCGCTCCCCTCGTCGAGCTGTCGACGTGGGACGACCCCCCTCTCTCTCCCCGACCTTGCAGACATTCGCTCTTCCCGCTGGTTCCTCTCTCTCTCCCTCCCCGACATCGCCCGAGACGTCACCGTCACTGCCGCTCGCCGCAGCTACGTCCAACACCGTCCCCGCGCCCTCTCACCGTGTCCAGACGGTTCGTCGTTGTCGACTATGTCGACTAGCCAAGCTGCACGACGTCGGAGCCCCTGCATCGTCCCTGCTGCCATCGTCTTCAACCTCGGGTCGCTGAGATCCCCTTCGCCATTCCGACCGCACCGAGCCTTCCCCGAGCACGCTGACCTTCTATGCGGCTTCACAGTGAGCTACTGCTCCTCCCCCTTCTCTCCGCTTAGTCGCTAGAGCTCTGTAGCCGCCGTGCCTTTTCCGTATGAACGCACCGCCGCCTGACCACATCGCCAGCGATGCTCCGATGACCTTTTGGTCACGGGCTTGTGCCCGTCACACTCACTGCATTGCGTAGATGTTGTAGGTGCAAGCGCCACGCCGCCTAGGCCACTACAGGCACGCGCACGAGCTGACCCGAGCTTCGGCCTCCGCCAAGCTCGTCGCCGGTGATGCTCCGGCCACTCCCCGGCCAAGCCATCACCACGGCTGGATGCGGGCGAGCACCAGCTGCTCGTAGCTGCTCTCCGCGCAGCAAATGATGCCCTGTGGGCAAATCCCGCAGCACGCTGCCGCGTCTAGCCTCGCCGGCGACTAAACGCCGGCAGGCTTTGACCCGCTGACCGGCGAGTTGACCACGCCTGACCCGTGTGGGCCCAGGTTGACTCCCCCCCTGAGCCTATGACAGGTGGGGCTGGCCTGTTAATTAGTTTAGGATTAGTGCTAACTAATTATAATTAGTTTAGGTCATTGACATGTGGGCCCAGGCCCCACTGACAGTTAGTTAGTATTAACTTAATCATGTTAGTTAGCTGAGACACTGACAGACAGGGCCCACTAGTCAGGTTTGACTGGCCCTGGCGCCTTTGACTCGCTGACGTCACAGTGACGCAGTGCTAACACAATTATTCATTTTCTGGATTTATTTTTATATAGGAAATTCCAGAAAATAGGCAAAACTTCTAAAAATCATAGAAATTAATCTGTAACTCCAAATGAAAAGATTTATATATGAATTTTGATCAGAAAAAATCAATCTATCCATTGGTAATGGTTTCATGCATGACAAAACAAGATAACCTTGTTGTTTAAGCAAATAAGATAATGCACTAATATGGCCATGTTAAATGAACTAACATTTGAATCTTTGATTCAAATGGGTTCATTCCTTTCTGTTTTAGCTTGCATTAGGCCAAGACACATTCATCTTGCCATGTCATAGCATGCATCATATTGTTGCATATTGTCATGTGTTGATTATGTTCGGTGTGTCTTTCGTGGTAGGTTCTGCCTCCGAGGATAACCCCGAATATCCGTCTGAAGGGCAGTACCCTACTACCACTGCATCAGGCAAGCAGCCCCATTGATCATATCGATACAACCCCATGTTCTTGCCTCTGCTCTCATTTACTGCATTAAGACAACAACGTTTCAAACTGCTGTGTGCTATGGTAGTTGAACCCTTATCCTCTGCATGACCTTTCATTGCCACAGTAACTAGATGAAACCCACTAGCATGTGTAGGAGTTGATTGAGCCTTGTATGTGCTTCCTACCTTGCTATGCATGCTATGCTTAGAGTTGTGTTAGGTCTGGTTCATCTAGGTGATGGGCTAGAGTGAAATGATTATGTCGGTAATGTGAGGGATGTGTTGAACATGATTTGGTAAAGGTATCAATGAGAGGCCATGTAGGAGTACATGGTGGGTTGTTTCATTAAGGCCGTCCCTAAGAATTGAGATCTGTATGTGTGATTTTGAGAATCAGCTACTACCATGCATTGGGATCCTTAATTGACCCTCTCGGCTTCTTAATCACCCTAGTACTCTGTCCAGGAGTTGCAATTAGTTTCTGGTGTTTGTAGGTTATGTGTTGGCGGCCGTGCGTAGCGCTGACCCTAGGGGTGGGGTATGTTGCGGTAGATACACCATGGCACGGTGTACCGAGTCACTCGTTTGGTGTCTCGGGAACCCTGTTCACATCGTCCGGGGTCGTATGTGGAAACCTCAGCCGGACTTCCTGCGGATGGAACCTGGATAGGCGATAAACCTGGACTAGAGGCTTGAGTGTTTAGGTAGGCCGTGGCCGACACCCTCGTTGGGCTTCCGCTTGAAGGTTGCCGAGTACATGTCGTGTAAACGACGATAAGTGGTGAGAGCATGTATGAAGGAGTACACCCCTGCAGGGTTAACATCATCTATTCGAATAGCCGCGTCCGCGGTATAGGACTACTTGGTTGCCTATACAGTTCATAGACAAGTTAATGGATACTACTAAAAGACTCAAGATAAGTGTGAGTACCGAGGATGGCCCTCTCGTAGGATGACGAGGGAGGATCCTCGGTGGTGTATTGTGGTTGTGATTAGTGGACTCGTGTGCGAAAACTATTTTACTAAGTGGTGTCTCGTAGGATAGCTTAGCCAAGAGTCAAAGCTGGCTTGCTGCAATAACTCCACCACCTTCTTGAGAATGAGCATGTATAGTAGGTTCTGATGTAAGACTTGTTGAGTACCTTTGTACTCATGTTTGTTTAATTACTGTTTCAGACAACAACACCGCCCCCTCCGATGGGTTTTATGTACATCTCGACGTCGATGAGTGACTTGCCACCCAGGTGGTGATCCTGGCCATGGAGGGCCCTATGTAGATAGACAGGCTTCGAGAAGCCTTCTTTCTTTCTAGTGTCTATACTCAGACTATTTGCTTCCGCATGTGCTTGTATGCTTGTATGACTTGAGTGTCGGGTCATGTGACCCCTACCTGTATGAACATTTGTATGGCTCTCTGGAGCCTTTAAATAAAGTACTTGAGTTGTAGAGTTTTGTTGTGATGCCATGTTGTACTTACACATATCGAGCATATTGTGTGTATGATTAAAATGCTTAGTATGTGTGGGATCCGACAATCTAGTTGTTTATCCTTGGCAACCTTTCTTATGGGGAAATGTAGTTTAGTGTTCCTCGAGCCATAGTAGTCCGCTACAGCCCGGTTCACCGGAGTCCTGCTAGCCCAGTGCTACAGCCCGGATTCACTCGCTGATGACCGACATGCTCGATGTGATTCATGTATGCGTGTCCCCATAGGTCTGTGCCGCTTTGGGTTCTCGACTAGCCATGTCGGCCCGGGTTCTCTGTCATATGGATGCTGGCGACACTATCATATATGTGAGCCAAAAGGCGCAAACGGTCCCGGGCCATGGTAAGGCAACACCCGTGGGGATACCGTGCATGAGGCCGCAATGTGATATGAGGTGTTACCGGCTAGATCGATGTGACTTGGAATCGGGGTCCTGACATGATGGATACCACTTCACACGAGTCCTGATGGACGGTGACAGTAGTTTAAACCTGATATATCAGGACACAGTCCGCAAAATGGGGATAGACCCAACAAAAATCAGCCATAACAGTACTACATTTAAAGGAGAAACGCCAGGCCCAGAAGCCCATTGTACGGGCTCCCTGCTACTAGAGGTTATATTCGGCGTTCCCGATAACTTCCGCAGCGAAAAGTTAACCTTCCACATCACTCCGTTCCAAAGTGGCTATCAAGCACTACTCGGACGCGAAGCTTTCGCTCGCTTTAACACAATACCGCATTACGCTTCGCTCATGCTTAAGATGCCCGGTCCACGTGGCATCATTACAATAAATGGAAATATTGAGAGCTCCTTGCGCGCGGAAGACCGTGCGGCTGCCTTGGCAGCCGCACACTAGACGGCTTCACGAACTAGAGAATCTGACAGGTCGTTAAGACCACGGACACGGTTAGATGAGTCCGGTGTACCTATATATAAATGATACAGGTTTGATGGCTATACCCCTACAACAATACAAGGGGCTCAATGCGTGTGAACAAGTGACAATTAGGCTCAACTTTACTCATCTGGAACTATACATGGTTTATTTAGTATAACCTACCTTTTGCACGACAACTTTTCAACTAAGTTCCTCTCTTTTTCAGATGACTATCATGCTACACCCGTCCAGGATACGACACAACGGAGACACAGGCGCAGACGTGCAGCAGGGACCCGTTCCAAGGATTCTTTTTAGATTAAGACCCTGCGTAAACCTTTTTTACTGTCTCTTGTTGATACACATCCCCCAGATTCTCAATACAACTGAGGAGGATGCTGACGTATTGGCATGTGGCCACGTCACAATATTGCACGTACCTGCACACCATGGGCTTATTACAAAGGGCCCTGTTTAGCCCGGTTTACATCATAAAGACCGAATACCTTAGGGAGTGTTCGGCGTCGCGAATTTGGCCTTATATGCATCAGCTCTAAATCATGTCTTTGGTCAAATGTTGGGTTTGCCCGGCTCCTGTGTTTTGCTGCCTTATGTTCCGCTCTATCGGCTAGGGCGGCACCAGGAGAACTACTGCGATTGTGCCCTGGTTCATCCGGACAAGCACCTCAGTAGAGAAAGCTGAAAACTGACTATCATGATATAGCGTGAGACTGGTCAACCACTCGATGACCTAGCAGAATCTTCGGGATTCCTCCGCCTTAACAAAGGGCCGTTTCCCAGCCAGGCATGTACGCACCCCGAATTCGGATGAGCGCGGAGCCACCAGGGGCTATATAGTAGCCCCACTGTCAAACTCATCTGGCTAAGTGAAAGTGTTAAAGCATTATAGTCCGATTGCCTAGTTCACTGCGCTATCTCCTCCTTAATGGACCAAGATGTTGGATCAAGTGTGAACATGCGTCTTCTGCGAGCACCCCCGCATTATATGCGTGGGGGCTGAAGCCGACGAATGCCATCTTTCAGGTTATATACATATATACATAAACGGCCGCATAGGAGGCATCATAGTACTTTCGGGCAAAAGTATAAAAACAGCCTTGATAAACTCAATAAAACATTGTTTTTCAATGGGAATACATGTCATTAGAACATAATATTCTTCGAGCATTGCGCTTCTATCGAACGAGCGCCCTCAAGAACTTCTCGAAACTAGTGCTCGGCAGGTACTCGGCTCTCGTCCGAATCTTGGGCTGCAATGGCGGTGGCCTCCATCTCCGCCCAGTATGTCTTCACACGGGCAAGGGCCATCCGCGCACCCTCTACGCACGCCGACCTCTTCATCAAGTTGATGTGCGGCACCGCACCAAGGAACTGCTGCACCAAACTAAAATAATTATTCGGCTTTGGTCTTTCCGGCCACAGATGATCCACAACAGACCTCATGGAGAGACTGGACAATCTATTCAGCTCGGCCCATTCGGCCAACCGATCAGTCAATGGAAGCGGACGCTCTGGAACGTTAAATTGTGACCAGAACAGCTTTTCCACTTCGCGATTGTCGGTGTCAAAACCGGCGGATCTCGGGTAGGGGGTCCCGAACAGTGCATCTAAGGCGGATGGTAACAGGAGGCAGGGGACACGATGTTTTACCCAGGTTCGGGCCCTCTTGATGGAGGTAAAACCCTACGTCCTGCGAGATTTATTCTTGAGGATATGAGTATTACAAGAGTTGATCTACCACGTGATCTGAGAGGCTAAACCCTAGAAGCTAGCCTATGGTATGATTGTATCTTGTCCTATGGACTAAACCCTTCGGTTTATATAGACACCGGCGGGGGCTAGGGTTACACAGAGTCGGTTACAATGGAAGGAGATCTACATATCTGTATTGCCAAGCTTGCCTTCCACGCCAAGGAAAGTCCCATCCGGACACGGGACGAAGTCTTCAATTTTGTATCTTCATAGTCCAACAGTCCGGCCAAATGTTATAGTCCGGCTATCCGGATACCCCCTAACCTAGGACTCCCTCAGTAGCCCCCGAACCAGGCTTCAATGACGATGAGTCCGACGCGCAGATTGTCTTTGGCATTGCAAGGCGAGTTCTTCTCCAAATCCCGAATACCTGTTAAATAGTGTCCGGCTTCTTGTAAATGCTGCGCTCCTTGGCTTCTACGCCCAATAATGGCCACCTTCCACGTGTCAAGCGAATGTGAAGAGCCAGGGTGTTTTTACATTTACCCCCCTAGCTATGCAAATGAGCTATCTATTAAAGAGACGGGGATTCAGATCCAAACCACACCATCCTCCCTTAGCGAGCATTCATCGGAGCGCACCCGAAATAAATACATTCCATCATGGCCGATCGACGTAGCTCCTCCTCTCGTTCCCCCAGCCCCAAGCCTGGAGATTGGGAGAGGTGTTCCATCCCGCACAACCAACTGGTGAAGCTTCAGACCCAGGGATTTCTCCCCCCAATGTATATGGTCCCGGTTCGAGCCGGGCTCGCCACCTACAATGGCGGAGAGCAAGCGGAGAGCTTTCCCAACCCCTCTAAGAGAGAGCGGGTATGCCTCGTCCCCTATTTGATAAGAGGACTCGGATTTCCAATTCATCCGTTTCTTCGGGGGCTCCTGGAGTTCTACGGCCTCCAGTTGCACAGCCTTACCCCTGCATCCATACTACATATCGCGGGCTACGTAGCCCTTTGCGAGCTGTTTTTGGGTTGCAAGGCTCATTTCACACTGTGGAAGAAGTTGTTCTGCCTTGTGCCCCATTCTCAGAGGGGGTCAATATATCAAGTGGGTGGAGCCGAAGTATGGCGCATCGCCGGGACCGGATATCTATCCGGAACCCCGAAGAAGGCGTCCGAAGACTGGCCTTCAGAGTGGTTTTATATAGAAGACGTCCCCCTTTCGGATCCTATTCAGATCGGCCTTCCTGAGTTCGATAATGCTCCTTTGAAGAAATTCCTGAGCTGGCGCCCACGGAGCCCCCAGGAAGAAGATGACGGAGACATCCTTTACCTGATGAGCCGGATAAAGTTCTTGGCTCAATCCGGACTGACCATGATCGAAGTCATGGCAATGTGCATTATGCGGGGGGTGCAGCCGCTTCAATATTGAGGCCACCCCATGTGGGATTTCAACGGGGAGGATGACGCCACCCGCTGCGACCGCAAGGGGCCGGATTCGACCGCTGCTCTAGCAAAAATCATGTCCGATTTGTACAAGGGAGAAGAGGAGGAATTCCTCCGCGCCAATCCACAAGGCGGATTTTCTATGTATAATCTTCCGAGCTGGGTAAGTCAACACCTTTCATGTCCATCCGTTCCCATATTCCCATAGTTAAGTATTTTACCTTGCGATTTCAACGCAGGAGCTGCGTAAGGCTGTAAGGGAGATCAACAGCCCGCCTCCACAACCCGAGGATCCGGAGCGATCCCTCGATCCGGCCTCCCAAGAGGATCCGGACATATCTATGGAACTAATTGATAGGGTGTTTTACCAATTAAGCAGCGACGAGGCCTTGGTGGCCATTACGGCCGATTACCCTGGGATGCTCCCAGCTTCGCAGGTAACTAAGACCAAAGTCCCAACATTTTGAAAAGGATTCATCGTTGTGCACTTTGCTTACCGTATACCAACGGTGTTTTACAGGGGAGGCCCTCGGGACGTCATGCCCAGCCCGCGGCGACTAGCCAGCAAGGGGCTGCGAGGCCGGGCAGGCAGAAAAGAAATGTGGTCCGGACTGAGACACCGGCGCAGTGGTATGGCGTGCCACCTCACTCCATGGTATCATTTTTAAAGGCATATTAACGCTCGTGATTTCTTAGGAAGAAGAACGCTCGCCGGACTATATCCGGAGAGGTCGCCAATCATGCCTCCACCAGTCAGGCTCCAAGGCCGGACCCGGAAGCGAGAGCGAATACGAGGCGCACGCCGGCCGCTCCTTCGACAGGGGATGTGGAGAGACTATCCTCCACAAATTCCAAGGTGGAGAGCGCCATGAACCACATGCGTCGCCGAGCCGTTCTTCGTGACGCTTGTTTCTCCCAAGAGGCATTTGACGCCTTCAACTCGGGAGACACGTACCTCCGTGCTGCACAAAATGGTCTAGCCAGAGCCACGGATCAATATGTAAAGGACATACGGGTGAGAAAATTTGATGATTATATATAGTAGTAGCCCCTGAGACTTGAAACAGTTAGAATAACTGATTTAAGGATCATTTATTATGCAGGTTCTTACACAAAAGAATACCCAACTGTCCCATGAGCTTGAAGAGTGCAAAGCCCAACTTCAGGCCGCACTGCCCGAAGAAGAGAAGTCCAAGAAGACCCCCTCTGGTAACACATATTTAAAATGATAGATACCGAATAGAGTGCGGCATATGTGCACATCTGACAACAAATATTGCAGATGACGCTGGAGGAAATTCGGATGAGCAATGTTGGGGATGTTACTATGAGCTGAGACCCGCCCAGGAGGGGTCGGGTCAGCTTCAATGGCGGGTTACGCAAGAAGTTCATTAAACATCCAAGTTTGTAGTTTATTAAGTCTTATAGAAGGCCCAAAGTCCAGGGGCCGGCTTAAGGCCCGATATTGTAAAACGCCACATGTAAGGAAATACTTGTGCAGAAAGACATGTAAAGAAAGTCACCGAGCCGGACACAATTATGAGCCGGCCGGGACTCTGTAGGCCACCTGGCGTCAACCCGTGTATATAAGGGGACGACCCGGTGGCGGTTTAGGGCAAGAAACAACAAGTCGATAACCAAGCCGGCAAGTTAAGCCTCTTGGTGATCGAAACCCCAGCAATATCAAACCCAACTAGACGTAGGCTTTTACCTTCATCGTAAGGGGCCGAACTAGTATAAAACTCTCTCGTGTCCTTTGTCTCGATTAACCCCTTTAAGCTTCCTAACGCGATGGCCCTATGACTAAGTCCTTGCTCTAGGACATCTGCCGTGACAATTCCACGACAGTTGGCGCCCACCGTGGGGCCAGCGCGTGGTGGATTTGAGTTCTTGAAGGGCAACTTCGAAGGGCTCAAGGGATACGCTATGGGCCGGATGACCAAGAGTCATCGCGGCAAGATCTACATCGACGACGAAGGCTGGGGCCCTGAGGCCGGCTCAATCGAGTACGGGTACCGGGTCCCCTTCGGCGGAATCCACGTCTTCAGCGGCCGGATCGACGAGTCCCTGAGCCAGATGTCCACACCGACCTCATCGAAACGGCTCAGCCTGCCGGGTCCACCCGTGTTCAATCTGTCATGAAGCATGCCTTCGTAGGCTGCGTCCATGGCGGTGAATACTCTGAAGGATCGATGGAAGGCAGGGAGACAGTCATCTGCTCTGATACTGCATCTTCAACAGGTGAGACGGACTCATTGTACCAACTGCAAGACGGCATGCTCGGGGGCTGTTCCGACGGCAGCAGTATTCCGGACCCCCTTGAGCTGCCAAATTAGGCCAGAGTCTTCATGGTAGGGACGCAGCCCGAGTAGAACTCCAGCGCAGCTACAACAGCCGCACCGGGTTGGCAGCTGCCGGGTCAGGAGACCCCGCGCGGCCCCCGGCTCAGGTTCTCATGGACCTCATGGATAAACTGACGACTCTGTTAACCACTGCGGTAGAGCCGGCGGATAAAGCCCAGCATGACGCGGAAGTGGCACGCGTGCGGGAGGAGATGGTGCAAGCTAAGGAAAATTTGGCTGCGGAGGAAACCCGGATGGCAGCAGAACGAGCAACCTTGGATGCTCATGCTCAGCAGCTTCAAGCAGAAACCTTCCGGCTCTTTGTGGATCTTAATGCGTCAAACGAAGTCATGAGGAGGAGGCGTCAAAAAACTCAGTCGCGTCTGCCTTTAACACTGGATCCGAGGAATCTGTTCCATACACCCGGGGCTGGAGGGAGCAACCCGCCAGAGGTAAACCGGGTCAAGACACCTGGAGCACCAGTTCAGCCACGCACCATGGAGCCGCCACGCATGAATACGGCTCCTCCCGTTATATATCAACACCCCCGGGTCACTTCTCCAACCCCATGGAGAACCTCATTGCGGCATCAGCTCGTTTGGCAGCTCTCCCGATGGAAGGCGACTCGCCAGCAGCAATTGAAACCCGGAGGGTAAGAGAAC
Organism: Triticum aestivum; assembly: GCF_018294505.1. Taxonomy (NCBI): domain Eukaryota; kingdom Viridiplantae; phylum Streptophyta; class Magnoliopsida; order Poales; family Poaceae; genus Triticum; species Triticum aestivum. The sequence goes on along the minus strand of NC_057806.1, from coordinate 394,577,703 downwards.
TGCTTCAGACAGCTTTGGCCCAGCAAGATGCATACTCCTACAGTCGAGACAGGATTCATTCAACTCCTCGCCCAAGCCGGAGCCCAAGTTACAGTAGGCACATGGAATCTGCAGAGATGTCAAGTAATGCTCAACGCCACAACCGGCCATATAGGCATGAGCCGGTGCAGGCTGGAGCCCTCAACTTGGCGGATCAGGAGAGAATTCGTCAAGAGGCGGAACGGGCGGCTCAGATAGCAGCGGAGCAGGCGGCTCACCAGACTTTTCCGGCTTACCCAGCGACTTCGGTGGAGGCAGGTGTAGTTACGAGAACCGGAGGCGTACCTTGCCTGGTCCCAGCCATACGCAATGAACGGTTGCCTAAGGATTTCAAGCGGCCTCGTAATGTACCGAACTACACGGCTGACTTACAGCCAGGGGCTTGGATTGAGAGTTATGAGATGGCTATGGAGCTGTTGGAAGTTAGTGATGCTGCAATGGCCAAGTACTTTACCATGATGTTGGATGGAATGGCTCGGACCTGGCTGAAAGGATTGCCACCCAATTCCATTGGCTCATGGGCAGAGCTAAAGGCACGGTTCATCCAGAACTTTAAAGACACGTGTAAGCAGCCAATGTCAATTATGGACCTGACCAATTGCAAGCAAGAGGATGGAGAATCTACGAGTCATTGGGTGCGCCGGGTCAAGGAAATAATACATTCGTCTGATAAAATGGACGTCGGTTCAGCAGTTTTGATGTTGGAGAAGAATTGCCGTTTTGAGCCCCTGGACCAGAAGTTGGGGCAGCTTAAATGAGACTTTAATGACATGGGAACGTTGATGTCGGCTCTTGTCAAGTATGCCGATTCTGATACCACCAAAGACCCGGTGTTTGACGAGGAAAAAGCAATAAAGGGAAAGAAGAACGGCAATGGCAAGGGTCACCAGCATAACCCGGCAAATCAAGGAGGTAATAAGCGTAAGGCTGATGAGTTTGTTGCTAATACTAATGCACAAGGCGGTAATCAGCGGCGCAAGGGCAGACAGCCCCCTCGATCGGGCGGGTCAGGCCCCACCCTTCAGCACCTGTTGAATGAACCTTATCCTAGACACGGCACCAGGGAGAAGCCAGCTACCCACTTGTGGAAGGATTGTACGATCATGAAGGCATTTAAAAATTCAAACGCATTTGTTGGGGGTCATGGTCCGGGTGGCGGCTTAGGCAGCTTTCAGGGCCCGGGCGCCGGTTCAAGCGGAGGAGGTTTTCATGGTCATCTTGGTCACCAGGGGGATATAATCAGCAACACAACCAAGGGAATCAACAACAGCAACAATCCAGTTATCAGAGCAACCCGAAGCAGTTGAGTAGCGGACAGTATCATGTCTTTACTACCAGTTTATGTAAGAGAGACCAGAAACTCCACAAGAGGGTCGTCAATGCCGTTGAACCGGCAATCCCACGTTATCTACGTTGATCGGAGCAGCCTATTCTGTGGAGCAGAGAGGATCACCCGCCCCGGGTTGATAATCCGGGTCACTTGGCTTTGGTAGTGGCACCTCAGGTTGGTGGGTACAAGTTTACTAAGGTACTCATGGATGGAGGCAGCATCATCAACATCCTTTACTATGAGACGTTCCGCCGAATGGGATTGACGGGTAAAAATCTTAAACAATCCAACACTGTTTTTCATGGTGTAGTACCCGTTAAGTCGGCATACCCAGTTGGTAAGATCGAGCTGGAGGTAGCCTTTGGGGATGAGTGTGACTTCAGGGCAGAAAAATTAACCTTTGAAGTGGTTAAGATCAAAAGCCATATCATGCTCTGTTTGGGCGACCGGCTTATGCCAAGTTCATGGCTCGGTTGTGTTACATGTATTTACAGCTCAAGATGTCGGGTCACAAGGGCACCATTACAGTCCATGGGAGCCAGAAGATCGCCTTGGAATGTGAAGAGGGGGATGCTGCCTATGCTGAATCCGTTTGTGCGACAGAGGAGTTGAAATTCTATAAGGATCATGTTGACCCAGCAGACATGACGTCATTAAGGAAACCAACCACAGAGCATGAGCCGGAGTTGAAGTTCAAATCAGCTGATGACACTAAGATGGTTGACTTTGTGCCTGGCGACTCATCCAAACAGTTCATCATCAGCGCAAACTTGGATCCAAAATAGGAAAGCGCGCTCATCGAGTTCATCCGTGAGAACCGAGACATCTTTGCATGGAAACCTTCAAACATGCCGGGTGTCTCGAGTGAACTCGCTGAGCACACTCTTAATATCGATCCAAAGTTCAAGCCTGTCAGACAGTTTCTTCGGCGGTTCAATGAAGAAAGGCGTAAGGTCATTGGAGAAGAGGTGGCTCGGCTCTTGGCGGCCAGGTTCATTGTGGAAGTCTTTCACCCAAAATGGTTAGCTAACCCGGTGCTCGTTCTAAAAAAGAATGGCACCTGGCGTATGTGTGTGGATTACACAGATTTAAACAAGGCATGTCCGGCTGATCCTTTTGCTCTTCCCCGTATTGATCAGATCATTGATGCTACGGCGGGTTGTGCATGGTTGAGTTTTTTAGATGCTTACTCCGGGTATCATTAGATTAAGATGGCAGTCAAGGATCAAGAGAAAACGGCGTTCATAACACCTTTTGGGGATTTCTGCTATGTGTCTATGCCTTTTGGGCTCAAGAGTGCTCAGGCGACTTACCAACGGTGTGTGCAGAATTGTCTTCATGATCAAATTGGGCACAATGTTCATGCCTATGTAGATGATATAGTAGTGAAATCCAAGGAAGAGGAAACCTTGGTCACATACTTGAAAGAGACTTTTGATAATCTTCGGGTGTATAAGATGATGCTTAACCCGGCCAAATGTGTTTTTGGAGTGCCAGCCGGCAAGCTTTTGGGTTTTCTGGTGTCTAACCGAGGCATTGAAGCTAACCCGTAGAAGATCAAAGCAATTACATCCCTGGCCAAACCAACCTGCGTTAATGATGTTCAACGACTGGCGGGTCGTGTGGCTGCTTTGAGCCGGTTCATAAGCCGGTTAGGGGAAAAGGCTATGCCTCTGTATCAGTTGATGAAGAAAACAGATGTGTTTGTTTGGAGTGATGCTGCGAACACCGCTTTTGAAGATCTGAAGGCACAACTAGCTAAGCCGCCGGTCCTAGCTGCTCCAATTGAGAAAGAGCCGCTATTGTTATATGTAGCTGCCAACTCACGGGTTGTTAGCGTGGCTATGGTGGTAGAGCGCAAGGAGGCTGGCAAAGAGCATCCAGTTCAACGGCTGGTTTATTATGTCAGTGAAGTGCTAATTGAGTCTAAGCAACGATATCCACATTGGCAGAAGCTTGTTTATGGGGTGTTCATGGCAAGCCGGAAGCTTAAGCATTACTTTGAGGAACATCCAGTCACTGTGGTTAGCTCTGCTCCTTTGGGAGATATTATTCAAAACAGAGAAGCTACAGGGGAGTGGCCAAGTGGGCAATTGAGCTTGGGTCTCATGGGCTGAAGTATGTTCCACGCACCGCAATTAAGTCTCAAGCCCTGGTTGACTTCATCAATGACTGGACAGAGATGCAGATGCCAGAAGAAAAGCCGGACAACACATATTGGACTATTCATTTTGATGGGTCCAGGCAATTGGAGGGCTCGGGGGATGGAGTTGTATTAACTTCCCCACGAGGTGATAAATTTTGTTATGTGTTACGATTGATGTTTCCGTGCACTAACAATGCAGCAGAGTATGAAGCATTGCTCCATGGTATTCGAGTGGCAAAGGAGATGAGCTTGAGTCGGGTCAGATGTCTTGGTGATTTGGATCTAGTGGTTCAGCAGGTGTCTGGCAAGTGGGATTCCAAAGACCCTCTCATGGCGTCTTATCGCCGAGAGGTCGATGCTGGTGTAGGATATTTTAAAGGCTATCAGGTGGAACACATTGACCGTTTAAAGAATGAAGCAGCTAATGCTTTGAGCCAGCTCGGGTCTCAATGTAAGCCGGTACCACCCAACACCTTTTTAGATGTTTTGCACAACCCCTCTATCAAATTGCCCACAGAAGCAGATTTAGTTGTTCCTGATCCGGAGGCGCAGTTGGTGGCGGCTCCTCATGTCATCCCATATTGGACGGTGCCGTTCTTGGCTTACATGACCCGGGGAGAATTGCCAGCGGATGAGACCCTGGCTCGACAGATAACTCGACGGTCTAAGTCCATGATGCTTTCGGATGGAGAGTTATTTCATCGCAGTGTTTCTGGAGCATTTCAACGGTGTGTTTCCCCCGAAGAAGGTCAAGAAATCCTTCGTGATATCCATGAAGGTGATTGTGGTCATCACGCCGGGTCAAAATCTTTGGTGGCCAAGGCGTTTCGTCACAGTTTTTACTGGCTGACGGCTCACGCTGATGCGGAGGATCTAGTCAGTAGATGTGACGGATGTCAAAAATTCACACGACCGACGCATGTGCCGGCTCAAGAGCTCCGGATGATTCCAATCACTTGGTCGTTTGAGGTCTGGGGGCTTGACATGGTGGGACCTTTCAAAAGGTCTAAGGACAAGAAGACACATCTCCTGGTGGCTGTTGATAAGTTCACTAAATGGGTTGAGGCAGAGCCTGTGAGTAAGTGTGATGCAGCCACGGCGGTTCAGTTCATGAAGAAAATAATCTTCTGTTTCGGTTTTCCACACAGTATTATCACAGATAATGGCACCAATCTATCCCAAGAGGCTATGGAAGAGTTTTGTCAGCGAGAGCACATCCGGCTTGATGTTTCTTCTGTAGCTCATCCTCAATCCAATGGTCAAGCTAAGAGAGCCAATCAGGAAATTTTGAAAGGGTTAAACCCCGGCTTATGGTTCCTTTACAGCGAACGCCGGGTTGTTGGGTAGAGGAGTTGCCTTCAGTGTTATGGAGCATCAATACTACACCCAACAGGTCTACGGGTTACACACCCTTCTTCATGGTTTATGGGGTAGAAGCGGTATTGGCCAGTGACATCCGTCATGACTCGCCCCGTGTGGCGGCTTATGTTGAAGCTAACAATGAAAAAGTCAGACAGGATGCACTTGACTTGATGGATGAAGAAAGAGACTTAGCAGCAGCATGATCAGCAATCAATCAACATGACCTGTGTTGTTATCACAGCCGCCGGGTTAAGACCAGGACTTGTCAGGAAGGCGACTTGGTGCTTTGGCTCATCCAAGATCTTTCACATGCACACAAGTTATCCCCACCTTGGGAAGGACCCTTTGTGGTCAGTAAAAATTTAAACAACGGGTCTTACTACCTCATTGACGTTCGAGAGCATGCAGACTCACGTAAGTCGGAAGAGGAGACCCGCCGGCCGTGGAACATTGCTCAACTTGGGCCGTACTATACCTGAGCCACCGGCTCTCATCCTGTACATACGTTCGTCCTGTATATACGATGATAAGCAATAAAGTAAGACCATCGGTCTCTTTTCTTTTCAAATATTATGCATCTTTATTAATTTTTCACAAATGACTATTAAGGAGCTGATCATATTTGAATCAAGTTTAACCTTTTCTAGTCCGGCTTATGATCGTATTCGAATCTAGCTGTAAATATCATGGTCACTTGGGGGCTTCCTGTTCAAACATAGGTCATATTCAAAGCAAAGAGAACATAGCTGTCGTAACCCTTTTGATTGGCTCAAGGCCAAACTCACTTGGGGGCTTCTTGATCGTATCTGAATCATAGCTTAACCTCTTTTGAGCCGACTTGGATCGTATTCGAATCAGGGTTGTTAAAAACCTCTCAAGGTCATTTGGGGGCTTCCTGATCAAACATAGGTCGTATTCGAACCAAAGAGAACATAGCTGTCGGTACCCTCTTGATTGGCGCAACGCCAAAGCCACTGGGGGCTATATGGTCGTATTCGAACCTTAGCTTAACCCCTTTGGTCCGGTTGACTGATCGTATTCGAATCAGAAACCCCTAATCTTTTAAATACAGAGTTAAAATTATGTTTGTTATCTGTTTCTTGCCTTTGAGTTTTTGTTGTTTCAATGACATGGCCTGATTCTCTTCGCCAGCTCAATTATTGGACAACATAGCCGCCCGGGTTATCCAAGCCGGTGGTCTGAGGATCTGAAGGTATGAGCTACTGAGATATGATGATTATTGAATGTTCAAAGAGTCTCAACTTTTATATTCTCAAATTCATCACCCGGTTTATTTAAATGGACGATCTAAGGATCACCAAGGACAAGGTATGGTTTTTACTTACACGCGCTTATCGGCTGCGTTAACTTCAGAGTTGGTATTAAACCTTATCCTTTATTTATATTTGTCTCTGTTTTTTGAGGTGGAAATATGGGCTGTAAAAGAGGTGTTTAAACCCAGTTGTTTCTAAACCGCCTTGCCAAGTCTTTCCTTTTTCCTTGTGTTCACAGGAACAGAGTTTAAACATTGCAGAGACAAGCGTTAAACAAGCCATAAGAAAAACATTGGCACCCGGAAGCACAGATTCACATAGAAGCGTTTTATGCGCGATGGCATAAGCAAACATGCGGTGTTTTTAACAGCTAAAGCTATTACAAGGCTTTCTAAAGCCCATGAAGATGATCATTGTCCTTCCCTCACCGGCTCAACATCTTGAATCTGCTGGAAGTTGGGTTTTGACCAGTCATAGCCGTTCATGGCGCCAAATTCAGCTTCATCATCAATCAGGCCGACCGGAGCAACCTCCGGGGCAAATGTGTCTTTTCTCACCGGTGGGATCAAGTCGGTTACTTTATAGGAAGGAGGGGCCATCTTCTTATTGTCACTGTCAAAACCCGGTTGATACTTGTCCACATTGGTGTCATCTCCAAGGCTAGTTGCCTGAGGCCAGACTTCACAGACGTAGGCTATAAAGTCATCCTGATCAAAAGGAGACCCGTCCCCCTTCACGGTAGGATAACCCCCTGCCACGTCTGCCGGGTCTAGATCTGGTACCCAAGCCTTGGAGCGGCTTAGGGCAGTCAAAGCTCCGGCTCGCGCGCAGGAGCGTTTCACCTCTTGGAATTTGGCAGGGAGGATGGACAGCCTCTTCAGGATGTCACTGATCCAGTTAGACCCTTGATTAGTAGGAGAGATGGCTGCCAGAGCTCGTTGTGCACCGATATACAATTGTGCAGTGAAAGTGTATACAGCTTTCATCTTAATCAACGGGTCTTGGTCTAGATTCTTACTTCGCGGACATACACGCATTTTTCACAGAGTCGGTTAACGGATCATATTCCGACTTGACAGGAAACACATATAAAAGATCAAATCAGGAAGCTTACCAAAGATAGCAGCGACTATCGGTGTCAAAACCGGCGGACCTCGGGTAGGGGGTCCCGAACTGTGCGTCTAGGCCGGATGGTAACAGGAGACAAGGGACACAATGTTTTACCCAGGTTCGGGCCCTCTTGATGGAGGTAAAACCCTACGTCCTGCTTGATTAATATTGATGATATGGGTAGTACAAGAGTAGATCTACCATGAGATCAAGGAGGCTAAACCCTAGAAGCTAGCCTATGGTATGATTGTTGTATGATGAAGTTGTCCTACGGACTAAAAACCCTCCGGTTTATATAGACACCGGAGAGGGTTAGGGTTACACAAAGTCGGTTACAATGGTAGGAGATCTTGAATATCCGCATCGCCAAGCTTGCCTTCCACGCCAAGTAAAGTCCCATCCGGACACAGGACGGAGTCTTCAATCTTGTATCTTCATAGTCCTGGAGTTTGGCTGAAGGTATAGTCCGGCTACCCGAACACCCCCTAATCCAGGACTCCCTCAGTAGCCCCTGAACCAGGCTTCAATCATGACGAGTCCGGCACGCAGATTGTCTTCGGCATTGCAAGGCGGGTTCCTCCTCCAAATTCTTCATAAAAGTTTTGTAAACACCAAGAGTAGTGTCCGGCTCTGCAAAATAAGCTTCCACGTATTGCCATCGAGAGAATAATATTAACACCAATCTAATCTGCTGACGTATTCCGCAGCGTGACATCACACTACGACCAAGCCTTTATTCGAATCGTTTTCACTTCTCCACCTCAGCGTGTTTTGCGAGGCGGTTTCCTTCGCACGTCTTGTCAAAGCAGAGATCGTGTCCCCTTTGTTTACGGGATTCTCGTTAATACGGACGTGGGTAACCCAACCGCGCCACTTATCACGGCGCTTGGGAGGCAAGCGAGTTTTACTAGGCTGGTGGGGATGCATAGTCGCATCCGCCCATATAAGGGGATAAGGATCCACCTTTTTACCTATGCCTTCTTCCTCCTTTGCCTATCCATCTTCTACGCACCCGAGCTCCAGCGCCCAAGCCCGCACTTCCTACCCCAACCCTCTCCAACAATGTTCGGAGCGGGAGGCAAGTGGATGGTCTCCTCCGTCACGGAGGGCCATGTCAAAAGGTTAAGGAAGGCCGGATACTTGTCCAAAGACATCGCGCACCGGCTTCCTGAGGAGGGGCAGCTTCTCCCCACCCCAAGGCCCCATGAGAGGGTAGTATTTCTTCCCCACTTCCTCTGCGGACTGGGTTTTCCTCTCCACCCATTTGTCCGCGGGCTCATGTTCTACTATGGCCTAGATTTCCACGATCTGGCCCCGAACTTCATCCTCAATATCTCGGCGTTTATCGTCGTGTGCGAGGCTTTCCTCTGCATTCGCCCCCATTTCGGCCTATGGCTCAAGACCTTCAACATCAAGCCAAAGGTGGTGCGCGGCAACCAGGCGGAGTGCGGAGGTGCCTTGGCGGGCAAAATTGCCAACGTCCTATGGCTCGAGGGCTCCTTTGTGAAGACCTTGAAGGGGTGGCAGTCAGGGTGGTTTTACATTACCGAGCCACGCGATCCGAAGTGGATCGCAACCCCTGAATTCCGATCCGGACCCCCTACGTGGCTCACGTCCTGGAAGGAGACGAGCTTGTCGTGGGGCGATGAAGAAGAGTTGACCGGACTGCAAAAATGCATCCAGTCCCTGGTGAACAAGCAATTCAAGCTTGTCAACATAATCCAGGTCATGCTCGTCCGCCAGATCCTTCCATGTCAAGAATGGGACTTCAATTTGTGGGAGTTCAACCCGGCGCAGCACCGCACTCTGAGCAGGCTCTTCGACACGACGTACGAAGATGTCTGGAGGGGGTTAACCAAAGGTGCCGAGGCTCCCACATCCGCCTCCGAAGACCATGGATTCAGCTCGTAGTGTCCTGCTGGCGAGGTAAGATATTTCCATCCTTTACAGGATGTTAAGTTTTTTCATAGTTTGACTCTATGCGGGATCTAAACTCCCTCACCTTTGACAGGATTGGCGGGAGAAGTCCGGACAGATTAACTGTCCGGCTCCCTTGCCCGAAGACCCAGCCCCTGCTCTCCTAGAGAAGTTGCTGGTTCCGGCACCTTATGTGGTGCCGGAGAAGAAGGCCAAGAAGAAGAAGGCCACGGGGACTCGAAAGAGTTCCCGGCATATGGTGGTGTTGGACTCGTCGTCCGACGAGTCCGAGACGCACTCCTCCCGTGAAAACGAGGAGGAGGAAGAAGAAACCTCTCCCCCTCCAGCGGGGGGAGGAGAGAAGAGGAAGGCCACCCCAGTGGGGGAAGCCGAGGGGTCCAAGAAGAGGAAAACCCCTCCGCCGGACTACGTCCCCGACGCCGACAAGGACGAAGAGGAGTGGCCGGACAGGGCCAAGCGTCCAGCGAGATCGTAAGTGTTCGGATACCAGAGTAACTCATGATATTCCTTTTGTTGCACAGCTTTCCCTAACGTCGGATATAATCATGTAGTCCTCCCAAGGACAGGATCGACGAGTCGTCGAGCGGCTCCCTGGATTCATCGGACGTGAATTCAGTTCCGCCCGCTGCTTCCCCCTGTGCTGCGGATGACGCCGAAGTGGCGTCACGACAAGCTCCGGGGCGAGAGGAGGTGGTCCAGGAGGAGCCGTGAGGCGACCTCCTGGACTCCAGGAGTGAAGGGGACAAGACCCCCCTGGGCTCCAAGTCCGTCTTTAAGCCGGACACTGCGCCGGAATCATCAACGGTTCCGGACCGCGGTAGGCGAACTCCTGCCAAGAGGAGCAAGCCTACTGAGCCGGCGTCCTCCGTCCAACCGGAAGCGCCAGACAATCTGTTGGAGGAGCTTAAGGGCGCCTCAATCGACGAGGAGCACCGTGCCATCATGAGTACGGTGGTCCAGAAGGTTCGGTCCGCCAAAAGCTGACTGAATGAAGCTTGTGCTAGCCTTCTAACAGGCTTCGAGGTAAGTAAAAATATGTAAAAATATTACCATATAGACAGTAGCCCCTGATGCTCTGTTTGGCATTCGGAAAGAAAAGCCGAATAGAGGATCTATTAAATATCGCAGGAGTCTAACTAAAAAGGAGTCAATATACGTATGCAGGCTTCGCTGCTGGCCACCGTCGCACTGACTGCGGAGGTGGGTGCCTTGAAGCAGGGCCTTGAGCGGACCGAGCAAGAGCTCGGCCTTGCCAAACGGCAGCTCGAGGAGAAAGAAGGGAAGAGATACCTTATAGAAAGAATGCCTATAGGAAGGCGCAATTGCAAAAAATGACAGGAGTATACTGCTTATTGTAGGGGCCACAACTGAGGTGGCGACCCTCAAGCAGGCGCTATCCGAGGCCGAGAAGAAAGCGGCCACGGAGCGCTACGAGCGGGAGAAATTTGAGGCGCAGGTCGGCGAGGTGCGGCAAGAGCTTCAGGTTCTCATGCAAAAACATGAGAGTTTGGAGCTCGACTCGAAGATGCGAGCATCCGAGCTTGCTGCGGCCCTTAAAACTGCCAAATCTGCCAAGGCCGAAGCCCAGAAGGCCCTCCAGGAATTGGATACGGTGAAAAAGATAGCGGCGGGTAAGGCATTCTATATGCAAAGCAGACATATAAAAGTAAACTACTTGTTACTTACCTGAATCCGGAGCTCTCTAGGGGCATTAGCAGATCTTCCCCGCAACGTATCTGATGCCGCCGCATTCTACCAAGCCGAGGAAGGCAACTAGACGGAGAAGGTGTTCTGGTCTCAGTACGCTGAGGCCGGACACCCTGTGCCCTTGAGCGACTAGCTGAAGCAGCTGGTCGAGCTCCACAAGGCGGCCGAACAGGCCCTGAAGGGCTTCATAGTTCGGCTGTGGCCTGGAGAGGCCCTTCCTGGGAGCTACTTCGGACTGGTGCGGCGGCTGGTGGAGGCTTGTCCAAGGCTCGAGGTCATCAAGCGCTCCGTCTGCTTCAAAGGTGCCCGTAGGGCCCTTGCCCGTGCAAAGGTGCACTGGGGTAAGCTGGACGGTGAGAAGCTTGTGAAGGACGGGTCACCGCCGGGAAAGGAGCATCGCAAGACCGAGAACTATTACAAGGATGTTCTTGCTGGTGCCCGCCTTGTGGCGGATGAATGTACCAAGGATGTAATTTTTGAATGAACTCGCTCGTGTTATCCTGTCCGCTGAAAACTTGTTCATATGCGCTAAGCAATGCTTGAATTTAAAATATTACTTTCTGTGCGGACGTTTATCAAAAAATTGAGAGATGGCCAGTCGTCGGCTTCTGCCCCCATGCCACTAGTGTTGGGGTGTTCGGGATAAATCTGGGTGCTCTTTTTCCCATGATTGGGTCCATCGAGGGAGGCGGTCAGCACAACGAACAAGGCAATCGGACTATAATGCTTGAACACTCTCACTTAGCCATAGAACTCTATAATTTTAAATTTCGGTGAAGCCCCTAGTATTCGGAAGACCGAGTTCGGGGCGCTATCCACGCCTTGGCCGGACAAAGCCGGTTCCTCGCTCGAAGCAGCATAAGCCTTTAAGGACTCAAAAAACCTCTCGAACAGCGACCGGTCTCTCGCCTCATCATGACAGTCAGTTTTAGCTTTCTCCACTGAGGTGCTCAGCCCAGCTCAACTGGGGCACAATCGTAGTGGTTCTCCTAGTGCTACCTTAGCCGATATAGCGGAACGCAAGGCACCAAAACATAGGAGCCGGGCAAACCCAACTATTGACCCAAATCATGATTCGGAGCCGATGCATATAGTGCTATAAGTTCGGGGTGCCGCACTTGTGAAAGTGGATGGACTTATCACGCCATATTGATGGGTACTGAAGCCCCTAGCGTATTTTGCAGTACCACAGTGTATGGATGCAGCATGTTATTAATAAACATATATATAAAAAGAGGGTAATGCAAACAATAGACAAAAAGCTATGCATTGTTTATAGAAAGGCTGCTATGAAAGCGGAACGATACAAATAGTGTGATAAGCCAAATAAATTGGACTATTTAACATGTCCTGGCTAGGGGCAGGCCGCGGAATTGTATTAAAAAATAGGTATACTGCTCGCAATAGAGACCACCTGGGAGTTCCATGATGCGGCGTGGCTTGTCTGCTTCCCTGGATCTTGCATCGTTTGTGCGGCAGTTGAATTACCGAACGGGTCATCCGAAGTATGGACTCCTGAGAGTAAGAGAAAAAAAGAAGGAATCTGGCAGCCCCTGGTGCAGTTTAAGCCGTATTTCGGGCGTGCCGTGATAGTGCCCCTTCCCCTGTGCCCATGGTATTTCAAGAGCATAGTTATGTACGCGAAGCGCTGGTTTCGCTATATCGCGAGGGCTGGGGTTGGGGCCGCATTGCTATGCTAGCTTGGAACGTGCCAGGTGGTCTTGTTGTAGGGTACTCCGGGCGCGCTTGAAAGTGTTCGGCTTTTTGAAGGCCGAACTAGAGAACTTCCTAGAGAGGCTGCTTTGTGCTTCTGCTGTGAGCACTGCCATGTGCTCCTCCGTTCGGAGGGAGCGTTCAGTGTTCCCATTGACCATGATTACTCCTCTAGGGCCTGGCATCTTGAGCTTGAGGTATGCATAGTGCGGTACCGCGTTGAATTTTGCGAATGCGGTTCGCCCGAGCAGTGCGTGATAGCCACTACGGAACGGGACTATGTCGAAGATTAACTCCTCGCTTCGGAAGTTGTCCGGAGATCCGAAGACCACTTCCAGTGTAACTGAGCCTATACAGTTGGCTTCTACACCTGGTATGACGCCTTTAAAGGTCGTTTTGGTGGGCTTGATCCTCGAGGGATCTATGCCCATCTTTCGCACTGTATCCTGGTAAAGCAGGTTCAGGCTGCTGCCGTCGTCCATGAGGACTCTTGTGAGATGAAATCCGTCAATGATTGGGTCTAGAACCAATGCGGCGAAGCCACCATGACGGATGCTAGTGGGGTGGTCCCTTCGATCAAAGGTGATCGGGCAGGAGGACCATGGGTTGAACTTTGGGGCGATCGGCTCCATCGCATATATGTCCCGTAATGCACGCTTCCGCTCCCTCTTGGGGATGTGGGTTGCGTATATCATGTTCACCGTCTGCACTTGCGGGGGAATCCCTTCTGTCCACTGTTGTTCGGCGGCCTGGGCTCCTCCTCGTCGTCGCTATGCAGCCCCTTGTCTTTGTTTTCGGCTCTTAACTTGCCTGCCTGCTTGAACACCCAACAATCCCTGTTGGTGTGATTGGCTGGCTATTCGGGGGTGCCATGTATCTGGCACAAGCGGTCGAGTATTCGGTCCAAACTGGACGGGCCCTGAGTTTTTCATTTGAATGGTTGTTTCCGTTGACCGGATTTGTAGCCTCGGAATCCGACATTAACTGCCGTATCCTCATTGATGTCGCTGTTAACGCGGCGCTTTTGTTTGTTCCGACGCGACCTGTTACTTTTGTCCTTGGTATTCGAATTACCAGTGTGCTTGGTTAAGTTGTTACTGCGAGCTAGCCAGCTGTCTTCTCCCGTGCAAAAGCGGGTCATGAGTGTCGTGAGGGCTGCCATAGATTTCGGTTTTTCCTGTCCCAGGTGCCAGGCCAGCCACTCGTCACGGATATTATGCTTGAAGGCCTCTAAGGCCTCTGCGTCCGGACAGTCTACTATCTAGTTTTTCTTTGTTAGGAACCGTGTCCATAATTGCCTGGCCGATTCTTCTGGCTGCTGAATTATGTGGCTTAGGTCATCGGCATCCGGTGGTCGCACATAAGTGCCCTGGAAGTTGTCAAGGAATGCGGCTTCCAGGTCCTCCAAAGAACCGATTGAGTTTGCTGGCAAGCTGTTAAGCCAATGCCAGGCCGGTCCCTTAAGTTTGAGTGGGAGGTATTTGATGGCGTGTAGATCATCGCCGCGGGCCATGTGGATATGAAGGAGATAATCCTCGATCCATACTGCAGGATCTGTTGTGCCATCGTACGATTTGATGTTTACGGGTTTGAAGCCCTCAGGGATTTTATGATCCATTACTTCATCTGTGAAGCATAGTGGGTGTGCGACGCCTCTGTATTGGGCTATATCACGACGCAGCTCGAAGGAGCTTTGTCTGTTGAGCTCGGCCTGGCCAGATTCATTGCGTCTGGAGTGACGATCACTGTCACGTGCCGTGGGGTGCCTGCGCGATCCGTAGATCGATCTTGTTTGCCTTGCCTTGTCCTCCAGGATGTCGCGTAGGTCGGGCGCATTTTCTCGTGCCTTAGTATGCTTGACGCGGTGCCGGGGCATGGCTTGAGTGGAGGGCCAAGAGGCCTCTCTGTCGCGGCCACGAGGTGGCCGGTCGGCTATGTCATGTGCTGGTGATTTAGGTGCTTCCTCCTCTAGTCGGGGTAGCAACCTGCGCTTTGGGTAACTCTTGTAGGGGCGTTCGAGTTCATACTCTTCGGCCGCAAGGACTTCAGTCCATCAGTCAGCTAGCAAATCCTGATCAGCTCTAAGTTGTTGCCGCTTTTTCTTGAGGCTGCTTGTCGTGGCCATGAGCCTGCGTTTAAAACGCTCTTGTTCGGCAAGATCCTCTGGCACGACGAACTCGTCGTCGTCGAGGCTTGCCTCGTCTTCGGAGCGAGGCGTATAAATATCATCCTCAACCTCTTGGTCCGCCGCCCTCTCATGAGGGCTGGCTTCTCTGTCCTCCTGTGCCGAATTTTGCTGGAGGGGGTGTTCTTCGGCACTATCCGAAGTAGTATTATCTCCCGTGCCGGAATCACCGTTTTTGCTTTGGCAGGATTTAGAACGGCGCCGCTGACGCCGGCGCTTGGGCTGTTTCTTAGAGGTATCGTCCATCGCTGTTCCATCGCCATCTCCATCCTTTGGAGTGTCCACCATATATATGTCATATGACGAGGTGGCCTTCCAACGCCCTACAGGTGCTGGTTCTTGTTCATCTCTTGCATCGTCATCCATGCCGTCGATGTCTTCGGAGTCGAAGTCAAGCATGTCGGTTAAGTCGTCGACAGTGGCTACGAAGTGGGTGGTGGGTGGGTTTTGAATTTCTTCATCGTCCGTATCCCAACCTTGCTGACCATAGTCCGGCCAGGGCTCTCCTAATAAAGAGAGAGACTTTAGAGAATTCAGGATGTCACCGAAGGGCGAGTGCTAAAAGATGTCCGCGGCGGTGAACTCCATTATCGGCGCCCAATCAGATTCGATCGGCGGGGGCACGGGGGGCTCGGAGTTCGGAGAGGAATTCGGCTCCTCGGAGTCACGGGCCATGCAGAGTGCAGGGCTGGAGTTCGGCTCGATCGCCTCTGAGATTGCAGCCCCTGAGGCAGCGTCCAACCGCTGATCCTCGATTGCCGTAGTGGGCTTCGAATCAATGGTCAGAACCGATGCGTGTGCGGCCTCCAAGGCGCTGTTCGGCGGCAGAGCTATATCATGCCCATCGAGACAATGCGGCACGCTTGGCTGTGGCTCGAATCCGTCGAAGATCAAGTCCCCGCGGATGTCAGCCGTGTAGTTTAGGCTTCCAAACCTAACCTGATGGCCAGGGGCGTAACTTTTGATCTGCTCAAGGTGACCAAGCGAGTTGGCCCGCAGTGCGAAGCCGCCGAAGACGAAGATCTGTCCGGGGAGAAAAGTCTCACCCTGGACTGCATCGTGGTTGATGATCGAAGAAGCCATCGGGCCTGAAAGCGACGACACAGAGGAACTCTCAATGAAAGCACCAATGTCGGTGTCAAAACCGGTGGATCTCGGGTAGGGGGTCCCGAACTGTGCGTCTAGGCCGGATGGTAACAGGAGACAAGGGACACAATGTTTTACCCAGGTTCGGGCCCTCTTGATGGAGGTAAAACCCTAGGTCCTACTTGATTAATATTGATGATATGGGTAGTACAAGAGTAGATCTACCACGAGATCAAGGAGGCTAAACCCTAGAAGCTAGCCTATGGTATGATTGTTGTATGATGAAGTTGTCCTACGGATTAAAACCCTCCGGTTTATATAGACATCGGAGAGGGTTAGGGTTAAACAAAGTCGGTTACAATGGTATGAGATCTTGAATATCCGCATCGCCAAGCTTGCCTTCCACGCCAAGGAAAGTCCCATCCGTACACGGGACGGAGTCTTCAATCTTGTATCTTCATAGTCCTGGAGTTCGGCTGAAGGTATAGTCCGGCTACCCGAACACCCCCTAATCTAGGACTCCCTCAGCGACCATCTGAGACACCCGGCCTTTTAAACTGTTCAGTTCGGTTGAAATTTCCTTCAGAGCTATTTCGGTTGTCTCAGCTTGCCAGGTCAGAAGTATCTTCTCATCTGCCCACGTTTTCTCTTTGACAGCAAAGTCAGTCTTCAACTTCTCCGTTTCAGAAAGATTTATTTGCAGTTGGGAGGTGGAAGATTTAATTTCTGATTCCTGGTTCGCTAGCCGGGTCTTTGTATCAGTCAGTTGGGAGTTCAGTTCAAACAATGCATTCTATGAAAACATTCAGATAAATCAAGACTTGGCTTCAAATTCCAGTATCCAATTTCAAAGATTCAAGTCTCAAATACTTTATGAATAAACCACTTGACACTTGGGGGCTAATGTATGTCAAATCAAATTTTTATGACTCTACCAACATATTTGAAGTCCCAAGTCCTTTACAAAGTAACAGCACTTAGCACTTGGGGGCTAATGCACATAGTTCAGCAAGTTTTTCAAGTTTAAACCGGAATATTAAGTATTTTACAGATGGCGTTCAATTTTGAAGTACCGATTCATTAATTATTAAATAAACCGGTCCTTGGGGACTGTGGGTGAAGTCTTGTTCTACTAATATCAAGCAAAGATTCGGAGGTAAAAGTATCAGTCTATATTATAAGTCTATAGGTTATTCTGTTTCTCTCATAATCTACAGACTTGGGGGCTGCAGGAATGTTGATAAACCAGAAATTACATACCTCATACTTCAATTGAAGCTGCTTGACCATCTCAATCTCAGAATCACGATTGGAGTGTACATGACTGAGATAGCCGGATAAGATATCACTGGCGTTAAGACGGTCATAATTGGCAACATCAAGACGAACATTCCACCTCTTCAAAGCTTCTTGCTTAGCGGTGCACAGTGCCAAAACCGTCGGGTTCCCCAGCTCAACATAGCGGCTCCCAGTAATTTAAACATCTTGAACACGGGGAGACGGTGGGCCGGTTGAGCTTGATGGACCAGCTGCAGAAGGGTTAATAGTGTTCTTGACAAGGGATGGCTCTGGAGGATTTGCTTCATGAACAATAGGCGGGTCTTCTGGGGCAACAGTCAATGGAGAAGGTGGCCTAGCCGGCTCAGATGCCAGTACTGGCGGATCTTCCATTGGTTTTGTTGCCTTTGCTTTTTTGGACTTAGCCTGACCACTGAAGAAAAATATTTCAGAATAATCAGCATTAAGATAACAATTGATCAAACTCGGAAGAAATGAGGGTTTTTAATTACCCAGGAGCAGTCTTGAAAGCCGGAAATTGTGTTTGTGATGAGTCGCCCGAGGAACGAGACACCTCCTGAAAAGGTAAATGAAAGGAGTTAGAGAAAATACAAGGAGCACGATTCATCAAAACGGGTTAAAGACAGTAATAATTAAACCTCGTTCGGGCGTTTCCGAGGAGTCTATTAAAGGACAACAGCCGGTTCATCCTCAATTCCAACTTCACGGCGGCTTTCATGTTGCTATTTTTTCAAATGAAAGTTGGGATCCAAGTGAGCTAAAGGGTTAGAAAACCTTACTTTATGGATCACTCGACGAACTTTGTGTCTTGGTAAGGGCTCTGAGTCGGACGAAATAATAGTTACCTCTACTTCCTCAGCCTGACTAGCCCCAGTGTCATCCTGGTAAGGATCAGTGTCAATAAGAGTGTTGAAAAATTGGCCAAGGGAGTCAAGGGCTACCTCTGAGTCAGACGAGTCGTCAAGCTTCATTAAATCTTCAGCAGTGGTTTTCTTCTTCTTCTTCTTGGATTTTCGGGCTGTTTTCTTCGCGTTCATGGCGGCGAGTTTCGCCTTCTTGGCAGCTTCATGATCATATTTCACCTTCCAGAAGTCAGAATTGGCCTGTAAAGACAAGAAGAAAGATCAGTATTAAGTACTAATAGCTAGGCAAAACACAAAGAAAAAAGAGATCAGAATGTACTTACTTCTGGCATCGGATTAATCTTGCAGAAGGGACTTAACCCAACAATACTGCAATCTTCGTACTTCCCATTTACCAAAAGGGTCGACATCGAAACAATGTCTTTTTCGGTGAGTTCAACTGGGCTGTGACGAAGAGGGTGGTCCGGGCTACCATCATATTCATACATCAGTTGAGATCGACGACTTAATGGGATAACCCGCCATGAGATACAGCAACGGGTCAGATCTACTCCGGTTAGACCATTACCCAATAAGCCGTTCATTCTTCTAATGGAGGGAAGAAGCTTCCTATGTTCAGCGACGGTAAGCTTATCTGGAAGGGTGAACTTGGAGTCAAGACGGTTAGGGCGATAACCGGCAAAGGCTTCTCATTTGCTGGAGAAGTATCCTGACAATAAAACCAAGCTTCGTTCCAATCTTTTGGGTGGCTCGGTAAGACGATGAGAGGAAAAACAGCACCCTGACACGCTGAATTGAAATGCCTCCAAGTTCTAAGCTAGAACCGTTGGTGCATTCATTCTTGCGATTCAGATAAAAGTACTCTCTAAACAATTCTACAGTGGGCTCTTGCTGAAGATACACCTCACAGAGCACTTGGAAGTTACAAATATTGGAAATAGAGTTGGGTCCAAGGTCTTGAGGATGGAGTTTGAAAAAAATGAAGGACCTCTCTGAAGAATTTTGAACCGGGTGGTGAAAATCCCCGGTTCATGTGGTCAGTAAAGATAATCACTTCTCCATCTTCCTGATTGGGACGTTCTTCCTCCGGGCCAGGAGCACGATAAGACATGATATCCTTTGAAGGCAGAAACCCAACGATGAAGAATTCTTTTAACCGTTCCTCAGTTACGGAAGAAGGGACCCAGTTACAGACGGTCGGTGACTTCGACGGCATGATGAGTAACGAACTGAAAAATAAATAACAATATGGCGGTTCAGTCTATGGTCAATTATAAAGCAAGTAATGGCGGTTTAACTAAGGGCTAATGGTATATAAGGAAAAGAAAGCTGGAGTGGTAAGCCGCCATGACTACAGATTTTCTCAGAAGGCAGAATTCAGTTAAGTGTTGGCATAAACAAGTTTCACCAAGTTCTTATTATCATTTTGGATCAAAGGGCTGTTTCAAAAAGGGAAATATTCTAGACCTAAAAAACATAGTACAGAGGAGTTCGTCGACTATAACGAAGCATCTGTACAGGTAAAAGGGGTCTACTGGTATCAAAAACAAATGCCAAACAGCTACCGCGCGAGTTATATCTCTTTTCTGGATCAAAATAAGTTGTGGAGAAGATCTACAAGATGGCCCATGATGAACAGATGAAGAACACTGAAGAACTTGTGAAACCTAGAAACGGATCTAGGTACGAGAGAGAGAGGAAAGCTTACAGGAAGCAGGCCTACCGCGAAAAGTCGTCGCGTTCTCTGGATGAACTCAGGGTGATGTAGTGGCCAAGCTTGATGACGATGATGAGAGTCGCGGTGGCGGCGGATCTCGAGCAGCGACGAAGGTTGCGAGAGGAAGAAGATGAGGAATAAAGGAGAATGGGAAGGACCAGCCGCGTGCCTATTTATAAGGGCAGATGCGAACAGGCGGGCGCGAAAATCAAGGAGACCCAATAATAATTATCCAAATGAATAGATGCCTCAATTCTCGGAAGGCATTAAAAATGAAAGATTCGTTGTAAGATGACGTCATGAAGGTTTTTTGTGTTTTCAAAAGATGACATCATGGCGGGTTACAGAAAGTTTTTAGACAAAGGATGGATTCTGACTAAGTGTTGAAGATTGACAAAGAACAAAGTTTAGAGTCAACCTGGGGCCTAATGTTGGGGATGTTACTATCAGCTGAGACCCGCCCAGGAGGGGCCGGGTCAGCTTCAATGGCGGGTTATGCAAGAAGTTCAGTAAACATCCAAGTTTGTAGTTTATTAAGTCTTATAGAAGGCCCAAAGGCTAGGGGCCGGCTTAAGGCCCGATATTGTAAAACGCCACATGTAAGGAAATACTTGTGCAGAAAGACATGTAAAGAAAGTCACCGAGCCGGACACGATTATGAGCCGGCCGGGACTCTGTAGGCCACCTGGCGTCAACCCGTGTATATAAGGGGACGACCCGGTGGCGGTTTAGGGCAAGAAACAACAAGTTGATAACCAAGCCGACGAGTTAAGCCTCTTGGTGACCGAAACCCCAACAATACCAAACCCAACTAGACGTAGGCTTTTACCTTCATCGTAAGGGGCCGAACTAGTATAAAACTCTCTCGTGTCCTTTGTCCCGATTAACCCCTTTAAGATTCCTAACGCGATGGCCCTACGACTAAGTCCTTGCTCTAGGAGATCTGTCGTGACAATTCCACGACAAGCAACATCTCTTACGCCGGCTAAAGGCCGATGAGAGCGTGCTTATGAGGGTTAGGCAGGAGAAAAATAATCTCCAGGATGCCAACACCCAGCTGGGCATGGAACTGAAGGACGTTCGTGCCCAACTGTTGGACTCCGTGAAGGAGAATCAGCGGCTTCGACGTGGCATTTTTAGTAATTTCTTGAACGAACTTGTTAAAAAGAGTTCGGCGAGGAAGCCTGCTAACAGAGTTATGTCTGTAGGTATGCTGACGGGTCGTCCCACGGATGAGATGCCCGGGTCTGCGGGTGATCATCTACCAGAGCTGTCACAACTGCACGAACGAGTTCGACAGGTGATGCGAGGTGTTGCCCAGGCCTTATGGCCATCCGTCTCCCTGCCTGAAGGTCTTGGAGAGCTTGCGGAGAAGCTTAAGGGAACGCAGCGGCGCTTCCGATTATGGAAGATATCGGCCTGCCATCAAGGTGCCAGGGAAACTTGGGCCATGGTGAAGACGCGGTATACCAAGGCTGACCCAAACCACATGGCCGAGGTCGGACCTGTGGGGCCTTATGGGAAAGAGATCCCCGTGAGCTTAGTGTACGGGCAAATAGAATTGGCCGCAAAGTATTCCCAACAGGACTGTAGACTAGACAACTTGTTGGATGGTATAGAAGAAGAATTTAACCAGTCAAATTGACTATGTAATTAAAGTGACATGTATAATGCCTTCTAGCCGGATTGTAGATCATTTGCATGGCGGAACTTTCCGCTTCAACCTGGGGACCCGATAGTCCGGAGTGTATCCGAATACCCTCTCGGTTATGTAAGAACCGGGGCATGCATGGAAACCAGGCGTAGGGGTCATTAGTGCTTGAACAGACAAGTGCCCAACTAGTTATGTTATATTACATGGTTAGTAAGAAACATCTTCCAGGGAGAATAGTTCCGTTAGGGGTTACTTTCCCTGGGTTCGCATGCCCTAAAGTGCATGTCCGGACTGCGAAAAGAGATGCAGAAAAGAGCATCTGGGGGCACATATATAAATAAGTAAAAAAATCATCTTTTGGTCACCGACCGAATATTCCATTAAGAATGCTAGCTTTCGGCTTCACCCAGTCTGAGGTACACATCCGGCTGACCCGGTAGTAACAATCGCAGATGTGCTCCCCTTATGCCCTAGCCGAATTAACGGGAATGTAGGGCATAAATACAAGAGCCAGGCAACCCAGCTTGGCCAAAACTTAAGTCATATCGATGCATATAATGGTGAATAAAAGGTACATGCGGAAGAATGACACATGTGCTGGGCATGAAGCCCGTATAGATAAATAAGCTTCTGTGAGAGAAGCCCCCAGGTATAATGAGCGCGGATAGAGCGTCCATTGTGCGCAAATAAGGCAAAAATTGGCCCTTAAAGGCTGTGAGAGAAAAGAAGGGGAGAAGGAGAGAAATAAAAGATATATAGTAAAAAGTGGACAGAGGAAGGAGACGAACACACAGTCCGGCGCTAGGCATAGAATCTTCGGAGTCTAGCTGCGTTCCATGGGTTCGGCTCGAGTCGATTATCTGATGCATCCCGCAGACGGTACGCTCCACCAGTCAGAACTTGGTCAATAATGAAGGGACCCTCCCATTTGGGCTTGAGTTTGTCCTTTTTCTTCTCCGGCAGGCGTAGAACTAACTCGCCAACGTACAAGTTTTGGACCGTACTTCTCTGCTTTGGTATCTTCGAGCCTGCTGTTGATAGAATGCAGAACGGGCTTTTGCCACATCACGCTCCCACTCCAGGGCATCCAAACTGTCCTGCCGATCGAGCTCAGCTTCTCTTTCTTCGTACATGCGCACTCGAGGTGAGTCATGAATTATGTCGCAGGGCAGAACCGCCTCTGCGCCTGTAACGCCCTGTGATCGATGTGCCAGGTGTCGTGCAGTTATTCGATGTTGTCGCGTTGTCATTGATTATGTGTCATGCATTGCATATCATGTCATCATGTGCATTTCATTTGCATACATGTTCGTCTCATGCATTCGAGCTTTTTCCCCATTGTCCGTTTTGCATTTCGGCGCTTCGTTCTCCTCCGGTGGCCATTTTTAGCTTTCTTTCGTGTGTGGGGATTAAACATTTCCGGATTGGACCGAGACTTGCCAAGCGGCCTCGGTTTACTACCGGTAGACCGCCTGTCAAGTTTCGTATCATTTGGACTTCATTTGATACTCCATCGGTTAACCGAGGGACCGAAAAGGCCTTGTGTGTGTTGCAGCCCAACACCCCTCCAATTTGGCCCAAAACCCACCTAACTCTGCTCCATCATCTAGAGCATTCGATAACGATCGCATGGCCGAAAACTGCACCTCATTTGGACTCTCCTAGCTCCCTCTACCTCTATTTAACCCCCCCTCCCCCCGAAATTCGGATCTCCTTCTCCCCCCGAAACCCTAAAAACCGCTCTCCTCGCCGCCGGACGTGTCCGAGTCAGGCCGGACGCGTCCACCGCCGCGCCCCAACCAACTGCCGCCCGCCACGTGTCCTTGCCGCCACCTCCCACCGCGCGGCCCGGGAGGCCCAGGGAGGGCCCCCGCGGCCCGAAGCCGCC